>NC_137925.1:33126026-33593526 GCF_963457725.1 Sprattus sprattus | reverse complement strand
AGTGGAGCTCTGTGGATTAATAATGTATTTTCCACTCCAGGGCCTCGTGTTGTATGGAGTGTGTCTTTTTACTCTCTCGCACACTCCCTCCCTCCCGCCCTCCTTCCCTCTCTCTCACTCTCTCTTCCTCAGTCTCTCTCTCCCTCTATGCCTCTCTCTAGTACTTGGACTTCATCCTGCAACTGAACAAACTGCAGGAGTCTCCCGGCAGTACAATGTGAGTGGCTGATGCAGGACCCGTGTGTGGTGATTTCAGTGTGATAAATCCCTTCTATTACACTACACTGGCGCTCCCCAAACCTCTGGAGCCAGTGTGTGTGTGTGTGTGTGTGTGTGTGTGTGTGGGTGTGTGTGTGTGTGTGTGTGTGTGTGTGTGTGTGTGTGTGTGTGTGTTTGTGTGTGTGTGTGTGTGTGTGTGTGTGTGTGTGTGTTTGTGTGTGTGTGTGTGTGTGTCTGTGTGTGTGTGTGGATAAGATCAAACTGAGCTCTCCATGGAGATGAGATTTCCACTTCAGCGTTTGCGTCTTTTCTGTGTACGAACTACAATCTGCTCTCTGAGTAAAACAGAAATGCATCTCTTGCTTAGAAAACTTTATAGGACCAATAAAACAAACAAAACAAACAAAAAACACTGTGCACTGCAAACCGTTAAAGGAGAGAGTGGGACACGAAAAGTGAAATGGAAACATGATATCGGATTAAATGGCCAATAATCGGTTAATTCTTTGTGCGAAGGTGATGAACATTCACACGTCTGGGTCAGGCTGCTTGTGAATGTGGCGACTTTTGACATTTCTTGGCAACACCTGAAGCAAGAGCTCAATAGCGGAAGCACTGGCCCTTCACAGCTGAGTATCTGTGCCAGTTTTGTGTGTGTATGTGTGTGTGTGTGTGTGTGTGTGTGTGTGTGTGTGTGCGTGTGCGTGCCGGAGCATGTGTGTTCAAGAGAGTGTGAAGTCAGTCTGTCTGAAGAGTTTTCTGTGAGCCTGTTATTTGCAACTTCTAAATTATTCAGCTTTGTTTATGAAATCTCAACGCGATCTATGGCAAAACACACTGAGCACTATGGAGTTTGATGAAAATGTATGGCAAATGGTGCTGGCATCTCCAGATCCAGACACAGCTAACTGTGAGGAAGATTAGTGTAATTGGGATCTTAATCATTGTATGCCAAGTGTGTTCTTGTGGTAATTACTGCACAGAACAATTCTGTTGGACGTAGCTGTGGAATGTCATGTTTTTGTCATTGACATGACTTTGGAGTCGAATGCACTAACTCATAAACTGTGCAGTCATATTATTGCCAATGGTATATCGTGCCATCACACTTTGAAGGCTGTGGCAACAGATTCAGGACGCAGACATAGTTTTGTTTTTATAGTGATCTTTTGAATTGATATCACCTCCATGCAATGGTTCTTTTATGCCATGTACTTTATAAGCATTTGTGTGTCTTCTGAGGACAAAAGCTTGATTTAGAGACTAATGTTCTGCCAGGGGACGCCTGAGGTTTGCCCAGAAGATCGTGTAGTCATGGTGATGTGTTTATTGTATTTTGGAAACTTGTCAGCCATTTTACGAAATGTGTGTAAGCAGCTAAAAAAGCTGCAAATGTTTCAGTTGGTATCAGGTGATATCATTATGCTGTCAGGCTTTGGTTTTCAACTCTGCACTATACAAGTGCATTGTAAATAATCACTGATAATGAATACGATTTTTCTGGCTGTGTCATGTGTCATGAACATGAAGTCTTCTGAATGAGCACACTGCGTCCATGTGTACACGTGTGTGTGAGTATTTATCTTTATTTCTGTGTGTCTATGCGTGTGTGTATTAATGCATCTATGGACATATTTCTACTTGCATCTATCTGTATATCTGTGTGTGTGTGTGTGTGTGTGTGTGTGTGTGTGTGTGTGTGTGTGTGTGTGTGTGTGTAGGCCTACAGTTGTGTGTGTGTGTGTGTGTGCGTGTGTGTGTAGGCCTACAGTGGTCTGTTTGTGTGTGTGTGTAGGCCTACAGTGGTGTGTGTGTGCGTGTGTAGGCCTACAGTGGTGTGTGTGCATGTGTGTGTAGGCCTACAGTGGTGTGTGTGCGTGTGTGTGACTGGCAGCATATGAGCTCCACATGCTGTCTTTATGCCTCTGCAGGCTGAAAGGCTGTGACGCCAGTCATAATGATGTGCTTATTATGACCCATCATGCCTCTCTGCAGGCCTTCCCATAAAGCAGCGCTGGGCCCCTTTCCCCCTGCCCCCTTCCCATGATGCTCTATGACTCTTTACTTCGTCTTTTTTGTTTTATACTTTCGAACCATGTACCTTCAATACACACACCCAGAATACTAAAACAAAAGCAGTGGCAAACATCAACAACTAAAAACAACAGGTGTTTTCCATGAACGCTTTTGCAAACTTGCATGAGTGGATGTCATTTGCGGCGAGCGTTTTTTGTTTTTGCATGTTTTCAACAATTAAATAATGCAATTTCAAGCTTTGAAACCAAAATGTTTACTCTCTGAAGTCATTCAATGGCCTTTTGATGTCGTTTCCCGTCTTTTTATTTTCTTAACACAAGATAAACCATGTCTGAGAAAGGCTGATCTACTTGCTTTATTAGTCATATGGAGTTAATCTTCGAGGCCCAGTTTGATCCTCAAACTGTTAAATGGCCCGTCTGACCCCTGCATTAGGTTTCATAGCAAGACTCCAGACGTGTTGCTGTTCAATATTAGTGTAATAGTCATCTCCGAGCTTCAAGAGATCCACAGATTATATGTCTTCTTGTTGCCTCCAAGGTTCACAAAAATGCATTTTTCGAAGCGGTTTGTTTATCATCATTAATTCCAAACAGATGGACTTGCGAGACAGGACGCAAAGCAAACCTTTCAAACAGACCAATGAGAAGTGCAAGCTGAGACAAGTCGAGCGTTAACTTGATACCGCGCTAAACCGCTCGCCCATTCCTCTGCGTTAGGGCGCAGGGGCTGTTTCTGCTTCAAACGTTGGGGCTGACCGGGCGCCCTCGATAAACATTATTTTTGGACGCCGTCCACTTCGTATCACTTTCTCTTTAGACGACCTTCTGTGTGTCGTCATGCGGAGCCTTTCTCAGTGCGGAGTCCCCCCTTGTTTGTGTGATAGAAGCCATCCATACGTCTCCACAGGTGTGTAACATCTTGAAGCGGGGTTACCCACTCTTCCCCTTTAGTCACGAGGCAGGTATACGGCTCTCTTTGTGCTGTTTAATCATCGCCGTTGTCAGCACTTGTCAAGTAAGTGTTGCTTAGTGCTTCTTAACACTTCTTAGGCCAGGGATATGAGACTTAAAACCGACTTGGCATCGTCTCACCACCTCTGACACATGCACTATTCATGGGTTTCATTTAGCTCCCCTGGAAAATTTCTCCATGCAAATCAGGTGGACTAAAATAAACTGTAGTAGTCTGCCTTTTTTCTAGCCAACCCCCATCCACTCCTTATTTCGGATCCTCTCATCTTCAAATACGTATTTTTTTTCTCTCCTTGTTCATTATGAATTTTCATTCATGTAATTATGAGACCCCAAGATCATTAGGGCTTGTTGTTTGTGTGATGTTTGTGCTGTTTTTCTGCATTCATCAGTTCACAGCCCTGTCCAATTAATGCCTCCTTGAGACGACTTCTGGAACCCCCTTGACAATTCTATGGGAGATTATCATTAGGACGTGCTTGGAGATCAGACACAACATGTTAATGCTTGCTTTCGCAATAAACAAAAAAAGAAATGCAAAGTGTCTGCACCACTGCCTCCCCACCCCATAATTTTAGCTTTCTCTCTGTCTTCTCTTTCTCTCTCTCTCGCTCTCTCTCTCTATCACACATTTTTGACCCTGTTTTTGGGTGATCCTAATACACAGGCCTACTACAGCCATTCATCTGCAGATTTCCCTACCCTCTCATTCTGTCCTCTCCTCTTTCTCTCCACTCCTCACCCTCTATCGCTCCCCACTCTCCTTCTCTTCTCCTCTTTCTCTCCCCTCCTCACCCTCATTCGCTCTCCACTCTCCTTCTCTTTTGCTCTCCATCTTGCCCCCCCCACCAACCCCACCACCCACCTTGTCTGTGAGATTTGCCGTCAGATGGATGTGATCTGATGTACACCGGACCCTTGGAGGGAAGCGCTGCGGTGCACCCAGCTTTGTGGGGAGATTACACAGACCATCAGTGGGCCTTGGCCATCGCGCCCGGGCTCAGCGCGGATTGGACTCACGGGAGCCTTTTCATACAAGCGCTTTTGTTAGCCAGGGGATTATTCCGCGGGTTGTTATCCCATTAAACGCTGAAAATGGCTGCAATTTTCTGCCTAAAAACTGAGATTCAAGCGTGCAGGAAAACCGGTCGGAATTGACATAAATGGTCACATGGTCACGCAAGCACAAACGAACACGAGCTCGGGCGTTGAAGTGTTTAGATTTAGCAGGAACAATCCGTCGAAAAAATGTGTCTGTTTATTCCACGGATCAGTCATGGCTGTAGCTCTCGAGGGAGGAGGTGTATGTAAATCAGACTTATTCATACCGCAGCCCTCATTTCAGATGCAGGATCGCCTGTTAGTATAAAGAGAAAAAAAGGTTTAAATAACTTTCTAGGTGCAGATGAGAGCACCGAGTCGGGACCATTCCATGAGTCATGAAACATGTTTTCGGAATGTATGTATGTATTTGGAAAAAAGGACAAAGAAGGAGAAGAAAGAGAAGATCTGATATGTAATGTAAGATGTGCATGAAGGCACGCTAAATACTAAGCCATATTTATTGCAAAGCATGGCATTTCTGTGAAATGCTAAGACTGTTTTTTTTCCCTTTCTTATAAGGTGTTCATCTTTTTCAAAGATGAGAGCAATGATACTGACATTTGAAGAAAGTTGCCGTCAACAAGGCTTTTCACAGTAAGGCTCTTAGCAGGTCAGTTAGCCTTTGAGAGTTTTTCTGTACGTTTGCCCAAACACTAAAACCTTGTGTCTATCGCTTCTGATTAGTGACACTTTGATAAAGTCGTTTAAAGTTCAGTGGACTGAATTTTCCACCTTTTCTCATGTTTCTATGGTCACAGGGAAGCAACCTGCATTCAGGCCCGTATGCAATCTTTTAAATGCAAATCCTCTAAAAGGGACTGTGTAATTCAGGGGACTGGGACTCTCCCGACTTGGCTGGCGGAGAAAGTGTTTTTTTTTTCTCTTTCTCTCTCTCTCTCGCCTGAGGCAGCAGTGCCTGTTTTTTTCTTCCTGTCCTCTTGATCTGACAGCAATTGACTGAACCAGTGCTTAGAGCGTGACAAAAGGTTGGCAAAATCTTTGCATTTTCTTTTCCTTTTCCCCCTCTCTCTCTCTCTTTCTGTCGCTCTTTCTCTCTCTGTTTCTCTGCTGCACTGTGTTTTTGGATGGGCCAAGGTGGACAAAGCCTGTCTCCCTTCCACTTGATTGGGTCAGAAGGCTGAAGTCAGTGTTGGTTGCAAAAAAAAAAAGAAAATCTTCCAACATTCCCGGCATTTTGTTTTCCTCCTCTCGGCAGCTCGAAGAGACAGAGAGAGAGAAAGAGAGGGAGAGAAAGCTATGTCGAATCGGCCACAATCAAATCATTTACGCTGAGCTCACTCTGAAGGAATTAATGCATTTTACATTGGCTCTCCTTGGCTGGACGACACATCACCACATCCCCCCGCCACTCACACCCCCCACACCCCGCACCGAAAAAACACGTGAGAAAAACCCTGGTAGAAATTATGGCTGTCACCGACTTCACAAGAGAGAGCGGGAAACAGGTCATTGACTTGATTTTCATGGGAAGGCTGGTTCAGGCATTCAGGGCTCGGATAGGGCCAGCATTGAGCGCCTGTGTGAGGGGAGGGGAGCATGCCGCCTTCATTGTAGTGCGGTTTGCAGAGGGGAGGCAAGGCAAAGCAAAAAAAAAAAAAAGGAAAAACAAGAGAGCGCCTGAAGACAAAGTGCTGAATGGGAACAGTAGCCCTGTGTCCCTCTCGGCTGCCAGTGTTGCTGGGCCTTGTGTCTGTTTTGGGGGTGAAGTGCTACTTCCCCCCTCTCACCCTGTCAAGTGGCTGGGGAGTTGTCGCGGCGGCCGAGGGCTTTCACACTGCTCGCTGCTCGGGGCTGTACGGCTTTGGCGGCCTTCCTCTCTCTCTTGGTGGACGACAGGCCATGGCGGAGACGAACCGCTGTTTTTCCCTGACGCTCATTCACAGGTTTGGTCTGAACCACACCAGAGAGTGTTTTTCCCCCCTTAAGGTGTGCTGAAAATCTTCAGTAAATCACTTCCACTGTAGAGCAAAAGTCAGAACAACTTAGGGTTTAATTGAACAAGAGTGGATTGAGGGAAATTAGTAAGTAGAGTCATTTTGTAATTGGTTTCAATTTTAGGTTCAATCTCTATGGCCTCCCTTTTTCCCGTTGAGCAATAGATAAAATCTTAAGTGGGTCATTTCTCAATCTGTGTGTTTTTACATTCATTTCGGCTTAAATGAGATATTAGGTTTGAAATCAACTCTGTCTTTTCTAATGACGAGACCATTACCCACAGCAAGTTTCAAGGTTGTGTTGCAGAAGACTAGACTGGTGAATTGAGTGACATGTAAGGGATAATGTATTGTCCGGAGGTCATTCTCCAAAAATAATTCCCGACGGGGCGAACAACACCCCGACGCGCAGCGGAGGGTGTTGTTTTGTCCTGAAGGGAATTATTTTTGGAGAATGACCGACAATACATTATCCCGCTTATTATACGGTTACTTGCCAAAAACGATAGAAGACATTCCTCCAACATACCTCTTTTTAATGATTTAGTTGCCGTTTCATGAGTCCCGTTTAGAAATAAATAGTTCTTCAAGCAAATAGAACTTTGAAGTTTCAGGTGTTGCATAGCAACCCATTACTTGCTGATTTCAAATTAACATGAGTCTGTTACGTTAAAATTACCGTAATTCTGGCGAAATGATATGAAAGAGGTGAATTAGAAGTACAAAACCCGTTGCCAATGACAGCGGTCATTATCTTTTCGCAGCGGTATGTTAGCAGGAATTAATGTTAGGTATGACGTAGGGATGGCCCATTCAAATCAACGGTACTTTTTGGAACATTCTGAAGAGCCGTATAATAAAGTAGCTACAACCTACCTCAATATGTCCTCCCACACAACCCTTGTATACTACCTATGAGGAAAGTTAAGTGCGAAGCCTTCAGAGTGTGTTGTGCTTGATTTGCTTGTGATGGAGACCAGCAACAGAGACGTGAGATTAGTTTAATAAGAAATTCATGTGGGTTGCAGTTTTATCAGCACACAAAGAGGTGTAAACCTTTTCTTATTCCTTTTTTAGAGGAAAAAAAATCAAAGCTCTCTGACCTTTGCTGTTTAGCCCTGTGACCTCTGTGGACCTCCTGGGTGTAGTTTGGAGCTGAGCGTGCTTCTGGTCAACACAGGAAGCTGCCCTAACCTCTGACCAGTCCACACTGAGCGCCATGCGCACTCACAGGGGAATAAAATGTGCTATTTTCTTTTAAAATATTTCCTTCTCTCCCTCTTTCTCTCTCTCTCTCGCGCGCTCCTTTAAGCTCAATTCAAACCCTATGGCAGCACTGGTAGATTGTTAAATTCCTCTTAAACTGCATCATCGGAAAATGGTAGTTAAGGACTTTTTCTCTTTTTTCCCTCTTCGCATTTAACTCCCCCATTTGTGATCTGTGGACCACAGTGGCATTGCCGACTTCCCTGAGGAATAGCCCCCCCACCCCACCTCCACCCAAAACAGTCCCCCCGCCCCACCTCCACCCAAAACAGTCCCCCCGCCCCACCTCCATCCAAAACAGCCCCCTGCCCCCCACCCCTCTCCCCTATTATCCCTCCCTTAGTTCTCCATCCTCCCTGACTCCACGGCCCGTTCCCTTGCCCTACCGTCCGTCAGGGACCGCAAGCTTTTGAAGTGAGGATTTGTGGAGAACATGATTGCTCCGCCAATCTGTCTATTAATGTATCAGGGCTGGCTTTTCTAAAAGGATCAACTCTTGCTCTATCTCTCTCTCTCTCTCCCCCTCTCTCTCTCTCTTTCTCATTCTTCCCCTCTTTAAGGTCTGAGCTCTTTATGGTAATATACTGTATCAGGGAGTACCTCACCCTGGTATGTGAAGACTGAAAGAGGCGGTCATGTGCTGGACTGATTAAGAAGCTGGTGGTGACCTGGGGTTAAACCTTCCAGAGAGGCAAAAAAAAGAGGCATGAATCAAGTTAAGTGGTGCGAAGGATTCGGCAAAAATAGGTCAGGCCAAAAAAAAAAACACTTTATGACACAAGGTGAAACTTCCTGTCCCCCGAGCTGCAAAGGTACTTTTTTTTGGTGCATTTGGTGCCATTCATTCTCCAAAGCCGTGAGCCAAGCTCAGAGTGAACCCTCCTGGTGAAGTTCAGTGCCCAAAAAGTGAGCTCTTATCAGAGTGTGGTTTGAAGAAAGACACACTCAGATAGCACCCTCCTCCTGCTCTCTCTCCTCTCCTCTCTCGCCCCCTGAATTGAGCTGTTTGCCTTAACTCATTCATCTTCTCCCTGCCTGTTTGTGGATGTGTGGGTGGATTCGTGAGTGTGTACATGAGGGTGTGTGGACCTTTGAAGTGTGTGTGTGTGTGTGTGTGTGTGTGTGTGTGTGTGTGTGTGTGTGTGTGTGTGTGTGTGTGTGTGTGTGGGTGTGTGTGTGTGTGTGGGTGTGGGTGTGTGACGTGTGTATTCCTGCAAATGCGTTTTAGTGTGGAAGTACGTATCTGTGGATCATTGATGTGTCCATGAGTGTCCTCCTGTGTGTGTGTGTGTGTGTGTGTGTGTGTGTGTGTGTGTGTGTGTGTGTGTGTTCGTGCATTGATATCTTTTGCTGTTTGATGTGTTTAGGTGTGTTTTTTAGTGTATATTTCTCTTCATGTGTGTGTGTGTGCGTGTGTATGTGTGTGTGTGTGTGTGTGTGTGTGTGTGTGTGTGTGTGTGTGTGTGTGTGTGTGTGTGTGTGTGTGTGTGTGTGTGTGTGTGTGATGAAAGTTAGACAGCCTGAGCTGGGGCCTTGAGTAAGCACAGAGGCTGGCTGTGTGCACTGGTACTATAGTGGCACAGCCTTGGACCACTGAGATTATGGGTTACCAGCCGGGGATGTCACAAGGCACAGGCTTTTGTTGGCTTCAAAGAAACCCTCACCATTCTTTTCCACCATTCATTATCACCAACAGCCCCAGAAAGAGTGAGTGAAAGAAAGAAAAAAAAGAAAGAAAGAAAGAAACACAGAGAGCGGGTGAAAGAGAGGGAGTGGGGCAAAATGAGAGAGAATAGTAACTAAACAATGTGGTGAATCACCTCTGAAAATCGCCCCTTTTTTCCTTTTTGTTTTGTCTTTTTTTTAGTCTTTTGTTTTTGTTTCCACTCCTGACTTATCGACAGGTTTCCAGTGGAGTGTCTGTCTTTCCATTCACCAATAAAATGAATGCTGCTGTCCGGGTGTATGGGTGTGGGATTGCTATTCAACACCATTGACCCATTTAGGAGGGCAGCTCCTTCCATCTGAATAAAGTTTGCCCCTGTAATCTAGATAATGGCACTCTTTCTTTTGTTTCATTTGGAAATAACGTGCATAGGACTTTATTCCCTGGGGTTTAACTGTCTGTGCGTTCAGCCAAAGGCTTTTACCTTTCGGGCCAAATGAGTTCAATAAAGTTTGACATTTTACCAGTTGCAAGAATGTTGCTCCTGATGTATTAAGTAGGACTAGGTGAAGAAGTCTTTAAACTCTCGTTGCTGATGTTATTTCATCTTTCGGTAAGCACTCGAAACCATAAAGAACAGAGCTAAGTGGAATTAATGACCGAACATTCCCCAAAGGCTTCTCTCTCATGCGCAGTTGTCTGGTAAAGTGAGTGTGTGCTAACCTCACCCCAGAGCCTTGGCATTTGGTCGCCCGCTCCCTCTTTCTGGGGGCTAGCAGGTAATTCCCATCTCGCTGTATTTGGCTAAAGGAAGAGATGATGAAAAAGAAGAAGAAGAAGAAGAAGGAGAAGGAGAAGGAGAAGGAGAAGGAGAAGAAGAGAAAGAGGAGAAAAAAAATGTCTTCCCTTCGTCCTTGTGTGTTAAAGTCATCAGAGGAGAAAGAGGGCTTGTGGTTGCAGAGCGGCAGTCTAGTCCAAACGCTCATTACTTCATTCAGAAAGGATGCATCCATCCTGGGAAATGTTTAAAATTTCAGACAAGGCTGAGAAAAAGTGCCCAGATTCTGCCCTAATGCTTCACCGGCTTTTGATGTATGGCAAGATGCACTTAGCATTATAAATGACCTTAGAATTTTTTTTTTTCAGACAGGGAGAACCATTTATTAATTGCGACTGTTGTGGTTTGTCTCCTATATTTGGTTGGATCTCTACAGTGTGTTTGGGTTTTTGAGTAAACACTGGACATTTGTACTTTCGAAAAAAATTGGCATCGGAAATGGCTTACAGCATTCAAAGACAAGCACGCCTACTCATGGATTAATTGAATCTTCTATCTTTCTATTTTTTCTATTTATCTTTTTTTCCATTTCGAACAACGACACACTTAAGGGAACTTTATCGCATATTCTGATTGGCTGGCCTTTAACAGGATACATGAGTGGGCAATTATCTTCAGAGCACTCCCACCCTTCTGCAGATATCCTCTGATAGACGCGGGTTGTTTTCTCATTTGGCAAACCTTCTTCCACTTTACACTACCCATAACCTATAAACATTTGATTATTCACCACTAACAAAATCAATCTTTCCCAGCCTAAACACATAGACATTGCCCAGATAAGCCAATAACAATGGGAATTTCGGCATTAACTCTCTTAACACATACTGCAGTGCTTCGAATGAACGCGCTAGGTTTTTATTCCGCTGTTGCCAAGTGCTACATGTCGTATCTACCATAAGTCTCCTCTCCTCCTGGCCCGTTGTTGTCTGTGGCGAAGTGTGATAAAGAGCGCAAGCAGGGGATTGTGGGATGATTCAGTGGGGTCCTGGTGGGAAACTGACACTGAGCCCCCCGTGTGAGAGGATTTCCCTGGCCATGAAAGGCTGCTGCGATAATGCGGGCACAATCCTGTCCTGGTGGTCTGGGCAAACAGGCCTTAATAACTATATTAGTAATTACAGGAGACACCCCTACTACCCCTCCTCTTGTCTCGCTCCCTCTCTCTTTCTCTCTCGTTTTTTTGGTCAATCATTCCGTCTTTCTCCCTCTTTCTCGATATCTCTCCTTGAAAAGATGGCATGGTTGCGGTTAATGAGGTGCTGTGGGACATTATCCGCGAAACTCCACGCCCTTTTGTTGAGGGATGTCTCTTGATGACCCAGATGCGAAATGTATTAGAAATATGCATAGCTTATATGGATTCCTTTCTCCTCATAGACCATGGTCACCATTCAAGAAAAGACAAAAAGACACGTTTATGCCTACACCTCCTATTTGTAGATAACCATTCAGTAGATCCCTGCGAATACGCAAACCTAACAGGCACTTTACCATAATATATTTAAATTATTTCAGAAAGAGTAGGTTTATGGGTAATAATAGGTCACATTCTTTCAGGTCATAATTGCAGGGTTTAATTTCAGCTTACTTCTACAAGAGGATCATACACTGGCTTTGACTGCTTTGAATTAGCGGCAGGAATTTGTGTAATTCTCCAAGCGTTGATCTGGAACTGACTTGAGAGCTCGTGTACATTCGTTAACCGTGTGAACGGGGCGACGGCGGCGACGGGCTCAGGATGACGAAGTGATCTCCTCAGCAAAAACTCCCCAAAGCCAGAGACTTCTCCCTGTGTCTTTCGGTCTGCAAAAGTCAGAGGGAAAAAAGATAATAATCTCTTATTATCAGAGCTTTGCGTGAGCGTGACTTATTGCTGCTATCAGCAGATCTGGAAAAGGTTGATGTGTCACGAAGGATCAGACTTTCTATTTCTTCCTCTCTGTTTCTCTCTCTTTCATTTATTTTTTGATAAGAGGGAGACACCCAGATGACTTCAATCCTAAAAAAAGATTTTTCTCACAACACTTCTTATTCTGCAACTTCAACCCCTATCTCACCTGCTACTCTCTCTCTCTCTCTACTCTCTCTCCCTTTCCATCTATCCTCCTCCTCCTCCTCCTCCTTTTCGTCCACATTTCCAATGCTGCTGCACCACTTTGTTGGAGCGTTAGCAGTTATGGATGAGCATACTGATTCTGCTGACAAGCCCCTCTAATAGGAACCAGAGGATCCCCCACCCCACCCCTCCAGCCAGCCGATCGAGCAGAGTTGGTGTGGGATGGGTGGGGATGGGGGGGGTGGCAAGAGGGGTGGGATGACAAATAAAGGCTGAACCCTTGAATGGCAAGGTTGTGCTTCCCGTGGCTCTGTTTGCTGCGTGGACCCCGGAGGGCATAGCTCCTCCGTCCAGGGGGTTGTCAGTTACTGATGGCGCTGTTGTTGGGCCACTGTGAAGGAGGCCCGGTAGAAGGCCCTCAATCGCGCCTGTTAAATAGCATGAATTAATGAAGTAGCCGCGCTGGGAACTTCCTCAAGCTCTCTCCCGGAGACCCTTCCCCACTCACACACTCACACACACACACACCCTCCCTAAAACTCCCCAAGCCCTGCCCCCACTCCCCCCCTCTCTGCCTCTGTCCTTGCCGACCACCATCAACAACACACATCCCCCTCCCCCTCACCCCCCAAGCTACTAAAAAGGGCCACTTCCTTTGCATTTGTATGGGTCCAAACTTCTTTTCATCCTGCCGGCCCCCTTTTTTTAGCCCCACTTTTTTTTCAAGTTCTTTAATCCTTAAGATTTATGCTAGGTCGGGAACAGACACTGATAAGCAGTCCCAATAAGCAAAAATAAAGTGAGGGGCTTGTGGAATCGTATGTAAATGGGAATGTGAACAGTGGTCATGGCTAACGGCATGGAAACGGAGATGAAAGAGAAGCTGTAGATAGTGTGTGTGTGTGTGTGTTTGTGTGTGTGTGTGTGTATGTGTGTGTTCTCTGAACAGTATTCACCCCACTTCTCTTCCATAGCCCATTGCAAAAGTTCAGAACGTTTTCGTGCCAAAACTGTAAACTTCAGAGAACTTTTCATGATGAACCAAACTTTTTCTTGAACTTTATTTAAACTGTAGCCGATGAACTTGCACATGCTCAGTAGACCATGATCTAAAGCCTTCAAAACACAATACATGCATTTACACAGAACATATAACTACATCTGCTTCCATCTGCACAACACACACCACAACACACACTTGCTTGCATACACCCAAACACACATACCCATACTAACACTGACATGGGTATGGGTTTTGGATTGCATTTAACCACAAAAGGCAGGGAACTAAACGAGAGAGGTCCAGTGTGTATTGCTTCATAATTGCGTCAGTCTGTCTCTACCACTCCCCACTACTCTCCCTATTATTTAATTTATGAAAGTCCTCTCCGCACTCATCTGAGGTACAGTCGTCTTATGTTACACGTGTGTGCTGGGTTTCTCGACACCTGATTTACATGGACTCTCACACGCGAGTTACACTTTTATAGAACCGTAAAAGTAGTGTGATGATGACGACGTATTTCACTGGCAGCGCAGACACTCAGTGCCCAGGGAAAATAAAGTCTCTGGCTGATTTAAACCAGCGTTGCCACCATTATCGCCTTCTGGGGGCATAGCACCCTATTTTGTAAATATCAGGTGCTAAGTTCAGTGACAGGCGTGTATAGTTGGTGTGATATACACGCAGCCACAGACGGGCCAGGGGCTGCTCTCCAGAAGGGCCTCCAACGCTCGACTGAGAAGTCTGCTTGACTTCGCCAGTGCCGGATTTAAATATGCTGATGGGCCAAATACGCCGGCCATTAAAGCAAAAGAAAACAACTCATAAACAGATTTAAATGCAGACGTGGGAAGAGGAGAGCTGGGGGAGTTGGGTGGGGAGGTTTGTGGAGGTGGATGGTGACCTGAGACTGGCTTGCATTTTGTAGACTTAGATTTCAATAAAGTGTCATTTTTATTAAGATGGATGGGCTCCAGACTATCCCAGACTAAGGCTGCTGATGGCTCGGGCCAGAACTAAGGCCCCCTTTTTTACAGAAGTCCTGCAGTGAATCACTCCGTGGCCGAGGCAGGCGCTTTGCAGATAACGCAGATCCCTTTGAGGTGAGGCTGGTGGGCCGCCAGAGCCTAATGGGAGCGTGTTTATACTGTGCGTTTATCTGCCGTTTCCACTCCGCAAGTCTGCCACCCCCCCCACCCCACCTCAGCACACCCCACCCTACTCCAAGGTAC
This sequence comes from Sprattus sprattus, assembly GCF_963457725.1. Lineage (NCBI taxonomy): Eukaryota > Metazoa > Chordata > Actinopteri > Clupeiformes > Clupeidae > Sprattus > Sprattus sprattus. The sequence continues at coordinate 33,579,173 of NC_137925.1, read as the reverse complement.
AAAGGCTAAGATCGGAGCCTGTTACAAAAAAAAAAAAAAAACAAGGAGAAAAGTCGTGCAGTGGGAGTAAATAAATAAATGAAGAGTCACATGATGGAGAACACTAGCCAGGGCACATGGTGTTTGTAGTTTTAGAATAGAACGAGAGTGAGAGAGAGAGAAAGAGGGAGGAAAAAAAGAAAACAATCCGGGTTGATGGGAATCTCAGAGACTGAACCCCCACAGTCGGGCACCATCAACCCACCGTGTTTATGGCACAGCGAGGAGTTAAGGCGCTGTCGCGGGCGAGCACGTCTGGAGGTAGACGGCCATGCCACTTTCACACACGCAAATGCTGATCGCAGGGCACGATAACGAATCCATTACAACTCATTTTTCTTGTTGGTTTAAAAAAAAAAAAAAAAACATTTCTCTCGAGTGTGGCTGCCGCAGCCGTCTCGTATGGACAGAGCGTTGAGTAACTGATGTAGACACGGAGCTGTCTGGCCGCACCAATCTTTGAGGCGGCGCTGTTAAGTGCCGTTATTAGGCAATCATTTTCAGAGTGCGCGAAAAGAGGCTGGCGTTCACCCCACTTCTTGATCATTTGGTAAAATTGCTGTTATTTTCAATAAGTTTAACTACATTTCCGACCTTGTATTGGATAATAGGACACACAGAGCAGGGCTCCATTGAGCAGACAACCAGACGTACTCATTCACCTCAGAACATCTCCCTGGACCCGTGCCCTCAAAGTGACCATCTCCGCTCAGAAGCTGAAAGTCTTCAGTGTTTATCTCTTTCCTCAAACGCTTCCCCCCATGCTGCGTGGAGGCACTATGCCTCTGTGTTGAGGTCTCAGGAACTTAAAAAACTAAGTAAAAAGACCCCTGACGGCTGGTGGCGATGCTCAACTTCCTCCTCCCCATGCCTCTTCCATTCTGGACCTCCACAGAGCTTCTTTCAGTCCTTTTAGAAAAGGTTATGAAATTAGCCAATTAGAGACTTTGGGAGAGAGATAGAATGAAGGGAGGAAAGAGAACAAGGAGAAAAAGAGAGAGAGAGAGAGAGAGAGGAAGGGAGAGAGACCCCTCCCTCCTTGTCTCCCTAAGCGCAGCGTGGATTAATCACTCTGTCTGGGGAATGAAAGGCCACTCGCATCCCTGCATTGGTTATTTACAATAACCTAGTTAGACAATAAAACTCAGACCGCCGTGTCTGCACCCTCTCTCTCTCTCTCTCTCTCTCTCTCTCTCACTCACTCTCCATTGCTGTCTCACCTTCTTTTCCTCTCTTTTCACTTTCTCTCTCTCCCGCCCTCTCTCTCTCTTTCCTTCTTTTCCACTGGCACCTCCACTACTGAGGAGAAACAGAACAGTGGAACCCTATAATAGGCTACAGAATGTCCCGGGCCATTAATATTTGATGAAGGAGAGCAGACAAGTATACCTTTTACATTAACTCCCAGCTTGTACTATCACACACACACACACACACACACTCTCACGCACGCGTAGGCACACACTCTTAGGGGGGCGGGGGGGGGAGCAAGCAACATTAGGAGGAGAGAGGGTGACCAGCTTGAGTCACGGCAAAGCTATGCAGCTCCCCAGAGAGTGAGAGCATTTACTACAAAACAAATAACAGGAAGACAGCCTAGCCTGTCAGATTTCCAAGGACTAAAAGCAGTTTTTTTCCCTCTTCTGTTTCTCCTTTGTTGGTAATCCCTAACTTCAGCTAAACAAAAGCGTGATATCTGTGCATTGTGCGGGCTTGTGAAACTGCGGTTAAGCCATGTTGGGTTCTTGCCCAGACTGTTTTGCTGTTTTACCGTTTCTGCCCTGTGTGTTTCCCACTCCATTTCTTCAGCTGCCTCAGTTGAGCTAAACAATTAAAATGTCTGCATGTGTTTGCAGTTGAAAAAAATACCTCTTATGCCCCTCTCCCTGTCAACAAAGGAGCCTGGTTGGCACTACCTTACAATTTAAAAGCAGTAGAGTTGGTCAGGACAAAAAATAGCGTAAATAAGTGCTGTGTATATTTCCAATCCCGACACACCGCAAAGCTTTAATTAGCATCAATAGTGGTTTAATTATCCCATTTGTTTTAATGTCAGGGGTTGTGTGCTGTGCACTGCGTAACATAAATACAAATGTTGCCCTCGTGGAATGCGCACAAAATGACGGCTGCCATACCCTGTAATTTGGGATCCCCACTCTCAGTCAAGTAGACCCACTCTTCTTGATTAACTAGCGTTGGGCACTGAGCTTTCTCACTATAGCGCTTCATCTAGACGTGAGTTTGTTCTAGAAGAAGCAGGACTGCAGAATAATCAGAATAGATGACTGTCTAAATTGGTCCAACGTAGCTTCAACTGAGTCTAGTGTTATATATGAACTATACAGTATGATTGGATAGCGTACTAAACATTGCAATCGGGCTAGAAATAAATGCAAGTTGGTGCAGAGAGAGAGGGCAGAAGCCTGGACGCATGATTATAGCCTTTGAGATTTAAGCCTGCACTTGACCAGACTATCAACATTTGATGTATAACATTTCAGGATTTGGGGGGGAAAGCAAAAAAAAAAAAAAAGGACAGAAAAAGGGAAGAAAAAGAAAATAGAATCACTCTTTTCGATTGCCAGTCCAACAGCATTTGCCAAAAATAACAGTTAAGGGGAGGCTGTAGTTAAGAAAGTGTACTCCTCGTTGGAGCTGAAATGTTTTATGGCCTTTGTTGAACTCACGCTCACAAACACGGCGGCCCCGAAAGTGCAAACTCTCGAGACGTTTTCTGGTTATCTCATCCTCGTCGGCAGACTGACTCTTAAGTTACCTCTTAAAAATAGCCCTACCTCCTGATATACATTGGAACTAAATGGTTCTGAATGTGTGTTTATAGTTCCCTTTCAGTTTGACTTATGCAAGATGAATGACTGCTGTAAACAAAAGGGGAGTTGCACTCTGACAAAAAGACTGAGACAATGCAGGTTTCCTGAAGTGTGAGAACCAGTAAGAGGGGCAGGGGGGGGGGTATAGTGGGGGATGAAGGGGGGTTACAGAGAGGTTCAGTACTGGTTTATCTTAACACTCCATATTGAGGACTCTTTGCATGGTTGAGGGGAGAAAATAATCAAAACTGCCTGGACTTTGGGGTCCTGTATCTCTCCGAAACAACCCTCACCAACCATTTTTATTGCACCCTCCTTTCACCATGTTTTCCTTTCAGGCCTCACAGCCTCTGTGAAAAACTTGACTGTAGTGGAGTCTTTGTGGATAATACCCAGACACAATTCATTAGAGCCGTGTTATACTTTTGCAGAGATGTGGAACTCTAAACAGAGCAAGGGGAGGGAGGAAACCCCATCTTGAGTCTTAATGGCTTTAGCAGCTGTTAATATATTAATTGCCAGAGCCTCTGTTTCAGCGTCTCTGTGCGAGTGGCAGTGATGAATCCGTGAACCCTAGCATCGATGAGACACCGCGGGGATGGACCCAGGGCTAACGAACTGGATCCATACGTTATTCTGTGTTTAAAGCGCGATTTCCTTCTACAAACACAGCTGCTTTCAGAAAATTTGGCTTCCCTTTTCCCAGCCCTCCCTATGTGGAGTCAAGGCGGAGGACAAATGTGGAGCATCATGGCTCGAAAATGCTTGGTGGAGCCAAGAGAGAGAGAGAGAGAGAGAGAGAGAGAGAGAGAGAGAATATGGAAGGCATTAGATTCGTCCACCTGCGGCCACGCAGTTTGACCCCGCAGTCCGTAAATTACCACACAGTAGTCAACCGTGGGATGTGAGAAATCCTAATGTGCCACTTTGAGAGAAGCGTGAAATCTGTTGTGATGTTGTCTTCAGTGGCCAGAGAGAGACTATATGCTGAACGCACGTCACCCCTGCTAGCCTTCCCCTGGATGTCCACTATCCCCATCAGATTTCATTTCTTTCTTTTTACCCCCCTTCTTTTTTTGAGTGTTAATGCGACTGCTTTGGTCCAGAAGACATGGCCTAAGCCTATCCAGATGTCCAGCTCCAGTAATGCATCAATGAAAAGGAATGACATAAGCTGGTAATTTTCAACAAGTTTGCGTACGGAGCTGCGATTACTGCCAGGGCAAAAGAGCCCAATTAGAGCGTTCTGTCAGTCAGCACCGAGTGCTTGAGAAAAAGCTGAAGTCAGTTGGGATGCGTGTGTGTGTGTGTGTGTGTGTGTGTGTGTGTGTGTGTGTGTGTGTGTGTGTGTGTGTGGGTGCATGTGTTGGTGTGCGTGTGTGTGTGTGTGTATGTGTATGTGTGTGTGTGTGCATGTGTGCATCACAGCTGGGCTGGTCCAGATCTCAGTGTAAAATAGGTTCCTCACCTCATATGCTCTTTCGGCCTAGCGCCTTTTAGAAACACTGTCTTAAGTCTTTCCCTTCACCTTTTCACCTCTATTGCTTTTCATTCATCGATGAATGAATACTAGTTTTCTTTTTTTTTTGGGGGGGGGGGGGGGGTACTTCTTTGTTTCACCAACAAATAAACAAATAAGACCTTCAACCACAGACGGGAAGTATTACTACAAATCTGCTGTCTCGTCCTAACGCAAGCACAAATCCAGCCTCCCTGCAAATATTTGTGTGTTTTCACGTGAGCCCCTTTTCCACCCCAGCACAATGACTAGTACCTTGAAACTCAACCTACACAGCCTTTCAAGAGAACAGGGCTTTTGACAAGTGCACACTCGGCCATGGTGACCTTAATCTGGATTAGTGATTTCCTTCAAAGGATTAACCTCACGTTATTTAACAACAAGCCCTTTAATGAGTTTGCATCAAGGTAGAGCAGTCTGAATTAACCTGTACAGTGCCTGTGTCTTGCAACTGTCTGGCCTTATCTTTCTCTATCTTTCTCCCTCTGTCCCTCCATCTCTCGCACTCTATCACTCTCTCTTGTCTACAGCACTTGACTATTGCTGTGCTGATCTCTCAGTTTGTCTGTGAAGCAACTCTGGTTACAATGGCGTTTCGATGTAAAGAAATCCTGTAACCTCACACATCATGTAACAGCATCCAGACTCTCGTGTCCATTTTACCAGACCTAAGCATAACAACCACACTGTGACATGGTCTACCTCCAGCTTGTTTTCTTTACCGGGAGTGTGGGAGGAGAGACTGAAACATAAGGCACGACAGTGAGGCTGACAGAGGAGAGGAGAGGGGAAGAGAAGTGAAGAGTTGCAAAGAGATGAGTGGGGTGGGTGCGGGGTGGGGTGGGGTTGAGGAGACAGGGGAGGTGATAGAGAGTCCGGCTGGGTTTCAGCTTTGCATGGTAGCGGGTGGTGCTGGTGTGTGTGTTTGTGTGTGTGTGTGTGTGTGTGTGTGTGTGTGTGTGTGTGTGTGTGTGTGTGTGTGTGTGTGTGTGTGTGTGTGTGTGGTGGGGGCATGAGGTGCTGAGAGCTCCTGTCTCTGAACAGATCGTGTGTGACACTGTAAGTCCTCTCCTGACCCTGCACGCAACTTCTCCAATCCACCTATTGCAGAGTGACAGCACACCGCAGATAATGACCCTGCACTGTTTTTCCACTCACCATACAACTTCACCGTTGGCTGCTTTACCTCTGTTCCTTTTTTAATTTTCTATGGAGGGGTCAGTCTTCTCAAAAGATTCAACTGTGAAACTGGAGATAGGACCTGCACTCCCCTATCGACTATCATTCATATCATGGCGGTTTTGTTTCCTCTCAGCACAAGCGTCTTATTTATCCGACTCCAAACAGTCAGACTAAACATTGTGTATAAAAAGGAAATAATAATCGGGCAGGCAAATTTGGACTGTTGTATAAATGTTGAATTAATGAATACATGAGCCTGGGGCGACCCTGTTGTGTTTGTGTTGGTAGGCGTACACAGTGCAATGTTTAAAGCTGGATTTTTGTCTGCGTCTTGAAATCTATTGATAATGACTTTTCAATTTTTGTTCCTTAGACTAAATATGCCCTTTTCTTTCGTGGTTTCATTCACTGTGATGAGGAAAGTCTGCTTTTGATATGTTTTTGCCATGCATATTCCTCATTCGTCTCAGTGGGGAAACAATGTTGGTTTGGTCATTTGTTGTCTTTTAAGGAGGAATTCTGCAGACTACCCCTATACACATAACGCCTTGAGCATCTGCAGTCTGCTGTTTTGACCAGATGGTAAAAAACCTGCAAGATGTGTCTGTAACACGATTGCTATTTTATTAATTCAGTCCCTTGTGCTGATGACACCTTCTCTCTCAATCCCTCACAACAACTCTATAGTGGGAGGAGGAATAGAGAGAGACACCAAGGAAAAGACACAAAATGGCCGTCAGCACTGATTAAGCGGTCAGGAAACAAATGACACGGTTGTGTTGAAAAGAGAATACAACCCTAGTTGTTGAGTTGAGTTTCGTCAACCTCCGGGTCCAGCACCTCTCAGTGGGACAAATTGTCACCTTTCGACCTTTTGAGGCGACCTCCCTCGTGACCCCAGGAGCTACCCAAATTCATTGCCTCTTAGCGTTTGACGGCACACAGACAAGTATGACAAATGAGGTAAAACCATCTTTTTCTACAGCACATTTTGTGTTTTTTTTTAGGAAACCGAGTTCCCAGGTTTTATGAGTTAGTCATTAATCGTCAATAAGTTTCCTGTGTGCGAATTGAGACGGATTGTCTTTAAGCCATTCAGCTTCACTGGAGCGTGCACTGGAACAAAACGGCGTGGCTGTGAAACCAAATTACCATACGGCCTTTTCTAAACGTTTCCTTTTTTTTGTCCTACAGAGAGGGTCTGAGGTATATGGCCTCCCAGCTGCAATGGTCAGCAAAAGCCAAAAGATGTGCAAAACTTCACCGCTCTGGCAAAATGAAGAGCCTTACAAATGATATAATTACAACTGTGGGAAAAAACACAAAACTAATTCATTTCCCCATCAATCATGGTATGTGTCAGAGATGTCAAACTCATCAGTTTCTGCACTCTACTACTTTAAACAAGAAAAAGATTCATTCGCTGAAGTGATTTTTTTTTTTTTTTTAAGGCTGACTTTAAATTAAGCTTTAAATTATGGCCAACTTAACCAAGAAGACGTTGAAGTGTGTCTGTGTATGTTGGTTAGACTATGTGTGAGTATTCCGTCTAGAGTGAAGCGTGCGCCCCGGTGTGACATCTAATTTACCCGAGTATATAACCGAAAAAAGCAGACACTCTGGAGGAGCATGCAAATTCTCTAAATTAAGATGGATGGTCTTCCCACCGTGCCTATCCTCGGGATAAAAATCTGACATTAAACATGTGAGGAGGCCAACAAAACCTTCTTGTGTGAGAGCAGTGAAAGGCAGACTCCTCTGAGCCAGCCTTCGTCTGTAGTCTGTTTCCCTCAATGGGCGCAGTAGGAGGAAACCGTCTCTTATTGTTATTTGGCAGAAATCTTTTTTTTTCTCTTTTTCTTCCCCCCCTTCTCTCTTCAACGCTGCCTCATGTTAAATGCATCAACATTTCTCCTTTCCCCCTTTCTCCCCCCTCCCCTCCTCTCGAAATGTCTTTGGAGCTGACTGTCTTGCCAAACGTTTCCTGTCAGGTCTTAAATGACCGACACAGATGTATGGTACGCAAAATGAGTAATAGCTTCACGACTATCAAAAAAGGAGGTTATGCTTTGGATCAAGAGTAACCAAGTGGAATTTCATGATTGAAGCTGAACTCATGAAATCCCTGTTCCCCGGTACTTTCATTGTGGCCCCTAACATTTCACAAAAAACTCACATACCCCCTTTTCCCATGGTATAATAAAAAAAAAACCAGGTCAAATTGCATGATTGCCCTATTGACCTTATCATTCACTGTCCCTGGCAAAAAATTATCACTTCAATGTGGCAGCAATTCAGCACCATTATGGCAGCACTTTCCAAAATTGCACCAACTTGCCTCGACCGACGTCACCGTGTTGTCCCGAGGTAGTTGGTCTGGCCCTGACGAAATAAAAAAGAGAAGTGTGAGTTCTCGGGGCGACGAGTGACTATTAAACACACAAAGGTGGGATAGTGGTTTGTGATTTGCATGTTTATGTTCCCGCCGAAGTGAGCGCCAGACGGTGCGGGACGGAGGGAGTCTTCTCCACCCGTCCTCCATCCAAGCCTGTTAAACAGTCAGGGAGCTTGGGAGGCCGCTGTGCACAAACCTTCCTGATTAGGTACCGACTGCTGGGCTCTTCTTTTTCCCTCTTTATCCTTTCCCCTCTCCCCCTCCCCCTCCCCATTCCCTCCTACCCCTGTGTTTGCACTCACTCACTCTCATACTATCGCTCTTCCTCTATTTCACTCTGTATATCCCTGTTAATATCTCTTTCCAAAGGTCTCGCTCTCTTTTCTCTTTCTTTCTTTCTGTCTGTCTGAGTCACTTTCTGTCTTTCTTTTTCCATCTCTACAATACTCCTCCCTCCCATTGTTACATGATGTTTTTCTAGGGTTCCCACATAAACAGAGGCTGCAGGGGGTGCTTATAGCCCTGCTCACTCAGACGCCTCAGACCTTAGTTGCATCCATCAACCCCCTCCCCTTTCATCCACCCCCCCCCCCATTCCACCCACCCTTTGCCCTCTAAATCTGAGATGAGGTCCACTCTCATACCCAGTGAGTCAGATAGCACAGAGAGAAGGCATGCGGTTAAACTGCAACCCAGCCGGCACCCCCAGAAGTTTTTTGCCCCCGGCCTATGCCACCACAGCAGTTTTTGGGTCTTGCACACCGCCCTACTGTGGCTGTGTTCATACCTCCGCGGTGCCAAGTATATGAGACAGGTCAGAAGACGTGGCTTAGCCTCCAATCATTACCCTGTGGGATTTAAATTGCTAATAAGAAGTTATCCGCCACTGTGCAAAGAAAAAAAGGAAAGAAAATGAGGAGAAGTCTGTTTCCTTTGTTCCTAGTAAAGTTCTGCTTCAGACGAGGCCATCACCAGTTTTCAAAACTCTGCTGCTGGAAATCTTACACATCAATCACCGCTCGACAGCAACTATTAAATGGATGCCGGAATACTCTTTAAAGACAGGCCTCCCCTTCCAGAAGTCTTGGATGTAGACGCTGGCCTGAAAGAGACATGGCTTGTTTCTTCCCCCTCGAGTTGAAATCCCCAGAGGTTGAATTCGAACCTAAATGCAGGGGTACTCCGTATTATCTTCCACTCCTAAATCTTTACGATGATTCTGAATCACATTAATCAAATAATTTGGCACTGGAGAACTCGCTAGGCATAGCACAGAGAATGGCTTGTATTCCCCCCTCCCCACTTTTCTCAACCCTGGGGACTTTGAGTCAGACCCGTGCAAGGATGTGGTTTGGTTGTTGTTGAGGTTCCTTTTATATGAGCAATTAGCATGCACATTATTTCTCTTTATTTGTTTCCGCCATGCTCAGCATCACGCGAGTGCAGCAATCTTTAGTAATTGTGGCCGAAGAGGAAGCGATAAGGTGCAGAGACTCACGCAGGTCTGGTGGCCCCCACTCTGCAATCCCCCTCCTAATCTGTCCCCATTCCATTTCATCACGGAGACGTTTCAGAAGCGCCAAGGATAACTGATAAAGCATAAAAAAATATGTTTTTAAACTTCAAAGCGTCGTTTCTCACATTTCGCCTTGTCTTCAAGTGTACTGTACACGCATTTGGTTTTCGCTTTTGCTTTCATCTCTTTGGGGAGAAAAGAGGTGTTTGATGTGCATAACATTTTAATAGCCTGCTATTTAAATACCTGGAGTTGTTAAGATATGGTAATTTTTAACTGAACAACAGCACCAAAGAACCTTTACTTTAGGTCAGCACTTGTAACCTTGTGGGCACAGACGACTCCTTCAATCTGTCCTTGAAGGCATCACGACTATGAACCCGCACCGAATGAAATATCATTTGTAAGGTAAACCTGCATGAGCCAGAAAATGCTAACTCAATAGATATGGATATCCTTAAGGGCAGTGAACATTTCATGAATCGTGAAACCTCTTATGTACTGTAACAAGCTGAGGTGAGCGCCATCTTTGAGGATGCATGAGCCCACCCTCTGAACAGATAGCAAGACATTCATTTTCCAGGGGTTTAGGCACTTGCTTTTAAACACTCCTGAGACAGGAGACAAACTGTCTTTTAACAGTCGCAGAAGTGCCCTTTCGTGAAAGTGGCAATTCCTTTTTTATTGAAACCACTTGTCCAGCATTGTCTTCACCAGGCCTTGTAGGTTACATAACAAGGTGCTCTGTGATCGTTCACAGGCCCTCAAGTTGTGTTTTGTTTTTTCCCCTTAATTCTTTGCCATCTTTTGTCTGCGTTCCATGGCACCCTCTCGTCCCGGGAGTGGTCGAGTTCACCTCCTCGGGGGCGCAGGACGCAGACTGTGGTCGGAAGATTGATCGTGGACAAGGCTTTTGTTTGACAAATATAGCCAGCCGTGATTGCATACGTGTGAAGAACCTAAGGATTGGATTTATACCTGGACCACGGCCTGCGATATTTGTTCAGGTTTCTGTTCGGTTTGAAAGGAAAGAAAAAATGGAGACAAAATGGTACTTAGAAATGTGTGCTTGACCTACCTCACCTATGGGTTCTTAAGCTAACATCACCATAAATCTACGACCCAAAAATCCTTGACGCTATACTAAACAATGAAATGAGTAATAAGGGGGACGGAAGGATGGGGAGAACGAGTGATAAAGTGAGAAGGATAAAGTGAAATAAAGATGGTCTTTGTCTGCAGACTCAGGAGTGGAATTGGGGGGGTGGGTGGGTTGAGTTATGCTGTATGTACCATTATATAACGCTTATACAGCCCCTAGGATTCTCATAAATAGAGCATTCAAGGCATTCAAGTCCACCATTACTGTGATACGTTTTTCAGATTAAAAAGTGCAAACAACAGAGATAGTTAGTCAGTTTTTTGAAGGTTTTTTGAAGTATATTCTGTTGAAGAGAGGCTTACAAATTGCTTCAAGACGATGGGGCGCCACTTTGAAAGTACCGAGAGAACCACAGTGAACTTTGTCCTTTTTGTCTGAAGGTCGTTTGTGCTAATATGTCAGCATCATACTCTTAGTTGCTTGTCCAAATGTTTGTGGCTGGAGTCTTAATGACTTGGATGACTTGAACTTTAGGATATCTTTACGCAGCTACTGGAGTAGCAAGGAGAATAAGACAAAGAAGGTGAATAATTACTGTATAAGTCAAACTGTATGAGAAGAACATCAAGAAGATATCCGTTCTCTTTGGATAGTGGAGGAAATTTAAATTCCCTTATCATACATACCTTTTAAGCTCAGTGCTGAGTTCCAGGGATCTTTCCCACACAGCTTTCTCTTCAGGCGCCAGTTCAAATTGCACATAGCCGGCATTTCCACTTGGGCCAAACCTTTCCTCAAATTAACGTCATTTCACTGCAAACAAATATTGCTCTCCATCTCCACCAGTTCATGCCAACTTTTTTCTTTTTTTTTAATCAGTTTTAATAGAATCAGCACATGGTTTAACAGGTTTTAGTATCAAGTTTGTTTTCTGGCATCACAGGAATTCTTTGTTTATGGCCAAGGCCTGAGTCATTTCTTTTTAGTGGTCTGGAGTTTGGCCTCATCTTATGATGAAGTGCTTTGTGCAAAATACCCAACAAGACCCATGTTCCTGTTTCAAATGTTACCACTGACAGCTGCCGCCCATCACTCCCTAATCCTGGACCGGGTCATTTTATGTCACTACTCAATTTTCACCATGGAGATTGGACATTTGAAAGATGGCTTTTTTGTGCACAAGTAGTTCTTTCCCATTCATCAGCTCAAACAGATTGAGTTTTGCATTGAGTGGGAACTAGGAAGACCCACTTGGTCTCACCCTTGTTTTGCTTGCGATGTTTTTGATTATGGAACAAGCGGCTGTACAGAAGTAATTGAAGTAAAAGTATTACTCATGTTGAAAGAGGACCATTGCAGAGCGAACTTTAATTAATTACACCTTTCTTGGAAGGCAAACTTACTGACTCAGAGAGTCTGTGAATATGTGTTGGGCCTTTGGGGGTTTTGGGTTTTTAAAAATAATGAACTTCTCGATTCCTTTTGTGCAGTATTCTTGGCCACATCGAACTATGAGGCACTAGGGGAAAGTGCCCACAGTCATCCATACTGTTCCTCAGCGTTTCAAAATCAAGTGTGATTTAGAGGAATGTCTTTGTGTTGAGGAGACAGGAGGCAGGCACAGAGGAAGATGTCATGGACAGTGAGGAGGTGGAGGCAGGCGCAAAGGAAGATGTCAGGACAGGATACGATGTCCCGATGTAGGATTGGGTATCTTTGCGTAGGGTTTTGTCCTCAGAGGAACCAGACGTTTGGTGCATGAGTACAGCCTTATGTGTGACAAGCTGTAGTAGCACAATGTGATCAACTTTTTACACAAATGTGATCAACTTTATGAAGGAACACTGTCACGGAGCTCATGGATAGCATGTCCTGATGTAGTATTGGGTGTCTTTATGTTGGCTTTTCTATTTACTAGATTCCCCACCTCAGAGACTGGAGACATTTGGTGTAGGCCAGTGAGAACAAGCTGAATTAGCAACACTTGTGAAGAAATACGACCAATGGGGTCTTACATGAATGAAGATTATAGGCTTTAAATGATTTCTTTACTGCATGTATGAAAAAAGCACACGATTAGACTCTTACATAATTATGCTAATCTCACTCTCCACAGATACTCACGTGCATAAACACGAGAGGAGGTATCATAAACAGGGATGTGTGTGTGTGTGTGTGTGTGTGTGTGTGTGTGTGTGTGTGTGTGTGTGTGTGTGTGTGTGTGTGTGTGTGTGTGTGTGTGTCTGAATCATTGATTCATGCTGATAAATAATGGACCTCAGTAGCCCGTCCGCCACTGCAACCTGAAACAGTGGTCTGTGAAACCCAATCTTTTTCTGGTAGAACTAATGGCTCTCACCTGTGCTGACCAAAGAGTCTGGAGCCTTGGTGACAGATCTGGTGGGGAACAAACCCTGTGTCTCTCCCCCCCCTCTCTCTCTCTCTCTTTCCCTTTCTCATTCACTCCTCCCTCCTCTCTGTCTCACTTTCTCTCTGTTTGCCTCTCCCGCCTGACCTCGCTTCCTTTTCCTTCTGATGAATTTTTCACACAGCTCTTTGAAATGCGGTGTCTCCGGGGAACTTTGCTAATATAAACTAAAAGCACTCGTCGTAATTATTTCTCATAACGCCGCTTCTTCCCTAATTAGCGTCCTTGGCCGAAACAAGGCCTGCATTATTTACACATCAAGGGGGACACGATGTGGAAGATAAATATTCATCCTTTGTTGACTTAGCTCGATCCCACCGCTGGGCACGACCCCTAGCGCAGTGCAGCCCGCCTCGACTTTAGTTTTTTACATTATGCATGGCGCCTGGTTTCGCAGGTGGGCTCCCCCAAAACTTGATCCTTTCCACGCCTCCACCAATGGGGTCTGAAGGCCCTCATCAGCTCGGCTTATTCCCATATCTATATTCAAGGCAGGCAGACTGGGGATTGGAATATAATTAATAAGTGATCAGAGAGTAGACTCATTTTAATGATAGATGGATACACCAGAGGAGGCGAGTGACCACCTGGGTAGGTATAGCCTGACTGGGTTACCAACAGATGTCCAGTACTGGAGACATACTTTAGACCAGATCAGGTGACAAAATGAACATGGCCGACTTGAACAAACTCTTTAACCCCTAAATCAACTAAGAACAGAACTGACAGACACAAAGAGGCTATGACTGTGTAAAGCACCTTCATATATTTCAAATACAAACACACAGTCAAAACACAAATGTGGATACACCATACTAAAAAAAAGGTCCCCTAGTAAAGCAAAGCAATCTAATTGAAATGCAGTCAAGAATCAGTGCTTTTGACAGCTTTAGTAATACACTATGCCCAGTATTGTTTGACTTCCTCCTCTGGTGCAGGATCTTCTTTAATAAACTGAAGTGCTGAATAGCCGTGGGTTGCTGTATAGTGGCTACTGAGAGTAGCAGTAAGTGGATTTGCCGTGCACGTGAACTTTTTTTCCTGTCAATGGAGAAATGAATAGAGCGCAAACCCCCCCAAGCCCCAAGCCCCAACCCCTGTCACCCCATCCACCCCCAGCTCTCCTCCTTCGCTCCCCTTGGTGGTCCCGTATCCTTAGAGCCAATTGTTTGCAGAGCCAATACTTCTTGAGGAACTTTTGTTGGTGGAAATACTGCCATTGTAGGAACTGGGACAGCTGTCTGTCCTGTGTCAAAGTCTGAGAGAGTCTGAGAGGCTGTCTATCTTTTGTTGCCTGTTTGTGTGTGCATGTGTGTGTGTGCGTGTGTGTGTGTGTGCATATGCGTGTGTGTGTTTGTGTGTGTGTGTTTGTGTGTTTGTATGTGTGTGTGTGTGTGTGTGTGTGTGTGTGTGTGTGTGTGTATGTGTGTGTGTGTGTGTGTGTGTGTGTGTGTGTGTGTGTGTGTGTATGTGTGTGTGTGCGTGTGTGTTTGTGTGTATGTATGTGTGTGTGTGTGTGTTTGTGTGTATGTATGTGTGTGTGTGTGTGTGTGTGTGTGTGTGTGTGTGTGTGTGTGTGTGTGTGTGTGTGTGTGTGCGTGTGTCTGTGTGCGTGTGTTTGTGTGCCTGTGTGCATCTGTTTGTATGATTACTTAAATAACTGTCAGCATTAATGGATATTGCAACGCTGCAATTTTTAAACATGCTTTCTCCATATTTAGAGAAGCAATAAACAGAGAAGGCAAAGCAAATGTCTGTTTTGATTCAAATCTCAGGCTGTTTATTGGCATTGAAACACATGTTTACCTTAGGGGACATTACAGGATCATGTTTAACTTGCCAGGATACAACTGCAAATGTGATATTTCTGGACTGTTCGCAAAAAATCTGACACCATCATGTCTCTCTTGGACATTGCATGTACGCTCACTGATGTTTGGCTCCTCATCAAAAGTTTGTGTAGGGTGGAGTAGGCCTATTGCAGTCCAGAAAACGCTAGTGGATAGAATCATAAATGAACACTTGCAAAACAATTTAACAAAGGGCCTCATTTATAAAACGTTGCGTAGAAACCATCCTACATTTTGTCTAAGACATTTCCTGAAATGAGCGTAAGTGAGATCCACAGAAAACAGACGTACACACAAAAAACACGTGTACGCCAATCCTTTGGTTATAAATCACAAATGGTCAAAACGCCCCTATTTAATCTAATCAGAATATTATCAATGCACAAACAGAGCGCATCCTCAATGCAAAAACTCTCTGTGACAGTGGCAAGCAAGAAAGAAACATGTAAACAGAAGAATTAAAGTGAGGCTGACATCGACATTCTGCTGATGTTGTTTTATGCAGGGAATCCTATTTCACATTTTGCTGGGCACTATATGGAAATCTAATAAATTGCGGGCATATGGGATAGTGTACTGCAAAGAACATAGGGCAAAATTCTGCTTAAAGATGACGGGGATTGCTCGACTGGTCTCCAATTTCTCATCGGAACGTTCCTGTAGCCAGGAATCCAAGAACGGACAATACCTGAACGTGTATGGCCTGGTTCACTCTGGTGCGCCTCTCTAGACGAGAGGCCATTTGGGCACAACGCTCTCGGCAAGCGGTACCTGCTTATCAGACATACATCATCCTGTGTCAAAAAGTCTGCGCGATGTAAAAAAAAAACCTCTCTCCTTATTGCGCAGTTGGCAATATCCTCTAACAACGCCAATTCAGCCATATCTCATACTGAAAAATAAGCCACTATTATTCTTTTTATAGGCTATAAGTTTGAGCGAAATGTTTTACACTTGTGAAATTTAAACGGAATACTTATAAGATGTGAATATCATTCATGTGTAAATTATTCTAATAGTTTATTTGATTTTATTGAGCGAAACCTTAATTTGGCCTTTCACCATTAGCCCAAATGGTGACGGTGGTGCTGACGATGAGGATGATGAAACTTCGTGTTGGGGGTCGGCGCTCGGAGAGTCCTGAATTCCTGCAGTACTCCAGTATTGCCGCAAGGAAATGTACTTACACGAACTGAAACCAGACGTAGAGATACGTCCTTTTCTACGTCTAAGACGGCTTTTATAAATCTGTACTTAGACGTGGATTTGATCGCACGCACAGTCTAAGATCAGTTCTGTGCGTAAGTACGTTTTATAAATGAGGCCCAAAGAGATATGATTGCTCTAAGTCCTACAGAAAGCCCCCAAAAGCCCTACACAGAACTGTAGGTGAGAATGCAAAGTATCATTAGCTTCTCTCCTAGAAGATTAAATTTATGAAGTGTGCAGACGAATGCTTCTACTTACCATTCGACGGCACGAGATACAGTTAACTTAAACACTATTACAGGCATTGTTCGGCTCTGTTTTCATGGAAATGGTACTGTTTTTCTTTCCTCCAGGTGGAAATAACCCTGCAGGATGTCAATGACAACCCACCTGTTTTTCCGACCGATATTCTTGATGTGACCATCGAGGAGAACATTGGTGATGGATTCAAGATAATGCAGCTAACAGCAACGGATGCTGACGAGGTACGTTCTCTCAGGAATTCATTTTTTCATATACTGTCTGCATATATATTTCTGGCAGCCTGGATGTCAATGTGAAGGATGTTAGCTGTGATAAATTGTCTCCATGGTAACGGCATAGATCAAGTCAGACAGCAGTCCTTTGCTCTAGTCCAGGACCCCAAAACTTCACTTTGTATGGAAAAAAAATAGCTATGATGAATATTGATGAACTTTAGTGTTTAATGGCATAATCAGGAAACGTTGTGGTTTCGAGAGCTTTGTGTCTCGTGCAAGCACGAATCTGGGTCTGTGTCCAGGAGAATATTATCAAAATATAAGGCAATATAAGGCATCACACTCCAGTTTTCCAAGAAGTGATGTTGATGTTAAAATGCCTTGTTCCAGTATGAAAAGAAGAACCATGTGAACAGGCAAGAGTCTATGGAGGGAGGAACACAGAGTACCATTCAGCAATCAAGGAAGAGGAGGCTGGTTTCCTCTCTTCGCCGTCCAAGTCATGAAGTTAATAATTCTCTCACCACTGTCCCACCACAAGAACACCAGTCCCTCAAGAACACCAGTCCCTCAGCCCTCGCCTTGTTGAGGTACCTGAGGTTTCTGAAGGCCCTGAAAAGGAATCAGCTTTTTTCTCTCTTCTCTCACAGGGCCGGTGCCGACTGATTACTCGACGTTGCGCAGATAGTCCCCTCGGAGGGCCCTGTATTTTGCATTACACCGGCTTCAGGCCCGATTAAAATGTCTCCATCTCTCGCAGCCATTGCAGGATGTGAACATAAAAATTCAGCGCCGAGCAAAAAACAGGCGGACCCAGCAGGTCCCAGGCCGGCAGACTCATGAACTGCCAGCGTGAGGACGGGCCCAGTGGAAAGAATTGGGCTCATTGCAGCCGGAGCCCAGCGTGTGAGAACGTGGACATATACTTGTGCTTATGAGGCCACCACTTTTATGGCAGAGGCTGTTGCCTCACCACTCACTGAAGATTTTAATGTGAGAAAAAAGTCAGATGGTGAAAAGCATTTCTGGAATCATCAGTTTTTTTTTATATAGATCGCAGACCAGGCCAATCCATGGAATTATTCCCCATTATTTCCCCACTATCATAAAGCAAGGGGGGAAGAATAGTGGTTAGTGGGTAATGGACAGCGTGTTTGACAGCGCTTTTCAGACGCATCCTTCCTGTCACCAGAAGAACCAAATACTTCATGTGTCATATTCAGCCCCATTATGACGGGGCATTTAAACTTACAGTTAACGGAAAAGTTGCTCAAAACCAAAAAGGTCACCAAATAGGAGCCTGCATGTGGATTTATTTCAGTCGCCCAGTCATGCCGGCCAACTTTGTGCCCACATCCTAGGGCTGGAAACCCAAGTTGCAGAGACACGGAGCGTACGGAAAGCATTGAGGCGCGGGGAGCAGGGCCACATGTGTGATATGGGGAAGCCAAGCCAAGTTCTCAAGCTGCTGTCCAGCTGACTCTCTGGATTCAGACATCATAATGATCTCTCTGGTTTAATAGCCCCACATGTGCGACTCATGTGTGATTGAATGAGTGCTGTTTCTTTGCATCCGTTTTTTGTCACACCCATTTCCAGCGCAACCAGAGAAATGGCTGATGTTGGATTAGAGGGCAGGCTCTGCTTTAGTTTCTTAAATCGATTGAAGAGAAAGACTTATCCCAGAGAGAGTTTCTTTTTCTTTCTCTTCTTCTTCTTCTTCCTTTTCTTTTTTATGTGTCATCGTTTCAATAGGAAGAGAAAAGCGACCACAAGCCATTAATCACTTGTGATGGTGTCACTTTTAATGAGACTGGTGTCACATCAGAGAACATGGTTTTAAAATGGATGCATGCTTAGTTTTATTCTAGGCTTATGAAGACAAAAGGGCTACTTAAAGGGAGAAATAATGCGGCTTTATTTCCAGAGTGTAAAATCTGAACACACACACACTGATAGGGATAAGTAGACAAACTACATTCCCTCTCTCCTGGCCTCTGAATTGTGTTATGACAAGACCTTTCAACATGATGTTATCAAGAGCTTTCAATCATACCACCCCCAAAAGATTATCTTAACTCCCTTTCTCCGCCAGACCGATTTGTTTAAGTTGACAGCACCAATTGACATTAATAAAGCACTCGTCTGTAATTTGGGGTCCGATGTGTGTGTCTCTGCGTTAGTTCGAGCAGTTGCTCAAATTACAGGAAGGTCAATTTCCTGCCGGGGTCCGTCCGCCCGCCCTCCCCGGCCTCCTGCGTGTCCCTGAGCTGATCCCCCCAAACCTCTGGGCCGCTAAATGAGTTTCCTTCTGCCTGACTCCGAGCTGCCGCTTTGCTCTTTAATTGCTTCGGTTTGTTCTCCCTACTGCGCCCTGGGAAGGTTGTAAAAGCCTGAAAGTCTTTAGTGGGTGGGGGGGGGGGTGGGCAGTCGGGAGGGTGGGGGGGGGGTCACAGAGGCGGTCATTGTAAGAGACGGTAAGCTCGGCTTTTCAACCCCTCTGCGCCACCCCCTCCTCTCCCTTTTGAACCCTATCAGAGATTTTAATTGGCTGACGGAGGGTGTCGGAGTCTGGTTGCAGCCCAGGTGGCTGATGGGAATCCCAGACTCAAGGCCTTGATCGATGACAGCAGCTCTGTGGAATAACACTGTTGAATGGCCCTCAGGAAAGTCCGTTTTAGACCAGACATGTGTTTTGTCTGCATATCCAGGTTGTCTCAATCCTAGATAAAGATCCTCCCAATGCTAACTAATTATGGCGAGGATTGACGATTGATTTTTAAAATGTCTTTCCCCCTGGTTTACCCAGACATGGGAAGTGCCAAAATCCCACTAATGGTTTAGACTGGACTAAGCTTTGTCGGGAAAGGACAAAAAACAATTTTGTCTTTTATTATGAGTAAAAATAATCTTGACAGCTTGGTGAGAGGCATCCTTTGAAGTAGGGCAGCATCTGTTTCTAAACGTAGAACACTTGGAGACAGTTGTCTGGGCTGGTATTGTTCCCCGCACAAATAGGAACGTCGGGATCTGTCACTGGGATTATTCAGCTGTCATATTACATTCTCCCCTCTCACTGGCCCTGGTATCACATGTGTAACGGTTGTCCTTACCCCAGGTACCAGGGGATCTATTAGTTGAATTTATAGAGAAACACTATAGCCCCAAAGTTCAAAGACAGGGAGCAGCTCCTGAGAGAATTCAGCCATTCAGATCCTGTTGTTTTTCTTTTCTTTCCCCCTTTTTTGTCTTTCACATGTGGACATTTAATCCTGAAATGTGGTCTCCAGAAGACATATTTGCATATGAACCTCTCTGCCTTTTGCCCATAAATGATGTAAATGATCTTGCAGAGTCTGACTTGCTTTGGGTTAAGTGCTTCAAGCAAGCGGTTTAAGCTGTCTTACACAATAATGAATAAGAGACATAGGAAGCATTCTAAGAGTTTGTGGAAGTCTCTGCCATTAACACCTCTTTCTAATTAAGATGGAATACACTTTCAGCAGGGACCTTCCTAAATGTTACAGATGACTTGACTAATCTTATGGACGTCAAAATAAATTAATTTAGCTATTCATTTTTAATTTTCTCAGTAAGCATCAGATGTGAAAAACCAAAGGACCCTATTAATGCACGTAACGATTTCAACTCCTCGTTTTTATTGTCACCGGGGGTTAGAGCAGAATGTTACAAGTGATTTGGTTTCAGTCTGGCAGGAAATAGCACTCTGCATTATTGTGTCTGTCATCGATTGCCCAATGCAAGAGATAAAATGTAAAGTGCTTTGAGCAATAACAATCTTTCAGAAAAAAAAGCTGATTTATTAATTGTTTAATATCCTAAATAGAAAATAACTCATATCTCATATTCTTCGTACAGCACTTTCTGAGTTGTATATATATTATATTTAATTATATATTATTTTATCTCCCCCCCCCCCCCCCCTCCTGCAGGGACCCAATGCCCTGGTCACTTACACCATCATCAGTGGAGCGGACGACAGCTTCCGTATTGATCCGGAGTCCGGCGATCTGATTGCCACCAAGAGGCTTGACCGAGAGCGACGCTCAAAGTACTCACTTCTGGTACGAGCAGACGATGGGAAACAGTCCTCTGACATGAGGTTGAACATCACCGTGAGTGACGTCAACGACCACACACCCAAGTTCTCCAGAGCCACATACTCCTTTGACATCCCTGAGGACACAGCACCAGGTAGCCTGCTGTTCTTTCCTCCATAGGCATATAGCTCTGCTCACTCTTGTAATAGTAACATCTCATTGAATTGGTTGGTTATTGAGGTCAAACTTGTATTCTTCCATCTTTTGTGTCTTTTTCATTTCATGTGGATTGTATATGAACATATCCTGTAATTACATTGTTTGCTTGGCTTCCCCCAGGATCTATTGTGGCGGCCATATTGGCTAGCGATTCTGACTCTGGGGTGAATGGGGAAATCACCTACTTGCTGGAGGAAGACGATGAGGATGACACCTTTCTGCTCAACCCAGTGACGGGCGTGTTCAACGTCACACGGCCTTTGGACTACGAATCCCAGCAGTACTACATCCTCACAGCAAAAGCAGTGGACGGCGGTGGCCAGACCAGCACTGTCCGGGTCTACTTCAATGTCCTGGATGTCAATGACAATCCCCCCATCTTTAACACGACTGTCTACAGCACCTCAGTGACAGAGAGCCTTGCTCCAGGATCTAATGTTCTCACAGTAGGGGCCAGTGATGCTGATGATGGTAGGTCACAAGCCAAAAGCCTGTTATTACACAAAAGAGTTGGTTCCTACTGATATTAGGGAAGGAGGTAGTTAAATGCTGTGTAGTTGAACAGCAAGTATAATTCTATTTCACAGTTTTACATTATCGCTGTCTCGATTTGGATGGATAAATGCCCATTATGTTAAAGGTCTA
The DNA here is from genome assembly GCF_963457725.1 of Sprattus sprattus. Classification (NCBI taxonomy): domain Eukaryota; kingdom Metazoa; phylum Chordata; class Actinopteri; order Clupeiformes; family Clupeidae; genus Sprattus; species Sprattus sprattus. The sequence goes on along the minus strand of NC_137925.1, from coordinate 33,557,698 downwards.
TAGTGCAAGGCCTTCATACGTATTGTACATTGACTAGTGACGTCTCACAGCAGACACTGCCCGGTAGAAGGAAGAGAGTGCTCAGTTGTCAGCGTGTCGTCCTGGTAGCGCCATCCTCTCTCGTGGTACAGTCACAGCTAAATTGGGGCCCTAATGTGGTTACCGTGACCTACATTCCTGGCGGGACGAGTCCACCCGCCCTCTCCGCCCCCTCGCTCCTGTCAGATTTCTTGCTCCGTCTGCAACGGGTCGACCCCGTGCTAGTCTGTCTGTCTGGAGTGGGCTGGGCTAGGCTGCTGCTTCTTGATGATACCACCTACAAAAAAAACATCATTGTTGGGGCTTCCTGAACCTTGACCCTGGCTCTGACGGGAGATAGCCGCCTGCCCCCTGTGATGTGGCCTCGGATAAGGAGATTGCCTGTGTACAGGACATAAAAGACGGAGCACTGTGGGAAGGTGGCGAGCCGGTGTCCACATGAATACCCCACTAACTCGGATTACAGACGCTCAATTTAAACCCATTTGTGCCGACTCCGGGGAGACAAGATTAGGCTGAATTTCAAAATCTGATAGTTTCGGGGAGGTTTTTAGTGCGCCGTGTCTCTTCCAATGAATGATTTATATCTGCTAATGGCGTCCGCAGTGGTCTTATCAGTTGAGAAATGGCAAGTAGCTCTGTTGTTTGGGTGATCATTTAGCATGACAAAGAAATGCTTCGCTCAGTAGTAGTAGTAGTAGTAGAGGCCTGCGTCAGCACTAGCTGTTTTTTTCAAAACAATGAGTGGAAATGCCTACTGATAAGAACTTGCCGAGCAATAGCAACAGTGCAAACACAAATATCCAGAGGTCCAGTGGAGTACAATGTCTTGACAGTCAAGTGAAGCAGAAATAAATATATCACTGTGTACTTGTATTTATTCTTGCTTGATAAAGCTTGCGTGGGAAACGGTGTGATACAAGATAATAACTACACAGAATGAGTGATCTCCCTGGTATTATCGTTCCAAGTTTACGTCTATACTGTACATTCAGATTTAATCTACAGAGCTCATCATAATTTTTTCCAGTGGTTTTTATAAACTACAGACTGCTCACAGTAGCATTGTTCCTCTGGACAGCACAGGACAGTAGCCCCTTGCTTTGGATCATGTAGAAAAATGTCTGTAACTCAAGAGCTGTAGAAAACAATGAAAAATAAACTCACCCTCATTGTGGTATAAATCTATAGGAATATATATATATATATATATTCAGAAAGCCTTCTTTTGGAGACTCACACATTAAACATCTCATTAGAACTGTGTTTATTTACTGTCAAATATTCATTATTAGGTCAGTTTCAGGTTTGGCTGACACATTCTAAAATCTCACCTTAATGAGATTGATCACTGGTGTAATGCGTTTCATTATTTTCAGTGCAATATAATGTAATTGCACATTTATTTAGAAATCATAATGTCAATTTAAATGCCTCTCAAGTTGCCTGTGGTCCATTTTCTCATTAATGGCATGTTTTCTTTCTGTGGTTTTTCCCAGGCCCCAATGCCCAGATGTTCTACACCATTGCATCAGGTGATCCCCAGGCTCAATTCCAAATCACCAAAAATGGAGTCCTGCAGACGAAGAAAGCCCTGGACAGGGAGGCCCAGTCTTTCTACAACCTGGTGATCACCGTCAACGACCTGGCTGCTCCCCCTATGCCTCGCTTCACGAGCACCGCCCAGGTGTCCATCATCCTGCTGGACGTAAACGATTGCCCCCCCAGCTTCACGTCACAGAAGATGACCTACATCCAGGAAAATACCCCCACGGACACTGTGGTGTTCACTGCCCATGCCACAGATGCAGACAGCGGACCCAACAGCTACGTGGAGTACTCCTTGCGCGGGCCTTTCGGGAATAAGTTCAGCATTGGGACCATCAACGGCGATGTGAAGCTGGTAGGGGAGCTTGACCGTGAGGAACTGGCCAATTACACCCTGACCGTGGTGGCCACGGACAAGGGTGAGCTTCCACTGTCGTCCACCATGGACGTCACCATGATCGTGCTGGACGTCAACGATAATACGCCCAGCTTCTCGCAGAACATCTACGACATCGAGATTGAGGAGAACACGCTGACTGGCACCGACGTGCTCCAGGTGTTCGCTAGCGACGCTGATGAGGGCACCAACGGCCAGATCCGCTTCTCCATCATCGGCGGCAACACCAACATGGACTTCCGGATCGACTCGGTCACAGGGATCATCTCGGTGGCCAAGCAGCTGGACAGGGAGGTCAGGTCGTCCTACTCACTGGTTGTGCAGGCGGCGGACCGCGGAAGCAGCCCGAGGGTGGACCGCACCACCGTCAACATCGTCCTGATGGATGTCAATGACTGTCTGCCAAAGTTCGAGCTGTCACCATACACCGTTAATGTACAGGAGAACCTGGAGAAACTGCCAAAGAACATCCTACAGGTTAGTTTCTCACTCCCAGGACCATTTATGCAGACTCGGTTATTCAAACATTACTTTTAATTGGACCTCCGCTGTACTTCATTTTAAACCTTATTTAGAATTTAAACAGAAACTGGAAATTAGCTGAAATCTGAACAACTGACAAATGAAAGTAAAAAATAGTCTCAGGTCGTAGGTAAGTGGAACTCCTTAAGGTAGCCAGATAAAAAAAACCTGTAAAACAGCAACGATTGCTAAAAAGGATATTGTTGAAACTGTATAATCCAAAATTACTAAATTGCCTTAATGAGGCGCCACTCTCCAGTGACAAAGGCAACACAGTTTCTGAGTGGTTGTAGCCCGCACCTTTGAGGAAATGAAGGCAGCAGAAGCCACAGCTGTGCTGGGACGTCGCCCAGCGGCGGCGGGTTCATCCCCACACAAACATCGTGCTGCGCCAGCATGCCCGCCCCGGGGCAGCCATGCCCTCTGTGCGGCAGGACTACCGGAAAAGGCCTAGGCTCAGTGGGCGCGGGCAGTCACTAATGAGCCCTGCTGTGGTGCCCAGATGTATGCCCTTGCATTCATTCTGTGTGGAAGCTGGAGCAACGCCACTCCGCTGAATGCCACCTTTGTGGCATCTACTCTTGCTGAAGTGCTTCGCTGTGTCTTTTTGGGCGATCGTTTTTTTGGTGGTGTATGAAGTTTTGTTGGGCAAACCAACATCCTCGATGTAGACGTCTTTGTGTAGTTTTACTGCTGAGGCCTGCCTATGTGCACATGTCTGAAATGTGACCCCCTCAATCACGAAGGGAATGAGATTTGGTCAACTAAGAAAATTATAGCCAGTTAAACTAATCACTCAGTAATGGTGCTGAACCGCTGCCAAGCACCTGAATGTGCAATTGCCTCCATGAAATTAAAGTCTACCACACACAGATTGCATTAGATTTGTCAACATTGTGTTTAAGTACCCATATACCCTCTGGCATCTGTCAGACTCCTAAACATCTGCCTCTGTTCTACTGATCTTCTGTGTAAAGGTTGTGGCCAGAGATGATGACCAGGGTTCAAACGGTCAGCTGAGTTACACCCTCAACGGTGGGAACGAAGAGGGGGCCTTCAGCCTCTCCTCCAGCGGTCAGCTCAGCCTCATTCAGACACTGGACAGAGAGGTTCAGGAGAAATACACCTTGATAGTCACAGCCATCGACTCAGGTAAGATCCCACTATGCAACAAGGACATTGCATGATCCATAAAATCTCTTAGGGATCTAACAGTCATTTATCACATGTATATATGCCCTGGGCATTTCCTGCGCAAGGGTGATTTATGGTTCTGTGTTGGTATTTCTCAGAGCTGTCATGAAGGGGCCTTTTTACAGTGTTTTTAATACGCAGGCTACTCACAGTAGCGTTCTTCCTGTGGAGCTCACAGGATAGGATGCACCTGCATCGGATCATGTCAAAACTTGCCTGTATATCATCAACTGAAGGAAAAGGGGAAGCATAAAGCTGCAGCCCCTGTCCTGAAAAAAATACTTTTAAGTTTTTTATTTTATTTTTTGAGAATATATAAAGCTAGATATACCCGCTCTTGAAGACCCACACATGGAAGCTGTTGAAAAGTCAGAATCGAATGTGTTAAAACTTCAAAAATCTGTGACTTAGATTTGTTTGTATGGAAACAGTGGCAGGGCTTGTTATAAGCAGACTAAAGGTTGGGGTGTTATTCCACAGAGGTCAGTAAATGTGCACTTGTGAGCAAACGCAGGCATATCCCCATTCAGGCGAAATCACATGCTATTCCAGCTAAGTATATGTTTCTTTTGGTGACTGGTTAGGCAGCCATGGCCATAGGGTGGTTCTCTCTCATTCCAATTCAGCCATGTGACCTGCTGTAATGAGGGGTATTTTTGACTGGCGCTGGACATGGGTGAGAACTCCAGCAGTATAGGGTCATTGCTGCTCAGAGATGACTGCAGCAGTCTGATTTGTGTAAACTTGTGGGCTGTTTAAGTTTATACATTGCGGCTTTATGTATTTATTTAAGTTTCAGTGGCAGACCCAGCACCTTTTTAGTTTTGAAGCTTGAACAGTTATTAAACACCTTCGAGGCAAATGTTTTTTTTAACTTCCAGACTGAAATATATAGATAAACGAATTGGTGTGTAGATATGTAAGTAAACTGATTTATGGATGGAAATATCCATTCATAGATAGACAGACAAAGATATAAAAAAATAACAGCGAATATGTTCTATGTACATTTTTTCCACCAACCTCAAAGAATAGTACAGAAAGCCATACCTTTCACAACAGCAGGATAGTGCATTTAGGGCTTTTAGCAGTTGCAGAAAGAGACTATTGTGTGGAATATTATAATATTGAGAAACCCCGTAATCTGCGCACGGTTAAAATGATCCTTCAGTATTTGCTCACATTCTTGAGGGCGAGACATCGGGGGAATGGTTATCCCATTTGCTATCTGGCACAAAAATCTGCAAGGTAGACGGCGAAAACACTGGGGCCCATTTTCCTCAGGGCCCATTTTCAATTACATTAAATGCATATGGGTTCTCTCCCCATTACCGGGCCAAATCTGTCAGAAATGAGCCGCTAAGTGTTTAACACTCGCTCTGCTGTGCTGTCAACTGAGGTAGACATCTTCATTAGAGTCAACAAAGGGTGCATCTCTCCAGCGCCATGTTCAACATCACTTGCCTCGCTAGCTTGCTCTCGCGCAAAACTAAAGCCTCATCAGAACTGGTGGACTAAACATGTTTAATTGCATGTCCACAACAATTAGCCTATCTTTCCGCATGGGTAGCCGGACAGAATCCAGATCCACCATCTTGTTTTTTTTCCTGAGCTGTGTCCCGCAGGAGGATCTTTCTCTCTGCCGCAAGGCCCCTTACTTGATGGCTGTAGAAGCTAAAGTCATTAGCGTGAATGCGAAGTGGAGCAGAGGAGCAGCGGCAGCGGCAGTATGCCCGCTCTGCTGAGTGAAATCTGTCATGAAACGGATGGAAACAAAGAAGCGCTGCTCTCCGCGCCGGCTCTCAGAGGGCTGCATCCGACTTGGCTTTGGCACGCACCCGTCATTATTTGGAAAGCTGCGCCCGGGCCCTGAAAATGTGGTGCAGATACAAGCCCAGTAAAGGTGTTTAACAAGGAGGCTTATTGGAGGGAGCCGGGGTGGGTGGGTGGAGTGGGTGTGTTGTGTGGGCGGGGCGAGCGGGGGAGTCAGACTTGAAGATCAGGCCTTTCTGCAGTGGAAGGTTTCTGAGGGAAATCTCGGGCCCAAGAAAGGAAGAGATAACAGGAGAGTGTGGTCTCCAGAGAAGCTAATGGAAGGGAACATCTGGGACCAGCTGCAGGCAAATCAAGCCGACGCTGAGCCACACGCTAGCCCCTTTGCCTCCTGTCGGCTGCACAAGCATGAAGTGCACACAGAATAAAAGGATCCTGTTCACGGTGCAGGCCATAGGAATGTTCAGAGAGTTTCCCACAAATGGAGGCTTTGGGTTGTTTGGCAATCAATAGCCTGTTGTGTTGGCAGCATGTCTTGCATATACAGCGTGAATTCTCCAGGGCATGTCTTCCTGTCATTGAATCTGTATTCTAGCGAAAACGCTTTGCATCACACAAAGATCCTATTGCCCTGTCATTTCCAAGGCATTGTGTCCAGACGGATCTTAATACTCCTACATCTGCACTCTGTGGTTTATTTCCCTTCCTAATCCCTATGCTCTGTCATACACAAAATAACCCAAACATAACTGGGTGAACTTTTTGCCTCTGTACAGAAGACAAAACAGTCTCTATGTTGCAAGCATCCTCAAGAGTGACTGCAATAGCATACCTCTGCGGTGTTTTTTTCTTCTTCTCTCTCCCTCTCTTTTTTACTTATCAAGATTTTATAGAGAACAAATATGGGAGTAATCGCTGGTCAGATGAAAGTTTGTCCACCACTTTGAGCGAGTGAGTATGAGTTAAAAGGTATGGGAACAGCAGGGTTGGCAAGATGCAAGGCAAGCAGGCAGACATTCACATGCTCCGTCTGTTTAGCCACATTTATTAAAAGCGGGGAAGCAAATCCCTTTTTCTGTGTCTATAGTGGAGGTCTCGCATCGCCCAGAAAGGCATCCTTTCACCATGTAGACCCATGGGGCCACGCTGTTTATTCTCCTCCTTTTCAGCTTTAAATGACTGCTTAGCAGATAAAGAATTGTAATGACCTATCCATTTAAAGTCTGGATCTTTTATGCGGTACAATGGCACTTATAAATCTGGCCTGTAAACGCTCAGGTTTCTTAAATGTTTCCAGCGTGAATGTCTTTTGTCAGTTGAAAGACGATCGAGAGACGATCTGCTTATCCTGCTCACCAATTCTTTTTTCTGTGTGTCTGCATATCCCGTGGAGTTACTTTTCCATCCTATTTGTGTTCTTGTAAAATGGTTGCATCATTAAAATAATTTGAATGGAAAATTAACCTCGCCAAGCTCTTGAAAATGCATCGATAAAGTGCTGTAAAAATTGTGGCTAGAAGCTTGCCAAATGACTGTCCAAATTTTGCCATGACAAATCTTTTAATGGGTGCATTTGTGAATGTTAGAGATAGCGAATCCGGCAGCAACATGAAATGCAGCCAAATAAAATATCAGGCTCCTCAAATGAACTTTAACAGACCTGTAACTTTCAGTATCAGCCCAATATATGAAAAAATCTCACTGACAGTGTTGTTGAGCAAGCGCTTTTTATCCCACCTCCATCTTATTCTACTCTGTGTTCAGTGGTAAGCTTGACAATTGCTGGAACTCTGTGTTTATGTCCGGAGCTTTAGTGCCTATTGGAGTTTTTAAGAGGTGGTTTGGGTTGGCCTATCAGACGCACAGAGTCTAGCTCATGCTCAGTCCCAGGGCAACTCACTGACAGCCTTATTATGAGTCAAGAAGACTGAGCGCCTCAGAGAGCGTATCTCACCCATAAAAAAATAAGAATACAAATAAAAAAACATGGAATGAGTATTTGCTGAAAGCTGATTGGACGAGGTTTTATTTTCATGCGAACTAGCTAACAGGCATGCAGACATATGGGGCCAAGTTTATGAAGGCTGTTCAGCCTGCATTTTTCTGGTCAACATCTAAGCCTTAAATACTGGAGTCTGACATTGTTGTCAGTTCGAACAAATGTGAGCAGATTTTCAAGTTCAAAACTTTTTTTATATTCAGCACAGCTACAATGATATGTAAGTAGTATGTATTTACGGTGCTGAAATATGTGAAAAAAACGTACCTTTTGTGTTTTGGTCAGTTCAGGTGATTCAGTTCAACTTTGGTATGTACCAAGTACAAACACTTTCATCTGCTCTTTTGATATGGACAATTAAATGGCCATCTCAAAAATGTACGTCCCTATTGTTTTGAGATCAAACGCTGGCATTGGGAGGGGCAGTGAATGTGCAAAAGGAGTTTCTCAAAGGTCAACCCAGGTAAAGCCACCTTACTGATTTCTTGATTGGCTTGGGCAACTGGCATAGGCACATGATCAGTATGGGCTTGTTTGTGAGGAATCTTCCTTGTCTCACCACACACCACACACCGCACTGAGCATCTCTGTGAAGTCTTTGTGTGACATTAGCCTTTGCTGTTGTAGGGAGGCCATCTCTTTGTGGAGGATGCATGTGTTTGTGGCAGCAAGGTCCATGGAAATGTGTTGTGGAGTACTGGAACAGCTGGTTAGAGAGGTTAACCCACCAACCCCCACCCCAATGCACTTGTTGTACCCCAAATGAGTGAGGGGCATGGAGAAGTCTTTGTTAGCCGGGCACCAGGCCCGGTTCTGAAGGGGTAGCAACGGGAGCAATTGCACCCGGGCCCGTGTGGAGGGGGGCCCGTTCTCTTTGATCCTTTCTGATATACCGAGTGTGTCTCTAACAGCACAAGTTGACCCTGTGGCCTGTGCAACGCAATCTCCCTATTGGCTGTTAACGATTTATTTTTTAAAAATGTATCAAAACACATGTATCACGCCCCCCTCCCCCCGTAGGAAAATCGCGACACAGGCTGGTTAGTTAGACTTAGTAGGCTAAAATGTCGGGACACAAATCCGGTTCGCTAAAGAGAAAGTAAAGTAAACGGAGGAGCGAAGGTACAAAAAAGGAGGCTGAAAATGCGAAGAGAATTAATACATCTTGGCTGAGTAGTAGGCCTAGTAGACAAACGGCAGAGGATACGGGCCCTGAGACAGATGTTAGCGCATCCACTAGCTCCGCAACACAGGATGGATCAACAGACAGCGGCAACCCTACTGCTACTACCAGATTTGCTGCGGCCAAGACACAACGCATACAGTTTTAAGGTAGGGCAATGGGGAATCAAGACAGTCCGCTGCGGCTGCATGCTTTCAGTTCAGTTGTGTTGATGTTGTTTAATTGATCGGATTTAGACTACGTTTTTTTGTTTTTTTGCGGGGGGGGCTGTGCGATGTTGCACCCTCCACTCCATTGTTTCCCCGGTGTGGGCTGTGTGGATCATGGAGAAGACAGAGACCTCCCGTGTCCAGTGTACTTGTAGAACTCCCTGATCCCCACGGGAGTCCACCGGTACTTGTATCCCGTTGCAGCTCTTTCGGCAGAGAGCTGTGTGTTGGGGTTATCACACGCTGTCTTCCCCTCTGAGAACAGCATGAACAGGTCCAGAGGGGTGTGGCTGTCTTCTGCACTCAGCTGCACTCCAGGTGTTCTTGCAGGCTGGCATAAAACGCCACCAACCGAGTGAGATTAAAAGACAACCTGGCAGACAGTGCGCCATGATCGCCCATTTCACACACCGTAACCTTAGACGGAACAAAAACACTCTCCAAGTAAAACCGAGTCTCTTTTACGGCCGATAATCATCACCCGTTTATTTGTCTACGTCATGCAATGTAAGATGAAGGCTTTGGTCTTTTTGTTCAGTGTGTGTTGAAATGTGTTAATGTCCTGTGAACATCATGATATCATGGAAATACTGATTGAAGAAAAAACAGGTTGTGTGTGACTGGTCTTTGCCAAAAACTAGAGCATTCAGCAGTTCAAGGACAATAAATATGAGTTTGAAGTCCAGATTCCTCAAAGTTGTGTGTCCGCTTATTGCTCTAAGCCAGGCTTCCTAAAACAGAAACTACCACACAACCACTATGCCATGTGGGAATGTTTAATCCCAAGGGGCATGCTATTCATTCTAACCTCTAAATCTCTAAGATATAGAAAGGAACAGGCCTGGTAGGACAAAGCCAATGGATTTAGCCATATTGGGATATTCACTAACTCCTCTAGGTGGATGTAGCGTGGAATAAATAGTCCTCTTTGAGGAAACAGCAAACATGGAAATGCAGGAATGTGATTCATTCCATAGTGTGATCATTTTAACTGAACCTGGCCTCCGGACTCCAGAGTAGGGGTGGTGTGTGTGTGTGTGTGTGTGTGTGTGTGTGTGTGTGTGTGTGTGATACATTCGGGGGGGTGGGGGTGGATGTGACTGTCCCTTTTCTGTAGGTGGAATATCCCATTCTGCTCGAACCCTCATTAACTGTGAGAAAAACTCTCCACCACTTTGTTGTGTTTGGCAGTTGGGAGTTCTGGGACAGCTAACACTACTAGACCCCATCTCCATTCACTACTGTTTGACTGAGGCATTAAAAGGGGCTTTGTCGCAGAGCAACAGGTTCTTAGAGGGAGAAAAATGTCAATTTCGGCGAGAATGCGGCCAGCACTCCTTGAGTCATGATGCCGCCCCAAAAGAGCACAATCTAGCCGCAGTCCATAAACCGTAATTAACCGTTTAGCCCTAAGCTTCGGGGGCCACAGATGGCTGTCTTATAAATTTCCACCTTCATCCATCTTCCCAAGTCAACCTGTCCATGCTAACAACTTTAATGAACCCCACTGTTTGAACACGCTGTTGTTGTTTTTGTTGTACGGCAAAGAAATAGACTGTTGACAAGTTCTTCTCTCAGTTGTGTCGAAGAATGAGATTATCTGTTCTGACTTTGGTTAAGACATCACAACCTGGGAGCAATCAGGGCTTTGGAAAGGCCAACCTCACCAGCCCTGCCCCCACCCCGTCCCATGGCAATGAGTATGCTCTTTCTCCACACTTACTGTGGTGTTGGGATTTTGCAGTGGCTTATGTAATTACAATGGCTTTATTTGGGTTGGGCAGATATTTTGCGCTGTAATTACATGTATATTTGTACCCCCTCTGGCTTGCAGAGTATGCCACTGGCACCTTCAGTAGCACTAATGTGATTTGCCACTGGTAATGTACACTTATAAGATACTTAGACTGCACCATATGTTTACGCTAGACAATGTTTTATGGGAAGGACTTAGGGGCAGCTTACAAGGAAACTGTCTGTGAGCGTTAAGGACCGTGGGGGGAGACAGATGGGGGAGGGGTGGGGTTTCGACCTAGTTCCCCAGGAGAGGGGACACTGCTGAGGGGTCGCCCTGTGTGTGGGTGCCTCTCTCTCTCTTTCCCTCTCCATCTCTTACTCCCTCTATTTTAGTATGTCCCTCTTGTCCTCTGTCCATCGCTATCTCTCTATCTCCCTATCCCCTCTCTCTCTCTCTCTCCTTATCTGTGGCACTCATAGAGACGGACGCACAGCATGCATCTCTTAATAATCCAAACACGAGTGAGGTTATCACATTGAGTGTGTAATCATAGCATGCAAGGGTCTAAATTACATGCATTAACCCAGCAGTCAAAGGACCCTATACATGATTACAGAATATCAAATAAATTGACTTGTTTTGGTTTCAGGCGCCTTAGTCACTTCAGCTCGAAACCACAGGGAGTGCATTTAGCTTAAAATAGAATCGCTTTTCTGATTGAATTATAATTGTGAGGAATCTCTCCCGCTCGGTTCTACTCGGAGAGTGTTTTCGTTCCGTCTAAGGTTACGGTGTGTGAAATGGGCGATCATGACGCACTGTCTCCCAGGTTGTCTTTTCATCTCACTCAGAGATGATGGTTGGTGTATTTTTATCCCGATATCTTATGATCGGTCGGTCTGAGAGTTCTCCCAATTGGAAACTAAAATGGGGGAGTTCTTGTAAAGACATGGCTCCAGGTTTAATGTGCATCAATGCCGTTGCTGACTGCAGCATAACCCTGAGGGGGTAAATCTTGGAAGCAAGGTATCGCAATATAAAATGCTTGCTCGGTAGATTGAAAGAGTAGTTTCCCTCCTCCATCTTTCAGACGTGAGATGTTTTGATTTTTTGATCGACGAGAGGCCACGAGTTCTCAAAAAAGAGTTGACATTTGTTTAAAAAACATTGAATAAATCAGTCCTGTGTAATATACACACACTTAAGATCTCACGGTGTGGAGTGACTTGGCTTTGGAGTGGCTGGACCTCAGCGTTAAAGTAAATGTGTGGGACACCGAGCCACGAGGCACACCAGGTCAGAGGAGCTTGTTTTCCACTACAGCCCTGAACTGACCCTCAAATGAGATTATGCAAATGAATACAACCGACTTCTTATTCCAACGGGACGACACCCTGGAGCTGGAGCTCGCAGATGATCAATCCTTTCCAAACGTGAGGGTTTTAAGGCATCTGCTCGAGGCTCGCACATACATTTTAAGCGGAGATCTATGGTGCGTGCTTTGTCAAACTCGTCACAAACTTGGACACCGGCCTCTGCATTGACAACATCTTCATCAAATTTTCACCAGCTTATAATGGGGTTCTGAGGGGCTGATTCATAAGAGCTCTTCTCCCCAAGAGCTAAAAAAAATATTCTGCAAGGTATCACAGAAGTTGAGCAAGAGAGGAAGAGAGAGACAGAGAGAGAGAAAAGAAAAAAAAGTTTCCTGCCGTTTCATACTAACTCGTAAATAGTATAAAATACACAGAAGTGCTGCGACAGCAGAAACAAACGTCATTCTGGGAGCCTGGCCGGCCTATGGAAACAATACTCCTTAACCACAATGCATGGCAGCCACCGGTACAGCTACTCTCCCAGCGCACATTTCCAACAGCCCTCTTTCCATGGCAAAATGATGTCATTTATCATGTATCACTGTGGGCCTGAGGAGTTAGGGTCCTAGCCGCCAAAAGCGCTACACAGCTGTACCCCACCTTCCGTCTCTCCCATTGATCATGGTCGGTGGCACCGGTGACTGCCTTTCCAGCCAAATCAGTGGCATTTATACTTCTTCACACGAGCCTTTCCTCCTAGACCTTACTCAAGCAGGTCGTCTCCAGCCCGTGAAATTACATTACCGCCATTTTGTAGCCCTGTTATTTCGTTTTGTGCAAGGGGGAAAAAAGGGGCATGCTTTTCTGATTACACCTTTATTTCCAATCTCTCTCTCTCTCTCTAAATTGACAAACAAACAGAGCCCAATTACCCCTTCATTAACAGTGGCAGCAGTAATGTGTTGTGGTTTGGGAGCGGGATCTTGTAAACGGCGTCATGTTGGCTGGCATGGCAAGTTTGGCTCCGTTGAGTGAGGCTTTTGGTAAACTTACCTTGACAAACTACAATGTTACTGCAGTACTCGCACTCATCAATCAGAGTGAACTGCTTCCGGTGCCCTATCAGTGGTGAATGTTACATAAACAAGGGGATCATAGTTATCTGGAAATGTATAGATTCATAGTGGTGAGATTTGACAGCCTGTGCGGAGAAAAAGAGAAAAGCTGCTGTGGTTATCTGATACCAGTTAACCCCTGAGGGGGCGGCGCTGGAGAGTGGAGCCGTATGCTGGAGCCAGGAGGGCAGGCAGAGAGGCAGACCATGCCTCATTCCTGGCTCTGGATGTCAACAGGGGCATGTACAATGCATGTTCAAGACCCCATGAACCCTGTGTGTGGGTGTGTGTGTGTGTGTTTGTGTGTGTGTGTGTGCGTGTGTGTGCGTGTGTGAGTGTGTGTGTGTGTGTGTTTTTGTGTGTATGTGTGTGTGTGTGTGTGTGAGTGTGTGTGTGTGTGTGTATGTCTGTGTGTGTGTGTGTGTGTGTGTGTGTGTGTGTGTGTGTGTGTGTGTGTGTGTGTGTGTGGTTATGCATGGGCGTTCAAGGGTTCATATAAATGCATGCATAAGTACTTGTGCAGTTGTGTGTGTGTGTGCATCTGTGTGTATATGTGCACATACATGTGTTTTGTTTTAATGCACATGTGTGTTCCACAGACTGACATTGGATTAGGTGGGGCAACAGAGGCCATTGAGGGTGGGGTGGGGACAGGGGTGGGGGAGGAGGTGGTATTCAGGCTGGTGTCAGCTGAGGAGAAGGGTCCAGGTCGGGGCAGAAGGGTTACACTCCTGCCTGTCTCTTGTCTGTCCTTCTCTGAGCCTGTAAACAGGCTGTGACCTCACGTCCTCCTGAAAAGTGAAATGTCTGGACGTAAGCCAATAGTATTTGGGAAAGAAAAACCCGGCCCAGTTTCCCCATAGCGGCGCACTTCCGTGTTACGGGGAGAACAATGCAACTGAAAGGCTGTTGCTGTGCTTGGAACACCGGGCTCAACTTAAGATAGGAAAATATTTGCACTGCTGGAGGGACTGACAATGCATTTTGTTCTGAAAGAACTAGATGTTTTTTGTTATCGTCAAAAATGGTTTAATTATTTGACCTTTGGCCAAAATGGATTTTCTGCCTGTCCGACTTAATGTCTCTTTTTCTATTCTTTTTTTCGTATAGTGTAGCATTCGGTGCACAGTATATTGCGTGCTGTTACTTCAAATCTTTCAAATTGTTTCAGTCTCCCTCAAATGAAAACAACTGTTGAGATTTGCCCCATGTAACAGAGGAAGCGTATGCTGTGGGCCTACCGTATCATTGCATGAGAAAACAGACTCCTCATGTGCTCCCTTTGTTAAGTCTTGCATCACCGCTGGCTGCTTATGGCACGGGATATTTGGAGTGTTGCTTTAAAGCTCTTGTTGGCAGCAGGCATATCATGCAGGTTCAATACACAGAATCTGCCTAGGAACCGTGGATCAACGCTCGGCCATTTAAAACTGATGCAAACACCTGACGTTAGAGATGCAGTTTGGCTAATGTAAGAGGATCAGATGCTGAGACGCTGCTTTAATCTCTTGTGGGCATGGGACGGTGACTCACCGCAGCCACCTGGTTCAGCTGGAGACAGCAGCGCGTGAGCGGTCTTCGGTCTTACTCTGGTCATTGTCTGCCGAGGCTGCAGACGTACGACTGTACTATTGACACCAGCAATCACCAGGCAGAGACAGCCAAAATGGCCCACAGGAGACCTTTCAGGTTACCGCTGAAAAAAGTCAAAGGCTTTTTAGTTTTAGTGAGTATCACTGATCAGTATTGTGATCATAATACACTTCACTTAAGTTGTTGTCTGTAACCCCATCTCTTAACCTTAAATATCAAATATAGTACCCAAAGATGCATGATGTAAATAGGTACCTGGTTGAGTATCGATGAGTTCATATGTTGCTGTTCAAACGTCCTTTTTATGAAAGCTGTCAGACTTATGTTCTAATACTGTGGACAGCATTCTGTGTTTTGTAATAAAGCTGGGCTTTTGAAAATGAACAACTACGATGGAGAAATGAAAACAAGAACATTGCATGAGTCATGCAGCACCGATTCCCCAGCAGTAAAGATTAGGGTTTGTGGTTTCTGGGCTTGGTATTTCTGGATTGAAGTTGTTTACTTTTAGTGCAAACGTGTGTTCAAGTGTATACTGGTGGAATGTGATTTCTTTTTTCCTTCACAAGATTTAGTTTTTTGCCTTCAGAAGTCAGTGTAAGTGGATTAATACACACAGCTTGCATTCTTGGATTTGGATCAGCTGCGGATCTATTGTGAGGATGGGGGGGGGGGGGGAAGTGCCATAAATTAACCCTTTGTAGTTTCATGCTCTGATCTAGATCAGTCGTCTTGGTAGTAAGCATGCGTGAGGGGGATGGCGGCCCTCTCCTCCCCTTTTCTTTCAGGAAAATGCTTCACCCTCTTAATCATGTCCTCTTAATAAAGACACGCTTCCCACCGCTCATTAGCTAAATGTTAGCTTCTTCACCATATGGTAATCCTTTTGTTATCCAAATGAGGAGATAAGCTTTGGTTCTGCGCGGTGGCCTAGAAACACATGTTATTAATTATGCTAATCCATCAACGTCAAGAGGCCCTGGGACGGAAGGACACTGTGCACATCTTCAGTGAGTCATTCTGGGCTATGCTCTCTTCTCACTCACTGTATTTTATACGGGAGTGGCAAAGTCTTACAGAGAGTCACACGTGTGGGGAGAGTGAGGGTCAGAAAAGCAAAAGAGAGACAAGAGAGAGAGAAAGAGAGAAAGTGGTTTAGTGGTCGAGAAAGAGAGAGAGAGAGAATGTGTTTTACAGCCTTTCAGTTGCCAGAGTTTTTGGAGGGCATTTTTCTTATTAGGTCTCTGCTCCACAGTATGCAAGTTCAAGCATTTGATGTTATCAACGTTTGAATTTATGTGAGGAGCAAATTCATTTTAATCACAGTGGAGAACAACATGAGTGAGCAGATGTTTGAGTCTTTCAGTGTTTCTGCTCTGCTGCTAATTTTCATCTGCTATTGATTTAAACATTATCCCAATGGACCAAGGTTGGGTTTTTTTTGTGTTTGTTTTTTTTTGGTCATTCATTGGTGGGTTCAGCTTGATTTTTCGCTGAAAATAGCATTTCTCTGCACTTGAATTCCGCAGAGTGACTCGCTGTGTGCTGTGTGACTTTAAATAGATTCTGGTGTTTCATGGTTATTGTCTATGGTACGGAATCCCAAAGTCCCCGCAACGGCTATATTTAACCATTACTTAGCATATTTCAAATGAGCTAGCCCCTGAGGCACATCAGTGCCTCATTATAGAGATTATATGCTTTTCCAGGAGATTACCTCGGAGGTGAGTTGATGTGGTTAGGTGGTTAGACAAAATACACCAGCCATGCTAATTCAAATGATACAGTATGGTGGGACACGAGGGACGCTTAATGCCGTGCAAAATACTTTCCAGAAATACAGCTTTTACGTAAATATGAGGCCTGTGTTTTCTTACCAGATATATCTTTACTAGCTAAATAAGTGGTAAACCAAAGGTTAAATGGAATCTTGTAAGAAATTGGACTGAACCCCTCTTTGCCGTCCTCTCTATCTCTCGCCCTCCAGGATCTCCTTCTTTGAGCGGCACAGGCACCGTCACAGTCCTGGTGGATGATGTCAATGACAATGTTCCGTCCTTCACGTCCCCCACCTTCCACACCACCATCCCTGAGGACGCTCCCACGGGCACCGACGTGCTGCTGGTCAACAGCTCCGACAATGATGTGGGCCTGAACGGAGTGGTCAGGTATAGTCCTCATCCACCACCAAAAGACACATACATACTGTCTCTCTCTCTGACACACACACAAACACACACCCATAAATAGACAGACAGACGGATAAACAGACACACACACACACACACACACACACACACACACACACACACACACACACACACACACACACACACACACACGCACAGACACATATTCACTCCAACAGGCAGACAAACACACATACACATACACATACACACACCCTAACTCATAAACATGCTCACAGGCAGACAGACACACACTCACACCAGTTCAATCCCACGCAGACGCACACATATTAGGCAGACGTCCGACTGGGGTACAAGTGACCCTCTCTCCTCTATCAACCCCAGTCTCCCCGCTGAGGATACATGGAGCGACGGTCCAGCGCTCCACTTTCCCAAAAAGCTTGGTAATGAGGACGTTAATTGGCTATGACAGAAGGAGTAGTGCCCAACAGGGGTTCTGAGGGGCTACAGTCTTTAATGGAGCACAGAGTTGGTCATGATCGGTTATTAGTTTCAGTTCTCACAGCCCATTAAGTGGGCCCGTCTCTATTTTTCGGGCCGCTGTTTTGTGGTGGGTGCGTGAACCGACTTGTTGTTGTCCCCGAAGAGCGTTTTTATTCGCACTTTGTTCCCTAATTTGTCGCTCGTTTTCACAGGAGTGCCACGCCAGGGATCCATGTTGAAAAATGCACGCACATGTGTGTACATGTACATGTCAGACAGACTTTGCCTCAAGGCCACTCTGGGAACCTCTGAAAAAAAGAAGGAAACTCGATACACTTTGGGAGACTGAAAAACCCTGGCGTTTTTGGTCAAAAAGAATTTGGGGATGTCTCCAACACTTAAGCACGGCACACAGTGGCCTGAGTTAGTGCGCCTCGGCAAGCCTGACAAAAACAGGAAAAAGGTCTGAGTGATGAACTAAAATAATCTTCAGGGATTGTAGTTTTTTTTTTTCCCTGAAAACCGTAAAAAGTCTACTGTTGGCTTTGAGTGATTTATGCCGCACAACTGTGTAGTTTCTTGGGCTGTGAGAGTTCAAATATTTCTACTTTGCATTTTGCTTGAAATAGTGCCCTCCTAAGGTTTCCTGTGACAATGTCACAAGGGAGAAGGACAGAGCTGAGTTAGAGAGGACAGCAAATGAGTTTGTGTTTCAGTCGAGGCATGTCATTGGCTTATGTCTGGTTTCTGAGTTGGGTTTGAAGTGAAACGCTTGAGGGACATGATGTGATAAGCCCATGTTAAAGTGATTTATGCATGTACTTTTGAGAATGTATCAATAGATGCAGAAGGATAAAATATGAATTTGTCAAACATGACATGTCTAAAAGCATGTACAGATGTTATGTGATCTCAGAGTAGTTAAAAAAACGTATTTTTTATTCACTGAATGAGCAAGTCAAATTGTTAAGCCAAGTACTCAGAGGGTAGTATTTTATGTCTGCAGTCGTCTGTGTATAACACGCAGATTCTTGATTCTTTGTCTCTTCCACAGTTACAGTCTGATGGGTGGCAGCGGTCAGTTTTCCATCAACCCTGCCACCGGCCAAATCATCACCAGCTCTCTGCTGGACCGGGAGGCGAGGGCCAGCTACCAGCTGCTGGTGGTGGCATCAGATGGCGGGCAGCCCAAGGCCCTGTCCAGCTCGGCCACCGTGTCTGTGGTGGTGGCTGACATCAATGACAACCCCCCGCACTTCCATCACCACCCCTATGTCACGCACATCCCAGCATCCACCTCAGCAGGTGACTGCCATGCTGTCTCACCTCTTAGAATATATACACTGCCAAACACATACACAAAAACAGGGAGCAGCAGCCTGCTTTGAACTGTAATTAACAAAGCCATGGTTCAGGGCAAATGAGGCATTATTATGCCAGATTGAAATTGTACTGTCATTGCTAAAGTTAAATATTATATTATAAGTTACTGAAAAATACTTAATGCTATTTATATTATAAATAAATATTATAAACATGTAGATAATCCTCCTACATAAAACCTTCTCAGAAAACTGTCACATGTTGCACTGATGCATAGCTCTGGGTTTTATTAAAACAAATATGTTAGTCTTTTTATTATAGTTACTTTGGATTGACATACCGTCTGGTTTCTCTTCCTACAGGCTCCTTGGTGTTTGCTGTCACAGTCACAGATGAAGATGCAGGATCTAATGCCCAGCTCCATTACTCACTCACCGGCCGCAACACTGACAAGTTCAAGATCGATCCTCTGAGGGGCGCCATCACGGCCAACGAAAAGCTGACGGGAAGCTCGGAGGTCACCTTTACTGTCAGAGTGAAAGACGGCGGAGTGAACCCCAAGACTGACACCACCACCGTGACTGTCAGATTCGTCACCGGAGGCGACTTCCCTGTAATCAGGCTGAAAGAGAGGAGCTTCACTTTCCCTGAGAGCCAGCCTGTTTACACCGTCGTCACCACTGTCTCCGGGGCGTCCACCAGGGGCGGGCCCTTGTCCTATTACATCGCCAGTGGCAATCTGGACAGCGCCTTTCATATTGATCAACTGTCTGGGGAGCTTTCAATCAAAAAGCCGCTGGACTACGAGAACATACAGACCTATGTGATGTGGATTGAAGCGAGAGACCAGGGCTTCCCACCCTACTCAGCTTATGAGAGACTGGAAGTGAATGTGCTGGATGTCAACGACAATCACCCCGTTTTCGAGAGGGAGCCTTTCCACGCGGAGATACTTGAGAACCTCTCCCCACAGCACGTTCTCACTGTGTCTGCGCTGGATCTGGATAGCGGGCCTAATGGGCATCTGGAGTATGCCATCATTGACGGAAACAAGGACAACAGCTTCAACGTCAACCGGGTGACAGGGGCGATCCGCACCACCAGACCCCTGGACAGAGAGAAGGTGGCTCAGTATGCACTGAGGATCAAAGCTACCGATCGGGGCAGCCCTCCAAAAAGCACAGCTGTTAAAGTCCTGATCAATGTTCTTGATGTGAATGACAACGCCCCCAGGTTCTCCAAGATCTTCAGTGCCTCGGTGCCTGAGAACGTGCCTGTAGGGTACACCGTCACCCGAGTGACGACCACCGATGAAGATGCCGGCACCAACGCTATCAGCAAGTACTCCATCACTGACACAAGCCTCCCATTTTCCATCAATCCAAGCACAGGGGACATAACCATCAGCAGACCACTGAACAGGGAGGACACAGACCACTACATTGCCAAAGTCTCTGCCCACGACTCAGGCTGGACAGTCAGCACAGACGTGACGATATTCGTCACTGATATAAATGATAATGCACCGCGCTTCAGCCGGCCCTCCTACTACTTGGATTACCCTGAGTTGACGGAGGTGGGCTCTGTGGTAACACAGGTGTCAGCCACAGACCCCGATGAGGGTTTCAACGGGAAAATATTCTATTTCATCCGGTCTCAGTCCGAGTATTTCCGGATCAACTCCAGCTCTGGGGAGATATCTATTAAGCAGCAGCTCTTGTATCAAAACTCCACTGGACATGGTAATCTCAACATCAATCGCCACAGTTTCATTGTCACAGCGTCAGACCGAGGGGTCCCTCCCATGATGAGTGAAACCACTGTCATAGTAAATGTAGTCGATAGCAATGACAATCCCCCTGTTTTTGAATCCTCCTCTTACCCCACCCCAGTCACCAAGAGTGTCAAGGTTGGCACCAAACTCATTAAAGTCACTGCCTTTGATAAGAAAGACTTTGGTCTTAACTCAGAAATTGAGTATGACATATCTGGTGGAAACAGCTCAAGTAAATTCAAATTAGATAAGCAGACAGGATGGGTTAGCGTAGCCTCTTCCTTGACCTCGGATACAAATAAGGTTTACCTCATCGAGGCAACTGCCAGAGACAAAGGGAACCCGCCTCTCTCGGCTCGCACTTCAATCCGAGTGGCAGTGACGGAGGAGAACCACCACACCCCAGAGTTCTCTCAGAGCCAAGTCTCAGCCACAGTTCCAGAGAGCCTGAACGTCGGCACAGCCATTCGAACATTGTCAGCCAGGGATAAGGACAAGGACAAGCAGATGAATGGCCTAATCACGTACAGCATCACCACGGGCAACGAGGAAGGCCTGTTTGCCATCAACAGCAAAACAGGGGTGTTGTCTTTAGTGCAGCCACTGGACTATGAAACCAAGCAGAAGCATGAGCTAAGGGTCACAGCAACCGATGGCGGATGGATCTCTAAAACCAGCTTTGTCTCAGTAACTGTACACGTGACGGATATGAATGACAACCCACCTGTCTTTAACCCAGATGAGTATTTCCCTATCATACAAGAGAATGTCCCCAGTGGCACCACTGTGGTAAAAATGAATGCCACAGACAAGGACTCCGGGCCAAATGCCTTGATAGCTTATGTAATCCAGTCATCTGACAGCGACCTTTTCATAATTGATCCAAATACTGGCATCATTACCACCCAGGGATTTTTAGACTATGAAGCTAAGCAAGTGTATCATCTTACCGTCAAAGCTTTCAATATGCCCGATGAAGAACGATGCAGCTTTGCCAATGTTAACATTCAGCTGAAGGGCGCCAATGAATATGTACCCCGTTTTGTCTCCAAGCAATACTACTTTGAGGTCTCTGAGGCTGCACTTAAAGGCACAGTGGTCGGCGAAGTGTTTGCGAGCGATCGCGACCTCGGAGAGGATGGCATCGTCTATTACTTGATTTTTGGAAGGAGCAGAAAAAAGGGACTTGGCATCAATAGAAAGACCGGACAGATCTACGTCACAGGGCCTCTGGACCGTGAAAGGGAGGAAAAGATCTCCCTGAGGGTTCTGGCAAAAAACGCAGGCAGCATCAGAGGAGCAGACATTGATGAAGTGTTCGTCAATATCACCATCTTGGATGCGAATGATCCTCCGGTCTTCACCCAGGTGTTGTACGATGTCCAGGTGAGCGAGGGTCTCGCCCCAGGAGGCCTTGTCACTTTTGTCAGTGCAGAAGACTCAGACTCCGTGCCAAGCTGGAGCAGGTTCTCATACTCTGTTGCTTCCGATCATGACAAAAATGCCTTCAGTATTAACCCACAGACGGGCCAGGTGTCTGTCAATGCTGAGCTTGACCGGGAAACCACACCTGTGTACAATCTCACCCTTCTGGCAGTGGATACAGGGTCCCCACCTGCCACAGGGAGTGCGACTTTGATCGTTACCTTAGAGGACATCAACGACAACGGGCCCACGCTGGTGACTGTCAGTGGGCAGGTGATGGAGAACCAGCGGGCCGGCACACGAGTCATCACCCTGGAAGCCACTGATCCGGACCTGGCGCCCAACCAAGGCCCATTTTCTTACAGCCTGCTCAACACAGGCTCTGCCAACAACTACTTCTCCCTCAGCTCTGAGGGAGAGCTTACCACCAGCCGTGAGATCGACAGGGAGCAAATCAGCGATTTCTATCTGTCTGTGGTCATAAAGGACTCCGGCATCCCGCAGATGTCCTCGACAGGTACTGTACATGTCCAAGTCAATGACCAGAATGACAATCCCTCTGAGCCTCGTTCTGTGGAGATCTATGTCCATTATTTTGGGAACATGTTTCCTGGAGGCTCTCTGGGTGTCGTCAAGCCCCAAGATCCAGATGTGCAGGACACCTTCCAGTGTTCCCTCATTCCCCCAACGGCCAGTTTGTTCAGCATACCTACGCGCACCTGTGACCTCAATTCCAATGCACGCTCAACGGACGGCACTTTCGACCTGACGGTGCGCAGCAGCGATGGTGTTCACGGTGCCGTAAACAGCAATGTGCGTGTCTTCTTCATGGGATTCAGCAACGCCACAGTAGATAACAGCATTCTAATAAGACTGAACAGCCACGGGGTCAAAAACTTCCTTACTAACCACTACCTGAGCTTTGTGCGCATCGCAAACTCGCAGTTAGCAGGGTTAGGCACTGGGGTCCAGCTCTATGGTGCCTTTGAACTCAACAATCAGACCTTCCTTATGGCTGCTGTGAAGAGGAGCCACGGCCAGTATGTCAATCCCAGTGGGGTGGCCACATTCTTCCAGAGTATCAGAGATGTACTTCAGCGACAGAGCGGCATACAAATTGACTCAGTCGACCACGACCCCTGCACTCACAACCCGTGCCAGAACGGAGGCAGCTGCAAGCGGCGTCTCAGTGTAGGGCCCGACATGAAGACAGAGGAGAGTGTCCCAGTCGTCTTGGTGTCCAACCAGCCTCTCCAGCCTTACGCCTGTAACTGCAGACCAGGGTATGCTGGGGCTCTGTGCGAGACAGACATCGATGAATGCCTACCGTCTCCCTGCCACAACGGAGGGACCTGCCATAACCTGGTGGGCGGTTTCTCCTGCTCTTGTCCAGAAGGCTTCACTGGCATGGCCTGTGAGAGGGATGTGAACGAATGCCTTTCCAACCCCTGCAAGAACGGTGCGCTCTGCCAGAACTACCCCGGTGGCTTCAACTGCCTCTGCAAATCCGGATTTTCAGGTACCGTACAATGGTGTAGGAGTAGTAGAGATTTTATGAGCAACACAGCCACAGATGTTCAGTCCAGGCACACACACACACACAAACAAACACACACACACTGTCATACACACACATACTTATACACTTGCTGCACACGACTCCAGGCCCTTTTAGTCCAAGAAAAATATTTGCCTCCAAATGATTGCAGAGGTGTTGTAACTCTAGCATACAGGACCAACTGCCAAGAACAGTTTGCTGCTAGGGTTACTTGTTGGGGGGTATCAGCTGTGATGCATATCAACTTGTCATGTTTACTTTAAAAGGAGGGATGATGCAGGATTGACCCCACTAAGGTCACTATGATAGACTGCTCTCAGTGCGCCAGTGTCGCATTTAACTGCAGTTCCCTGCTTCCAAGTGCCTTTGTGTAGAGAGCGAAGTTATAATTGCATAGTGCTTTGAATCAGGAATTTCCCCACTGGATTGCCACTCTGAGAATCTAAAGACGTTGCCAACACATTCACGCTCATGACTAAGTGATGCGAGCGTTCTAAAAATTGATCTCATTAGCCGAGCCCGTCTTATGTCATCGCTTCACAAATTAACCATCGCTCTAACTCTTGCTCTCTCTCTCTCTCTCTCTCTCTCTCGCTCTGCTATCGCTCTAACTCTTGCTCTCTCTCTATCTGCCAAATAAACCATCGCTATAACTCATGCTTTCTCTCTCTGCCTGAGCGCAACCCTCATTTTTGCTAGGAACACAGCACCACCACAGAGGGTGAATATGGATAAGCATTTATGATAACATTTATTCAAATCAGGTCTGTTTGGTCAGGTGCTAGCTGTAGTTTTTGGATGACTCTCCCCCAACGGGACCCGGCCACAGACGTATCATCTCAGGCCCAGAGCCTCTGAGTCATCGCTGTCCTTTTTTTATGATGTCCATAACAAATGACCACTAGGCCTGGGCCTGTTACCTGGAGATGAATTACCCGCCTGTAGAATTACACCTATTGACTTACAGTAGTTTGCATGCCCCGTCGCTGAACTCTTTCACTTCCTGTTTTCCTTGTGGTGAAGGAATTTACATCCTTTTAAGCTATTTGTCTTGAAACAGACCACATACTAAAAATAGAAGATTAAGTGAATAAGCTAATCCCTTTGTGTGAATGCATGTATTTGTTTATGCATGTGTATTTGCATGTATGTGTCTGTGTTTGTTGCTATTTCCAACACCGTGTCTAAGCCCCTAGCATATTAACGTTGGTTAGTTTTCATTGCATATTCTTTTTTTACTACCATCCTGAACCTTGGGGAGATTCAACACTTATATTGGTTAATGTTTTCATGACAGGCTCACATTTGCACCAATATGTCTTAAGAATCTCCTCCAAGTTTACAAGGTGCAAGTTCCCCCGTGTTGTTTTGCTCAGAGAATGATGGAAATTCCTGTGTTTGAACAGTGCCTTTCCATTTGCCTGTGTCATCTTAAGCTCATCCATTTTCATTTGTGTTGTTTTATGAACCCAGGCAAAACCTGTGATTCCATCATCAATTACTGTGAGTGTAACCCCTGTTTTAATGGTGGGTCCTGCCAGAACAGAGTGGATGGCTATTACTGCCATTGTCCATTTGGTGAGTTATAAAACTTCAAGGACCTTCCAGGTGTCTTGGCCTCTCTGTGGCCCATAGCCATAGTATGTAACTTGTTATTACAGCAGACACGGGAGTGTAAAGTAGAACAAGTAAAGGGGCTATTAAAAGGGTTATCGAAATGTCTTTTTGGCGTTATTTAAGTGTCTGTCCTCATTTTGTCGTCCTTGAGCCTTTCTTTATTTAAAGCATGCCCATTCATAATGTTTTGTTTGATATTCCATGTTTTGATGTTGCATATTTTTAATCCCTCTTGAAAGAATAGCCATTTGTCTGTTATAGGGTTACCAAAGCATATTACCTACACTTTGTCTTGGCCTGAGCTTTTGGATATTTCTGGGAAAGAACAAATTGTGAAATAGCGAAAAATGATTAATAAATTATTGACGGTTCTAAATATAAATTTTCTTGCCGCAGGCGTGTTTGGAAAGCACTGTGAACTGAACAGCTACGGTTTCGAGGAACTGTCCTACATGGAGTTCCCCAGTCTCGACCCCAACAACAACTACATTTACATCAAGTTCGCCACTCTCAAGAACAACGCCCTGCTGATGTATAACCATGACAACCAGACTGGAGACAAGGCTGAGTTCCTCGCTCTGGAGATAGTGGAAGGGCAGATGCGTTTCTCCTTTAATCTAGGAAGCGGGACTTATAAACTCACAACCTCAATGAAGGTTTCAGACGGGCAGTTCCACACAGTCATCGCCAGACGGACCGGGATGGTGAGTTGTGATGCGTCTGCACTTTTATGGTTTCATTTGTCTGTCTGAATGATCTCCCCAAATGGTTGTTATTCTGTGGTAATATCTTTTCCCAACCCCCAAAGGCATAAGACTATTAGAGGAGACACATATCCACAAACACACGCCGCATTTTTTTTGGTTTGTCTGTTTTGACCTTGTGTTGATTTTATTTGCCAAGAGCAGCATCCAAGATTGGGCCCTTGATTGCATGTGAGTTTCATGATGCTAATTTAAACTGTTCACGCTAATCACTCGGCTTATGGTCTTCAGGGCTTATAATTGCATTTGATTACTCTGCATGTTGTGATTTACAACAAAGCAAAATTCTTTGCATTGGGTTAGAGTCGGTTCATTCAGCAGCAATTGGCTTGCACCAGTGGGGGGAAAAAAACAAACCAATTCAGCCTGTCAGAGGTTTTATAATGGAAGTCTCCTGCTGGACTTGAGGTCTGCCATTCTCCAGCTGTGCTGTGGGACCTCATAGAAAGCTGGTAAAATCGTTAAATTGTCAGCGTTGAAATAGCGCAGAGCGTCGAGATGGAAAGGTACACAATGCGCAGAGCAGTGAGAGAAAACGCCAGTCTGCCCCTGCTGCACACTCACACAGAAAAAGAAAAAAAAAGAAACGTTGAAGGTATAAGCTGTGAAATGGCAGCAGCAAGGTTTTCGACCCGGCTGGTGGAACACTGCGAGAGCGTGCGTTGCATCACGGCCCAAGTGTCATACTCCCCGAGGCGGTGTAACCAGAACCTGATCACTGTGTTTGGAGAAGGTGATGTGGGTCACTGAGGTGGACCTGTGAAGGATTTATTTTTGATCCTTCTTCTTCTTCCGTCCCTGCTTTTCCTCCCTCCCTCCCCCCATCTCTCCTCGTGGATTTTGAGCAGATGTTAAATCCATAAAAAACTCCCTTCGTCCCTCCTGAGTAAGTCCTACCCAAGACATTCAGGGATAGTGTTGTTATGGTAAGATGCATATCCCACTTTGGTGCGGTGCAAACTGGATTTTCACTTGTTATTTTTGTCATAATTAGTGTGGATATCTGGTTCTGGATGTACTCGAGGAGACAGAGGCAGACAAGCGGGGGCACTGGAAGAAAAGACAGAGCTGCCGAGGTGTAGGGAGAATGACAATGTCATCGTACGGACAAAGAAAGCAGTGTCAAAGAAAATAAAAGCCTTCATCTATCCACTGACACTCAATAAACCCGTGACCCCCCCAAGAAATAGACACTTTGTTAAGGCCTTGAGTTAAAATAAAAGAAAGAAAGGACAGAACAAAATCGACTTGAACTGCAACTCTTTCACATCAATAGTTTTTTTCTGAGATTGAACTTAGTTTTGCAAAAAAAGAGAGGAACTTTACCTCAGTATGAGCATAAAAAAAGTTGCAGCAGTGTGGGCAATGTTTCACATCAAATGTTGTGACACGGCTAACGCTGTATGTTTATGGTCTGCAGCAAATGGTAACTCAACCAAAACTGGCTTCTGGTCTTTTGGTCACAGCGAGCGCATTTGATATCAATTTCTCGGGGCATTCCTCCAAAAGAAATGTGTTGCAGTTGTGCGACACACTTGACAGTGTGTGTACTCTGCGGTCTGGGCTGCATGTCTTTGATCTGCAAGGAAAGGCATTAATAAAACACCCATATGGCCGGCTCTTAGTAGTGATGGCAAGAACAAAGCGGAAAAAGACAAATGACTCTTGTTTCCATTGTTGTCAACGTTTTTCGCGAACTTGTTGCCTTGTAAAATAAAAGTCCCTGTGTATGTAATTAGTGTTCTGGATCTTTCCGCCCCCGTCACGTTTCGGTCAGCTCTCTCGCTCCACATTTATCCTCCATTTAGCGTAGGAGGAGCACTGCAACCTGAGCTTTTCAGCACCTTTGCAGTCTTTTCCTTTTCTCTTGTCACATTTTCTTCCTACTCGTTCCCCAGTCAGGCATCATGAGCTGAGCAAACACAGCAGGCTATGGATGTACAGAAAAGGGTGAGCTGGGTGGGGAGAGTTTGCTGATGTTGCATAGCTGAATGGATGTAGTGTTTCTGCGCTGTCATGCTTAAGTGATTATGATGTGCAGTGTGTATGACTTTGTGGCCTTTCACAGTCAGTGTGGGTGCCTCGATGGACGCAGGGGTTTGTGCACGTGTGTGTGTATGTTTGGCTGGGAGGGTTTGTACACATGTTTGTTGTTTGTGAGTATGTGTGTGTGTGTGTGTGTGTGTGTGTGTATACAGTAAGAGGGAAATACCACCTGTCTTATGTGCTCTTTGTTCTTGTCATTAAGGCTGCATCACTTACTGTGGACTTGTGTGGCGAGGACCAGGACCCAGGCTACTGCGCTGTCAGCAACGTGGCGGTGCACACTGACTGGTAAGACTCCAGAACATAAGCCAAGCCAACACTTCAACTGCCTCTTAGCCGCCCACATCCAGTCGCATGTAGTCCCCGATGTCCGTTATTCCCAAACTGAGATGTGAGTGGCAGGCCCAAATGCAGTAATGCTGGGAGGTCCCCTCCTCCAAGCCTGCCTTCATATAATAAGAGTAATGACTAATAATGAAAATGATGATGGGGATGATGATAATTATGATGATGATGATGATGATGATGAGGATATTGTTTATGTTTATGATGATGGCCGATGGCTGTGTGATGGTTTATTTATGGAAGGAGGGAGGAGAGGGAGTGAGTGTCGCTGGGTTGTGCTGTGCGGGTCATTGACCACTGTCTTGCGTTTCCGTCTCTGTGCTCACCAGGATCCTGGACGTCCAGCCCAACAGGCTCTCGGTGGGGGGCGTCAGGTCAATAGAGCCTGTCCTTCATCGCAGGGGCCAGGTCGCCACCCACGACTTCGTGGGCTGCATCATGGAGTTCGCCGTCAACGGGCGCCCACTGGAGCCCTCTCAGGCCCTGGCATCCCACGGCATCCTTGACAGGTCTGGCTGCCACTCTCTTGAACCCCCCCTTCACCCTCTCTCACTGCCCCTCACCACCACCCTACCACCCCCCCCCCCCTCCCACAGAAAAACACTGCCCCAGCAGGACTCCAAAATCTGTTTGCATGAGTGGAAAGACATTTTTATGACTGCGAAAAATAGCCTTCTTTTTACTCCCCCAGAAACCAACAGCAACCACCAAGTTGTCTTTTTTTCCATTGCAGTTATGAATAGCTCTGAAGACACATCTTTTAATATGCAAATGTGTGTTTCTGGGATGTTTTTTTTGTGAGGCTTGGGATAGCTCTCATCTGCCTGGGTCCTCCTGAATGCCTGTCTGATTAGCGCTGTTGTCTCCTCCTGTCTCTCTCTCTCTCTCTCTCTCTCTCTCTCTCTCTCTCTTCACAGATGTCCCAGACTAGAGGGCGCCTGCACTGCCAGTCCCTGCCGGCACGGGGGCACCTGTGTGGACCATTGGTCATGGCAGCAGTGTCACTGTGTGGAGGGTTTCACTGGGAGCTTCTGTGAGAAGTGTGAGTTGTCTTTGACTTTTGTCTTGTATGCCTAAGAAACCCCCGGGCATCTGAGCCTTTCCCCCTGCTCGTCATTCCTCTAAAAATGAATCCCACAAGACAAATTGACTGTGTTCTTTTCTTTCCCTTTTTTTTCTAAGAATGACAGTTTGAAGTGTCGCCACAACTATTTGTCTTTCACAAAAAAAATAAGAAGAAAAACAGCTCATGAAATGCAAGACTGTTTTGTTTCCCCCATTCTCTCTCTCACTCACTTACTCTCTCTCTCCCCCCGTCCACACAGACATCACCGCAGACACTGCCCTGTCTCTGGACGGCAACGGGCGTCTGGACTACTCCATGAGCCAGAGTCGGAAGCGGGACATCTTGCTGCGTCGGGCCCTGCAGGCCTCGGGGGCCATGTCTGGGTCTGCGTCTGGGTCGGGTTCTGGTTCTGGTTCTGAGGCTCCCAGGGAGAGCCGACTGGAGGTGAAGTTCCGCACCCGCAACAAGAGCGGCACGCTGCTCCACATCCAGGAGAGCAGCAACTACACCACAGTGAAGGTGAGCGAAAATGTTAACGTTTAGAAAAAGGTTCCTGATGTGGGCTTGTTTCTGTGGTTCCACTCAGGAGGGACCTGTTTAAAAAGAAACAGGCACCGAGGATGTGGGGAAGGGGAGAAGAAGACCAGTGTCCCCACACTTTTTATTTTTTATTTAACTAGCTCAGCTCAAAGAACAGGATCCTGCCAAGTTAAATCAAGCCCCACACCCCCACCCCCATCCCCTCAGCCCACTGTCCCTTTAACCAAAACACCAAACCTAAACCACCACCCGTTTCCCATTAAACCCCCATCTCAGCCAGAACTCCCAGCCCAGTCCTCCACCCTCAGCAGCAGAAGCAGCAGTTCTGGCCACAGTTATTGGGGGGTGGTGGCATAAGTGGTGGTGGTGGTGTGTGTGTGTGTGTATGTGTGTGTGTGTGTGTGTGTGTGTGTGTGTGTGTGTGCGTGTGCGTGTGCGTGTGCACGCGTGTGTGTTTTGTGCGTGTGTGTGCATGCGTATGTGTGTGCGCGTGTGCATGCGTGTGTGTGTGTGCGTGTCCTCTGTCTTCCCCACCTCCTCCCCTCTGCGTTCCCTCAGTCTGGCGTGGTTCAGAGGCCTGACTGAACCCGGGCAGCCGTCCAACAGCCTGAGCTCTCATTCATCCTCTTAGCCGTTCCTCCGGCCTCTGTCCTCCGTCTCCTCTCTGCCCGCCACAAAGGGAGCCCCTTCAGCTTTTGTTTTTCCGGTGCTATTGGTAGGGCCCCCTGCCTCAGACCAAAGCCCACTGACCACCACTTTACCATCAACTTCAGGAAGTATGTGCTCAAAATGAAAGAAAGAAAAACCCCAGTTGGGTATTAAAATGGGATGCCTAATACACTCACTTGGTTGAAACAATCCCTTTCTATGACTCTTTCATGTAATGGTTCTTTTTATGTGCTTTAACAATACTTTCATCATTTACAATTACAAAAACAAGGAAGATCCCTTTAATTCATTAATTTTAATATTAGAATATCATATAATGCCTTGTACCTGAGATTGTGGAAGAGCATTAGTAACTGTTGATCTTCTGCCTTCTACTGTTTTAGCTTTCTGCAGGATAATGTGAATATACACTCACACACACAAACACACACACACACACACACACACACACACACACACACACACACACACACACACACACACACAC
Organism: Sprattus sprattus; assembly: GCF_963457725.1. Classification (NCBI taxonomy): domain Eukaryota; kingdom Metazoa; phylum Chordata; class Actinopteri; order Clupeiformes; family Clupeidae; genus Sprattus; species Sprattus sprattus. Next base: position 33,526,825 of record NC_137925.1, on the reverse strand, counting down.
ACACACACACACACACATACACACGCACACACACACACACAATAATAAGACCTCTTGTGTGTTTTTTTGCACAGCTAAAGGGCGGGAACCTGCAGTACATTTCGGACGCGGGTGGAGCGGGGAAGGTTGAGCGGACGCTGGTAGATGTGCTGCTATCAGACGGACAGTGGCACACCCTGCTGCTTCAGAAGAACGGAACCTCCACCTCACTCCACCTAGACGGGGCCCATCTCCGAGTCATCCCGCACACCACCCAGGACTTCGGAGGGGTCAACGTCCTGACCATGTCCATCGGAGGCATCCCGCCTGGCCCCATGCATCCCAAATCAAGCCCAGGTCAGTGTGGGAGTTGAAGGACCAAGTCAAAGAAAATAATATCTTTTCATCTGCTAAGGTGAAGGTTGTTTCCTCTGTGGAATACCCGAATGATTAGGTCAATTACAGGACAGGGTTTGTCTTTCTTTTATCCTTTTTATCTCTCACCGACCAGCAACCAGTTCAATACAAAAACAGATTCCATAACAATCCCTCAGATCAATACGACATATGTCTCGTGTCAGCCAAAACAAATCATGGCTTGGATTGGTCCTGTTTTTTTTTCTATTGTCTTTTTTTTTTTTTTTTTATCTCGAAAACATCTCAAACAAGTCACGCAGGCAAGCCAGAGGGCTTTCTGGGGTTAGTGTCTTATTGTGAGCCTCATGTTTCCTTGGATCACCCCTTAATTCACAGCTCACATTTCCTATGGTCTGACTTAAGGAAACTTTGAATCGAGGTGAAGGAGAGGCCTTCCAGAGGGAGGAGGAGATGAGACATTAAATGTCTTGACATCTGGCAGAAACAGCCATTGCAGGAATGGTGGACTTATATGGCAACATGTCTGATCAGGTCTGATCCCTGGGCCGCTTCACACTATACCATATCAGCGGTACCGCTTAGAAAATTGGTTTGTTTTCGAGGCGCAGGCTTGCACGTTATTTACAGTGCCTGACCTGTGCCAAGTTGCGATTGTGCTTGCCAGGTGAAAAAAAGATGCCTTTACAGTCTGAGGTCTGGTAAATAGAACCAAAAGGGCTTAACTTTCATTGGGCTGAATTCAATCTATTCAATCTATTCGCATTAGTGAGTCAAGATTGGGAGGAAATGTGATGGTTTGAATGTCACAACAGTATTTATTCCAGATGCATGTCCAGAAAAATAGTATGGAATGTTGCATTTTATTTATTATGCTTTTTGTTATAAATACTCTATATTGTATAAATATAGGATACTTGTTATAAAAAATTACACTGCATACATGTATACATGTATATGCTGGATTTGATGGGACCTTTGTCTTCACTTATCCATTTGATCTGATGAAAAGTGATTTGTTGAGGTGTCCTCCAACAGGAAATTTGTTGAAATATTGGCTGATTCCACACCATTTTCCCATCCAAACAGTTTAGAAGACTGCCTTGATTATAGCTTTTACTGCAAATGTTGGCAAAGAAAACAAGTGATAAATCTCGGTTCACTTGGACAGTACCCCGCCGGGGCCTATTTGTTGTCTTGATCTCTCTCCAGACCGGCTTCCTGTTATCTGAACAACTCTCTCTCTCTCTCTCTCTCTCTCTCTCTCTCTCTCTCTCTCTCTCTCTCTCTCTCTCTCTCTCTCTCTCTCTCTCTTCCTGCAGGCTTTGAAGGCTGCTTTGGATTTGTGAATTACAACGGTGAGAACCTGCCATTCAGCGGCGAGCACAGCACCGTGGCCATCTCCAAGTCGGACCCGTCTGTGAAGATCGGCTGCCGCGGGCCCAACCTGTGCGAGAGCAGCCCGTGCTGGGACGGCCTGATGTGCGTCAACCAGTGGTACACTTATCAGTGCATGCCTCCCGGCGACTGCACCTCCAACCCGTGCCAGAACAGGGGCAGCTGCGAGCCAGGCCCCCGTGGTAGCTTCAACTGCGTCTGCGACGAACACTACACGGGCAAGACCTGCGAGACGCTGGTGGCGTGCCTGGGGGTGCAGTGCCCTCAGGGGACCGTCTGCAAGAGGGCCACCAACGGAGGGTTCACCTGCAGCCCGAGCGCGACCGCCACCGAAATGACGCTGCCTATCTGGGCGGTGCCAGCCATCGTGGGCAGCTGTGCCACCGCACTGGCCCTTGTGGTCCTGAGTCTGATCCTGTGTAATCACTGCAGGGGCCGCAACAACAGCAAATTGCCAAAGGAAGAGAAGAAGCCCAAAGAGAAGAAGAAGAAAAAGAAGAAGAAGGGCAGCGAGAATGTGGCGTTTGACGACCCAGACAACATCCCGCCGTACGGCGACGACATGACAGTCAGGAAGCAGCCCGAGGGGAACCCGAAGCCTGACATCATAGAGAGGGAGAACCCCTACCTGATCTATGATGAGACGGACATTGCGCACAACAGCGAGACCATTCCCAGCGCTCCTTGCGCCCCCTGCCCCGGCCCTGAAGCAGAGATCGAGCACTACGACATCGACAACGCCAGCAGCATCGCCCCGTCCGACGCCGACATCATCCAGCACTACAAGCAGTTCCGCAGCCACACACCCAAGTTCTCCATTCAACGACACAGCCCGCTGGGCTTTGCCCGCCAGTCGCCCCTACCTCTGGGGGCCAGCAGCTACACCTACCAGCCCACATACACCCAGGGCCTGAGGTCAACGCCACTGAGCCACTCAGCCTGCCCCACCCCAAACCCACTCTCAAGGCACAGCCCCGCTCCCTTCGCCACCAAGCCCTCCACCTTCTACCGCAACAGCCCCGCCCGGGAGCTGAACCTGGCCCGTCGCGAGGGCAGCCCTATGGACCTGCACAATGAGGGCATGTTCAACTACGCCACGCGCCTGGGCCGCCGCAGCAAGAGCCCGCAGACCATGGCAGGCCACGGGTCCAGGCCCGGAAGTCGTCTGAAGCAGCCCATCGAGCAGATACCCCTGGAGACAGGCCCGCCTGTGGGACTCTCCATCGAGGAGGTGGAGCGGCTGAACACACCGCGGCCCCGCAACCCCAGCATCTGCAGTGCCGACCACGGGCGCTCCTCGTCAGAAGACGACTGCCGGCGGCCGCTGTCTCGCGTGCGCAACCCGGCCGATGGCATCCCTGCGAAGGATTCATCGTCCGAGAGCGACTCGCACGACTCTTTCACCTGCTCTGAGATGGAGTACGACCGTGAGAAGCCCGTGGCGTACAGTTCTCGCGTGCCCAAGCTCTCACAGGTCAACGAGTCAGACGCTGACGACGAGGAGTACGGCGGCCGGCTCAAGCAGCGGCGTTACTCCAGCCGCAGGGCCGAGGGTGGCCCCGGCAGCTCCCAGGTGCCCATGGCAGAGCACCACCACCACACACTGCCACACAAACTAGGCCCCCAGGCAGGCACCTTCAATTGGGACAACCTGCTGAACTGGGGCCCAGGCTTCGACCACTATGTGGATGTATTTAAAGACCTTGCCCTGCTCCCTGAGAACGCGGCAGTGAAAGACATTGAGATGAACAGTGGGGATGGGTCCGTGACTATTCTGAATGAAGGGGATGCCGAGCAATACGTATGAGACTATTAATTCGCTCACTCACACAGCACGGAGTATTTTCTTTGTTAGCTCGAAAAATCAAAAGACTGAGTAGATTTGTGAGCAGAGGACGTTGAATAAGCAATAAGTACGTTTATTCTCAATTTTTTTGAAGTAGGACGACCTTAAATGCAGTAAGGCAGAATATTCAATAGACAGTCAGCTCTTTGTTTGCCAGTCAGCCTCACATGATCATTGATCTGTCAGATGATGTCAACGTCCGTGTGTTCAAACACGACATGGTGTGTTGCAAAATGAGGCCATGTCAGAACGATTGTCTGGACCTTAAAAAGGGTCCATATGCACAAAATCAAATGTAACTGTCACTTATTACCAATATTACAGTTTGGTTTCAAAACGTTCCTGTCACGCTCATAACTTTTTGAGATAAGATGGTGATAGAAGCAAGACTTTCGACAGCTGAATTCCAAGGCCATTGCATTACAGAAACCCGGCCCATGTACTCCTCCTGTGTGTTATTTTTCATAAGGAGAAGCATGTGTTTGATCCATATGGACCTGTACGTATAACATACACCCCTCAGTGTGGAAATGAACACAGCGGTTAGCCAGCACGCTAAGCAAGTCCTGCCAATGTTATGTGAAAGGCTCAGTAGCTACCCCTTCATTGTTTCTTTTGTTATTTTTTTTATCTGAATGACAGGCTAAGCATTCGAAGAGCTGAGAAAAATTAAGCGTCTGCCTTATAGACATTTGAGAAGCTATTGGAGAGCGATAAAGTGCTCTCTTTGTTATTGTGCTGTTGTTGTTGCTACGGGGGGACTGGGGGTTGAGTTGCATCGGCGACGGAATCCAGCAGGCTGAAAGTGTTCACGGACTGGCCAAAGGGAAGATTGGAGCACGGCTTGTGGACGCCAGCCCAACATCAAACCCACCCCACAAAAAAAAAAAAAACTATGAAGTTGTGTAAATTTGTATTATTTTTATTTGAAGAAAACTGTGGAAGACATTGTTCTCTGTGTTGTTTTTTGTTTTGTTTTGTTTGCTTTGGTCCAGTATTTTTAAAGGTGTACTGTTTCTACTCTTTTTTTTTTTTTACTGTTTATTAACTTATAGTACTTAAGCAGTGTTTTTATGGATATTTTCATATGCTGGAAATTATGTTCTTACTTTCAGGGAAAGTAAGACTGAAGTACTTATTTTTTACATTTGTTACTTATGTAACATCAGTATTTTCCATTTTTGATAAAACTATAACATACTGTATGCTTTATACATGTAAAAGCCAATAACAGAATAAAAAATATTTATTTAAAATATGCATTATTCTATCCAAGTACCACTATTTAAGTCTATAGAACATGTTTGAGCCAAAATTTAACCTTAACCTTGAGACTTCCTTAGGGACGTCCTAAAATAGAGTCAACTTAAACGTAACCCTTGAGCCTCAATAGCACTTTGGTAGTGTGGGTGGTAAGGTATTCCATACGCACAGAGCCCTGTGCGCATTCCGACGAGAGTTTAAAGAAAGCTTGGACTGAATGGAACAAAACATTTTAAAAGGCCGTCAAGGGCCCAAATGAAACAGAGCCACCGCGCCTGAAGCCAAGCACAATACATGGAGGACACAGCGACGCAGGGCCCTATATTGCTTTCAGCAATTATTTACATCTGGCACCACTGAGCCAAACGGGGCCTGGTGATCCCGGAATGCAACATGCTTATCTTCTCCATCATCGAGAGCGTGGGGTTCGGAGGGGAGAGAGAGCGTGCCGAGGAGTGACAGCCCGGGGCCGTGTGCGAATTACCCTGAGGCCCTTCGGAAACACTGCGCTCCTGCGGGGACCGATTGTTGACGAAACCTCCCCGTAGGACTCCGTACCCACGCTAATGTTCAAACAATGTCAACGGTTGTGATATTAACAACCAGATATCATCAACAGAGATTATCCAGCACCTCTTGTAAACATGCAAGACAATGAATTCCAATAAACTTCACAGCGTCCCTTTAATGTGCAGATGGCAAGCTGAGCATTGGGCTTGGAAAGGGCGAAAGAAAAAGAGAAAGAGAGAGAGAAGAGATATAATAATGTAGCCAGTTTCCACAGGGAGTATATGCACAGCCAAATCACAGCAGTGATATACTACATACAATGCACAATCATTCGTTCGGTGGCATCTCATTCAGTCTTGAGTGCTAATCTGCCTAAAACTACTCATTGGCATGATATGGTGAGCCAGTGATGGACTAGGGTTGCGGTAGTATGTGGTAATTGATCAAATCACTTGGTGACAAGAACTAACATTGACTTTGACCACTTTCATCAGCTTTGGATTGCTGTAGGTTACCATGATTGCATGTTTATGCCATCACGGCATGATATAAGCTGAATGTTTAAATAAGTCCATAGATCCTGTGGATGTGAAGTAACGCTGTGTCGTTTTCCCATGAAGGTTTGTTTGTTTTTGGGGGTTGGAGATTGACATGTCCACAAGTGTCATACAGTGTAATCTTCACCGTAATAGACTGGTGTGTGCTCTAGTATGTGCCCACTGAAGCTGAGATTTATGGGAGTGTGTGGTGTGGTAGGAAGACACCATTGCTGACCTTCTTTATTTTTCTCTTTTCAAAGCCAAGGAAGTGCCTGTAGGATGTTGTGCGGATCCAGAAGACACACTCACTGTCAGCTTGATAGTCAGAGTGTAATTAGAAGCCACTGAGTTTCCAAGAGTGGGTTTGTGGGCCTTCAAACTATACGTAAGGGTCTCTTTGAACCATGACTTAATGTAAGTATTAGTGCTCAGTTTTAGCCATTATTCTAGTCTTGCTCTGTGCTGTTCTTTAGACTGCTCAAAGTTAAACTATAAAATGGCGCACCATACAGCACACACTGCATACCAAACTGCACTGGTACCATATGATACCACAGATATCAGTTCTTCCACTGAGCACATGATAAATTCAATGAATAAAACAGTACTCAGCTGTCGTCCATCTCTAAATAAACACAAAATGTTCATCAAAGTGATAGTCGCCTCTTTTATCTCTCTAGTTTTTCATCTATTTTAAAGCTTTAATGTGTAATACATGAACATAGTCATGAATGTCCAATTCCAACTACTTCTTAAAGCATCTCCTTGAGTCGCTCGAAAAAGTGGATCCATAGGTATGCACCATTTGGTATTACTAGGGCAGGTCCTTCTGAGGTCTCTAAAATGGATCGTAAGTTGAAAGCAGCACATCCAAGAACATGTCCCGTTTGTCCCTGCGATACGTCCAACACCAGACCGACAAATTATCACCCTGTCTTAAGGGAGGTTCAAATCACATCTGTATCAAAGCTGTGGATTTGGTCTCGATACTTCTCCGCTATGCCGACTGTACTCAAGCCAAGCCTTTCCTTTAAACAGGCATGGGAAACATCAGAGATCGAAAGTGCAGGGAAGAGACAAGAACATCTGCATATTTTTCTGTGACTGCTGCTAAGCAGCAGTGAGGATTAAGGAGTGTCTCACGGCACTCTAGTTGACATTGTCATCCGTGCCACATGTGAGTTCGGTATAGGCCTTTGATTCCCCCTGTTAGGCGTATATGACAAGGCCGTGTCGCCGAGACAACCCATGTGACAGGAAGCCTCCACCAAGTGCTCAACCGTCGCACAGCCTTGTCAGTAGGCAAAAAAAAAACGAACAGCACCATAACAACAAATGTGGCGCATATGGTTTTGATTCGCACTGTGACAAACTGCTGTTTCAGCATTTTTTTCTTTTTTTTTTCTTGTTTAATTCATGGCATCGCTGACTAAAGTGCCTCAGTGCTCTGGGTGTTTTGCCAGCTTTCTGAGTTGTCTGAGGACGAAGAGAGGGAGGGAGGACGAGAGGGAGGGAGGGCCCTCTAGCCTTTGCAAACCCAATTCTCCATCTCTCAAGGGTAAACTGTGTGCTGTAAGGTCTCTGGTATGAATAAATTCCTTTCAGGGTTTCTTGAACAGAAAACATGGTTGATTATTATTCTTTTTTCTTTTGAGACTGATCTAGCTTCGTGTCACACCACAAAAGACAGTCCAACTGAAGATTCTTTGAATCTTTTTTTTTTTTTTTTAAGGTGCAAGCCAAAGATTGTCGTTGATGTTTTAATGAAAGCCTCGGCTATGAAAAGAAAATGGAGGTCCTCGCGACATCCACCGTACGCGTCCACTCTTTATGGGAGCATAAATCAATGATGGTCAGCGAGAAAATAACACACAAGGCTGACAAAACCCCCATATACGAAACCGCATGGCACACACAAATAACCATGTCTACCAAGGCTCCTCACAGACAAGTATGCCTCCATGGGCCAATCTCCCATCTCAGTGTTTACCTACTCTGACCACTACCCCACCATGAGACACACAGCACATTCCGATTGAGATTCCCAAACAATAGGAATGCGTTTGACTTAGAGGTTACAGCTTGAATTGTGGTGCGGTGGCGAGGGCAAAACAAGAAGGAAGAAAAGTGGCGACCTGTAGAAAAAGAAAAACAACTACATACAAAAATGTATTTGTTGCAAACAGCGGTACAGTAGCTTTCCTCAGATCGGCCCCATGGGATATGGTGTTTCGAATGAATGTGTCCTTCCCTCCACAAAGTCACAACCTCTCACCTCATTAAGAGGCCTCATTCAGCTAAGGCGTTATCATTTATCTTTTTTTCCAAAATACTACATGTGTTTTATTGCAATGAAATTCTCAAGAATTTTCTGGAAATGTGAATAATTCACAGTGCACAGTTCAACTGGCCAGAATGTTTTTGATGGCCATAATGATCCATATTTATTATGAATGTTTAAAGAATATTTGCTTACTTATAGGCCAGGATATGTCTACATTACTCTTCTCTACGATGCCTCTGCACTGTTTATCCTCTACATATACACACACACACCTCTGCCCATTCCCATACACTATAATGTATTGCAGAAAGTATTCTTCATTACTGACAAAACACAGGACATCTCTTACATTTCAATGATCTCATTCCTGAGGGGGTTTGTTGAGTTGTGTTTATGATTGTTCATAAAAAGCTTTTTGAGGCATTCAGTCATTCAGTCAAGCTAATTTGAGTGTCACCAGTGGCCAGTGCCAGGTCCCAGTTCAGAGTTCTGATGGGATTATATTGAATTCAAGTTATTAAAATTATAGCTTTTAAGATACAACACAACTTGATAAATAAAAACAATTAAAACTACAAGTGTACCATGAGAATGCATCTTAATGTAATTATAAAGAACAAACGTCACATACTTTGTTTTATTAAGTGATAGTGCTCCGTTCATCAGCCGGTGCCTGTTAGCATGGCCAAAAATAATTTACTAGCTGTGTTGCTTTATTTGAATAACTTTTTTATCCAAGCTTCTTTTATTATCATTCGAGAGGGGCATGCGTATTAAGCGCGAAACTAAAATCACGTACAAATAAATTCCAATCCTTTTCTGTCGTACAATGCTCCGACACTTGGCAGCGGTTTAAAGCACATTAATTTCAAGAAGAAAAACATTCATTGACTAATTGTCTCCTTCCCTCATTGGGCACCTCCATTGCTGCATTCCCCCCAGGCTTTCCCATGCCCTGCTATCTTTTCTCCAGTCCTAATCTTTTCATTCTGTCAGGCCGGGCCTCGGCAGCCTCTGTGCTATTTCCAAGGTCTGGTCTTCATGCTAATCGTCTTTCAATGCCCTGGTTACCTCCCATGCACAGCCTGCACCTTATTTCCCCAAAAGCGGCCCTTCCATCTCTCTGTTGTGTGAGCTTGTGACCATTCAGAGAGGTAAAAAGAACTGTTAAAAATATATATACAGTATATACTGTGTATATATATATATATATATATATATATATATATATATATACTGTATATATTTATATATATTCCGCATATTTTATAATCACTAAATTTCATTTTTGGGGGAAATTGCTTTAAAAGCTTTGCTTGCAAAGAGTTCTTATTTATTCATTTCACGTTTTGTTTTTTCTTATCTTTATTCCTCACTTTTTTGTTGTTGTTCATGAGGAGACTGAGTTTCTCAGAGAATGTGTGCATTTGATGCATTGGTGCAGTTCTGAGCGTCTGGTGTATGTTGGATGCACTGGTGGGTAGAGTACTGAAAATTGGTACTCAAGTAAAAGTACAATTACCTCCTTCAAAATCGACTTGAGTAAAAGTCAATATTCCAATTGGAAAAGTTACTCGAGTAAGAGTAAAAAAGTACTCTGTTTAAAAGTTACTCAAATTACAAGTTACTTTTTTGTGTTGGAGTGTTTGGATCAATGCAAAACATAACATGAGTATTCAGGAAGAAATGCACTCTTGAAACATTTCTTCACAAGTTGCTTCATTGTATCATGTATTTTTTTTTTTCATTACACGTCTCATAGATCACACATACATTACTTTTATTTTCATTAAACCTTATTACACGCACACTTAAAGCTGAGCCAACCAGACAAGACTAGACTATAGATCTGATATCAGATCAACTCCAGAGATGTATACACACACGCAGACCGTTTTTTATTAACCATACCACCGCTATTGATGTGATAAATAATTTTAACATACTGTAGCCTAGGTATAGCCTACTTGTTTGTGCCCTTGCATATTGTAGCAAACGTGCATTCGGACGTTAGCTGGCAACTATGTCAGTCAGTCAAACAAACTGCTAACTTTAACGGTGGCCATCTAGTCGTTACGCTAGCTGCTATCATTCTAACGTGACTACTGCAGCCAATGTAGCCTAACGTTAAATGGAAACGTCTTAGCAGTATAGAGTTTTATCAAAGAGTATAGAATTACCTCTATACTCTTTGGTTTTATGTGCAAGAGTTTGCACTGCTCCTTGTGCATAGGATGTGAGTTTGTAAAATGGTAAAGGATGTAACATTTATCTCCAGGACTAGCTACAGTACAGATAAAACGAATGCAACTTACCTGAACATGTTTGCGAAGGTTCGATGTGGAGTTTTTGAACGCTATGAAATGACAACAATGCTGCGACCTGTGGAGGGCGCGTCGATAACGCATAGCTAACTGACCTCTCCGTTTTTACCCTCTGGTTGCCGTGCGCTTGTATTCCAGTAAACAAAGATATGTGTACTTTTATCACAATACTCATTTTAATGAAAGCACAATGGAAATGTAACGGAGTAAAGAGTAGAATTCTAGTTCAAATATTTACTCGAGTAAGAGTAAAAGTGCAGACTTTATAAAGGAACGCAAGAAGTACTCGTTACCCGAAAAATTGACTTTTTTACTCATTTGCGTTCCTTGTAACGCGTTACTACCCACCACTGGTTGGATGTGATTAATGTAATCTCTTCTGAGGGCAGAACTGTTAAGTTCCACTTGTCCCTCCACTGACACTGTACAAGTCTCAGTTTGTGTGGGGAAAAAAAGTTTAGAGTCATTCGAAAGATGGCCAGCTTAGTCATTATTGAGGCAGGGGAACTTGCGCCCTGTGCAGGCGGTGTGGGGGGTTATGAAAATCATAGTTGAGAAGTAAAAAGAGACACTTCTTTAGTAGGTTAAACGAAAGCCGCTCTCTCTGAGGCCCTTATTAATGCTACTAATTGTGTCCGTGTAGACCCCAAATTGGCTAGCAGCTCCCCTGCACAGGAGAGCTCAGGCGCTCGGTGCTGAGACTCAAAGCACGCACCATTAACGTCTATTCAGAACCAGAGCCTTTGATCTTCCCTGGGACTGGGAGCTGAGGGAAGGGAGGGGTGGGGTGGGGGGGACGCAACCCAGATATCAGGAGTCAGGAGTCATCCGCTCTTAGGGAACGTGGAGGGAAAAAGGGGGGAAAAACATTAATCAACAATTCAAATGCACCCAATTACTGGACCATAAATAAAAAGGCTAATTAGCATCAATTGCTTTCATATTGTTGCTATATTTGAATCTTTTCTTTTTTTAATCTTTTTTTTTGTGCATACACTTTAAAGAATTCGACATTAACGTAATGTTTGCTTCAGTTATGATGGAGATGCTTAATTTCATAGTAAAATTGCAGCCTAATTAAAACCCTGGGTAAATATTTACTTTTTCATGCAACATCCACATCTGTTTTTGTTTTGGTGGCCACAGTGTACACTCCATGCTACACCATCTCAGAGACCAGATGAGGCTAAGGAGACAGATTAATAACGCACACTATTAGCCCATGGCCGTCTAGCAGTGGTCTCCATTTTGAACGTGCTATTGACTTATTCTACAAAACACAAAACTACACACTCATTTTAAAAACTTATTTTTTCTTGTTACCAAAATGAATTAAGTGTCTGTGTGGAATTCTTTGTCTAATGCAATATTTAACTTGGTCTGCGACTGATTTATTTAGACTGCAACGTTTCAGACTTGACTTTAAAAAGCAATTTATGAAGACTTCACGAGGTCGAAGCGCCTTGAAGTGCCAATAGAGATTTGTGATCAGCTCATATGATGTGGGTGAGTAAAATTACCTTGATGGGAAAGAGCATCAAGGGTAAACATACATATGACACATTTTAAAAGAACTGTTAAGACATGACCATTATAAGATCTTAATAATCCAATTAGAGGATCATTGTTATATTAATCCATAAATCATACATGCATGAAATGAAATATCTGAGTTTATTCATTAAGGCTCAGTGTTGCATTTGGACCACCTTTTAATCTTTACTACTCCCACTAGCCTACTCTTTCAGTGCAGTCTGCCAACAGCCAATTGAGCCTCCATGTTGATCATTCGGAAATATAAGCAGTGCGCTCTGTCATTACAGGCCTCTGTAATAATGTCTGTTGTTGTAATGTCTAAAATATATGTGACGGACGAACTTGACTTGTTCCGACGCAACGCAACCGCAGGGTTCCTCGTCACTGGATACGCGTGACATGGCACCCGAGGAGTTCCCAGGAAATGGAAGTTCTTGGCAGCGACTTTTTGAGCGATTTTTTAAACCCCTCCGCTTCCTAAACAAAGGCGCTTTGCCGAGTGGCACCACAGCGAGACCACAGCACCTTTGACGCCTATTGGGTTCGAGCCTGGACAGAAAAAGAAGATCCAGCCCTCCTTCACGCCCACACACTTCTGGTGAGGTCAGCCCACATTTCAGCTCCAGGAAAAAAAAACTCCCTTTTGTTCTTCACAGTGGGTTTGGTTTAGTTTTTATTATATGCTTTGATTCATGCAATTCCAATATATAATCACAAGTTGGAGCCTGAAAGGTTACAATAATAAACTATTCTTCTTCTCTCAACTTTTTATGTTTTCTTTGGTCACTGTGGATGTCACTAGGCCATTAAAATGCCAAAAATGACTTAATTGCAGTTTTCATCCAACTTCTGGGGAATGGTGAATGTCACCACCATAATGGATATTTCTGGGGGTTAATGTGGTACAGACTCAGTAGGTGTGAAGGATGGATTTGCAGGTTGTCCATATGGTGTGGAGTCCATACGTGAGAAGGGGCCTTTAGTTTCATTGGTCCTTTAAGTCAGACAAGGGATAAAAATAGCCAGAGGACCATGTTATCCAATAGTATCCCATATGTATGTGTGTGTGTGTGTGTGTGTCTGTGTGTGTGTGTGTGTGTGTGTGTGCCAGGTCAGGTATAACTCAGCCCTTAGTTGGAAATTTGAACTCCAATTTAAACCAGTCGAGGGCCTTGTAATCTATGTGTATGTCGTGCCTGAATGTCTCATCATTTATCAAATGATGGTGGACGCCCAGACTGGGTTCTAAGCTGTTAGGTTTGAGCCTCAACCACACAGCCTCACCAAACATGTCCTCCACCAACAGTCCTGGAAACAACCCCCATATCACCAGCTGGGACTGCTCAGACCCCCAAACTGCTTATGTGGACAGCTCTGGAAAGATCTGTAAAACAGTGTCCCAATAAAGAACACTTTCTTTCTTTCTTTCTTCCGTTCTTTCTGTCTTTCTTTCTCTCTCCTCCACTCTGTGGCTCCTTAACATTGGGTTTATGGTATGAACAAAACATCAATCTTTTGTTAGGGCTGCAAGGGGATACTCTTTTATCAAGAAGCAAGGTAAGCTTTAAAACTTCTTGACTTCATTTTGCAAAAGAAGGGGGAAAATGGTACACAAGGCTCGAATCTGGGCTGGAATGGGAGACAATAAATCTCTGATGTAAAAAAACAAGCTTTGTGATACAAGGCAGGTTAAATGGAGATGTCCTTGGATTTCATCCAAATACACTGCACACAGCAACTTGTCCAGTAAATATCCTTGAAGTCAGATCACACACAGGACATTTTTCACGACACAAGGTGCTGTCCAAATGCAGAACGACAAAGTTCGGTCTTCTACTTTTGTGTGAGAACGTGCAAGTTCACAAAGTCACTTAAGGAAGCCTGCTCCAAATATTTCCCGGCTCTTAAAGTCAGTGGTGAGAGTCTTGTGAAGACTGTCCAAGCGCTGCACCTGGTTCATATTCCAGTCGCGAAATCTGCTTTCCTTGGACACCTTGTCTTCCCCTTATTCGATTTCGGTTTCTTTGAGATATAAAATACACACACTGATGCTTATGAACGACTTACGGGGCAATTGCAGATAGAGCGCTGTGTTCGAGACCGCTTGGAAAAATGATTTATTCCTCTCCCTTGGCTTTGGCCTGCAACATGTCAGTTATAGTCGTGCAAAATGGGGGGAAAAACATACAGAGTCCATGTCACTCTGTAATTACTGGAACCGTTTTAATGAATTCTTTCAACTCTGTTGTTGAACAAGTAAATCTCTGTGCATGTCCTTCTGGAAAAGTACAAAAGAGTTATGTTAGTATATTCTCCTCACACGGCTCGGCCCTGCTTAAAAAGTGTCAGTGGTCTCATTATCTGATCAGCAGTGAGGTTTCAGCCAAAGGGCTGTGCGCATTCCTGACTAGTGAAACCCTATCGAGATGGACCACGCTTTCTATAACACGTGGAATATAGTCTGGAGGTGGGTCGCTAGGGTGAGAGACTGCAATAAATTCTATCATTGTAAGCCATTATATGGAGTTTTTATGGTCTTATCAAGTATTTAGGGTCATTGCTGGAGTGTAGCGTTCCTACAGTGGTCAGAAAGGCAAGCAGCTCTTGTAGGATAGCCATTCTCTGTCTAATGTTAAAACACCACTGATTTTATGTAACCCTCAAAGGCCATTCCTTATAATGTCCTCATGATAAATCTTTCATAATAACTGAGCGATGTTTACAACTGCTTTTTAATATGACATAAAACCAGTCACTCTGAGAATATGACCCTGGACATGTCATAATTTCCAATGTAATGTATACACCCAGATTAAATTAAACTAGAAATGCACTTTCTGTAGGCAATTCAATCTGTCATATTCCTACCAGACTGAAAGCAGCACAGCCACAGTTTGTACACCAGGCCATCAAGACGTGTTTTAATGATAGAAAAATCTAAGTACAGTCCACATTTTCTGCTGAAAGGGGAGAAACTAATCGCCCTGCGAAACACACAAGGGTCTGAGCATTCATTTCCAGTTAGAGAAATGTGAAATGTTAAAAGACATGCCGCGCCTGAAAATACGTCAAACGTGGGAAGGCAATCAAGGGTAAGCGGACCAATAATTAGAGGTCCTCGGGCTGTTGGCCACTCACCAGAGCCTTCGCTTGCTCCAGTGTTTGGGCTCTCACTAAGACCAAAGCAGGCCCAGAGCTCCTGGAGATGGAGACAAGGGCTCTGCTGTGGATGGGGAGGCAGAATCCGTGGGCTTAGCCCCAGACTCAAGGCCCAGAGCCTGAGTCAGCAGGCAGCTTCCTCTGCTGACGAGGTGTGGCAGTGGATGGGTGCCTCCAGTGGGCCTCTGAGGGAAGACCTGTGCATGCATGCATGTGTAGTGGTACTGGGTCTGAGGGGGGGGGGGGGGGGGGGGGGGGGGGATTTTTTTTTCTGTTCCTTGCAACTTCTCTGCAGAATTGATTTCAGGTTCTGTGTAGCTCAACACATGTTGTCATTTAGATCCCCAAAGATAAAGGCTTGGTTTCAATAGTGTAGTGACGAGTGCATGTTTGTTCCATTCCCTGTTGAGTCAGATGGTGGGGGAAAATATCAATAGATTGCATAGAATTCTAACAGACTGCAAAGAAGTCATGGCCTCTCTCTTATTCTTTTTTTCTCTCTCTGTCCCTCTCTCTCTCTCCCTCACTGTGTCCCTCTCCCTCTCTCACACTCTCTGTCCCTTCCTTTCTTTCTTCCTCTCTCTCTCTTTCTCTCTCTCTCTCTCCAAGCGGTAGTAAGCTATGCTGCAGTGTGGTTACAGGAGGTGAACAGGACATCGGAGAATGGCCAGGAGGCTTGGGCTTTCCTGGCACACAATGTAAGGAAACTCTGCTGCCTCACTAGAAATGGCAGCCGCTAGCATTAGCACAGAGCTGCGCTGGTGTTAAACTCAGTCAGCAGGAGCGTTTGCTGAGCAGTGCTTGCTCTCTGAAGATTTATGTCTCTCTCTCTCTCTCTCTCTTGCTCTCTAGCTATTACCCTGTTGTAATGATGGAAAGAGATAGGCTGTGGCTTGGCAGATTCCAGGAATACTGGACATGCTGAAATACTTGAGACAAACTTTTCTCTGCATGATTCATCACTGAAACTACAGTAACCAGCATAATCTAAACTATCCACAAATGAGAAACCAGACAAAGCATGTTTATTTAGTCAGTTAGTTCTAAGGATGCCATCATCAGTGTGGTTTTGTTTAATGACTACAAACTACCATAGCTAAAATACTGTGATTAAAGATTAATTATATTCCAGTTTCTTATTGTTATACTCTCAGACCATCTTGTGTAATTGAATGTTGCCATGATTTTGAAGTTTCATGATGTTCAAATACACTCTTAGTCATTTCTCTCCATGTGATATAGACTGCAGTCTATGCCTAAATGGTGCACCAGTTTCGTCTTAGTCTAAAAAGAAACCAACCTGTTTCCAGGCTAGTACTTCTTTATTTAGTCAAAGATAACGGACATTGCTCGGTTCAAATTGATTCCATTATTTCTAAGCCCAAATCTAATGTTAGCTGTTTTCAATTCTGTGTGGGCTAGCTTGCCAGCTTGCTAGTTTTCCAGATTACAATAATGTTGTTTAATGATGGAATTTATCATTTTATCAGTCAGTGTGTTTGGAGGTGGACCCGGAATGGTGTGCTCAGGAGAAGGTCCAAAATGAGCGTGACATGGTGCAGTGTTGCGGAAATGTAAATTTATTTCAATTCAATTGTATTTATACAGCGCCAAAATAATAACATTGTCTCTAGGTGTTTTACAGAGCTCAGGGTCTGAGGCATCTTAGAGTAAGCACAATGGCGTACAGGGTCAAGGAAAAAACTCCCTGATAAGGAAGAAACCTTGAGCAGAACCTCGGCACAGAAGGGGGGGGGGGGGGGGGGGGGGCTCAGCAGAGCCCAATTCGGTGAGGCAAAATGTGCCAATAGAAAAAAAAACCATTGCATTGACGCTGTACACATGTGGACAGCTCAAAGCAGTAGCAAAGGAACTATAGTAAGTTTGAGCGGCCGGATCTTTTTCATTTTCTGTCATATTATGGAGTCACCCTGGCATTAGAATGTTAAAAGGGAAGGCTAGTAGCCCAACCTGGCAGTTTAAAAACAAAACAAAATAAAACACACGTCTGTACAGCTCACAGTAAAAAGTGAGAGAAAAAAAGTAACAAATGCTCAGCAAGTGGCGAGGACAGGGCTCACGTTTTACCCCCAAACGGTACAGTAAATAACATGCACACGGCTGCCTGTGACGGACCACACATCTGGCAGTGAGATTGTTGTTGTTCGTGTGACGTGGAGTCTGCTCTCTGGAGTGATGTGGGGGGGGCTTAGGTGAAGGAGGGATTGTGTGTGTGTGTGCGTGTTTGTGTGTGTGTGTGTGTGTGTGTGTGTGAGTGTGATTGTGTGTGTGTGTGTGTGTTTGTGTGTGTGTGTGGGGGGGGGGGGGGGGGGTCTGCAGGGTTCTGCACACCTCTGTTTTACTGTTTAGAGCTTGACGTTTCTGCAGAACACATCACCCTCTCACCTTGGAGCACCTCTCGGCCTGACACTGTGTGGCATTCTCCCAGAGGCCCACCAAAGTCTCCGCGCCTGAGTTCCATGTCAAGGACGGGCTGGGGGGTAGGGGGTGAGGGGGGGATGGGCTGGAGGCCAGGGGGTGGGGGTTGGGTCCGAATGCGAAGAACAGACATGAAGGGGATGGATTCTGGTTTTGCCCGTTATAAACATAACAGTCTGACCAGTAGCCAAGGCTCAAGACAAATTGAAAATATACAAAGCCCGAACTGGTTTTAAATAAACTAACAATCATACTGCCTGTTGTGGTAAGATTCCAATCTGGGTGCGGAACAGAAGGTAAACCCATGCGAATAGCATGTGGTCCAATGCAGGAAGACGAGAGGTAAATCACTTTTAGTGCTTCCAGTTTGAATATTTATTTCTCTTTCCCTATCGCAGGTATTAACCCCTGACATCCAATAAAATCTTTTGGAAAGGAATGGATTTCAGAGTGATCCTTGTCTAGGAATTTTTGTCTTTTTCCAACTGACATGAACATAAATCCCAGACATTCTAGTTTCTTTTCATTTTTTTTTCTTTCTGCTAACCATCGCAGTGTGATAAATCAGAGTTATTTTCCTAATTTCCATGCTTTCCAGGATGTATTTTTCCACGGATGAACTGTACATTCACTGTTTATTCTCTATTGTTTTAATCCTCCAGATCTGACCTTCTCAGCGTGCATGAAAACAACGCCGTACTCCGCAAAAGTGCTACACCTAATACTTCTGTAAGTAAACTACTGTTGCCGTTCTGTGAGGATTCGGAGACTGTCAGAAGGGGGGGGGGGGGGGGGGGGGGGGGGGGATGTCACAGGGCCACATTTGCAGTGAGAGAACAGTACAGCTTTATAATGGGAAATTGGAACTTAAGGCCCTAAATAGCTACAAAGCGAATCTGCGCTTTGCCTCCTTCAGGGGAAAGGCATATAAAGTAATCTGATAATGAAGCAAGACAGCTGGGCCGTATTTGAATTAAGACTTTGTCACGTCAGGTGAGGCGGGAGTGAAAATAAAAGGAAATATGGCCTTTCGCTGATTCACCACAACCTTCACATTCTGATGGGGGATTAATGTATCCAGTGCCCCACATCAGGCCGAGACCAGCTTTCTCTGCTCTTCCATTGCCAGACCAGAGTCCTGGATTTCCATTTCCTCTAAGTAAAGAGGCTCGAAGTGCATAACGGCCTTCAGTAAAGCAAGTGCCCAGCAGTAGCAGCTGGCACTGCCAAGGGTGGAAGCTGGCAGTGGGTCAGAATGCCAAGCAGCAGCTCCGCTTGTCAGTCTGTTTTGAAGCATGTTCCAAATATTTACGACGTCCACAGCACAATACAAGAGCAGGCGAGGACGTTGAGTGGCACTGAACATCGAGATAACATTCAAGCGTGCTATTCACAGGAAAACCTTCACGAGTTTTGCGAGAAGTGTACTCTGCGCCCATTGTTAGGGCTTTCTCCGGCCACGGAGAAAGATGACCGTGAAATCACAGGGCCGCGAGGAGAAGCCAAATAACACTTGAAGACCCATCTCCTGAGGGAAGCATCCTTCCACAGGCACCGTCTGCCAAACGCATCTCAGAACGTGCTCCCCCTTTTTCAACAACCCTACAAAAAGAAAAAAAGAAGAAAAAATTGTTTTCCAGCCCAAGACCTGGATTTTCGGGATCGCTCTGCCTCAGCATTTTGCCGCTCACGGCTCCGCTGCTCCCAAAAATGACTTCCTGCGCCGGCAGGAAATCAGGAAATATAGACCTATTAATCAAGAACAGCGCAGTACAGTGAGAGGTCAAGTGAAACACAGGAGGACTGGAAGGAAGCTCTCCATCTCTTGTTGAGGTTAGTCTTTATACTGTACCCTAAACGGCCAGGTTGTGTTTCACATATAGTTTTTTCAAGGACAGGGGTTTTTTCAAGGACAAGTAAGAGGGAATAAGTTTGATCAGAACACTGTGGGGCATGTTTTTTGGGGGTCAGGAAAAAACGGACCGTTGCTTCACTCCTAATGGATGTGATTAACCCAGTCCGGCTGTGCCCAGTTTGCATTGTGATTAATCGTTTAGACATGGAAATAGTGCCGGATTGCTCTTGGCTCTTACACACCATGTCTTGGTGGGGTCTAGTCTTGCCAACTGAGACTTATCGTACATCTACGACTGGGCATGTCAAATGAGAGCATTAAAAACATATGACTGGTTGTTGTGTTTTGTTGGTGGGTCTGTTTCCAAGTCATTATGACCATTTACCTGTTAGTCAACCCACACAGGAGGTCACTCTTTTGTTTCTGCCTTTTATTTGTATACAATAAAAACTCACATGACTTATAGTTACTATGTGGGCTGTGCTAATGGCTAAATGGATGCAGGCAGAATCGTGCATGTGTTGTGCTTACAGTTTTGTGTGTGTGTGTGCGTGTGTGTGTCTGTGTGTGTGTGTGTGCGTACGTGCATGCGCATAATGTGTGTGTGTGCGCTCATGAGTGTGCATGTGCGTGTGAATGTGTGTGCGTTCTTGCATGCGCATGTGTGGGTGTGTGTGTGCGTGCTTGCGCATGTGTGTGTCTGCATGCATGTGTGTGTGTATTTGTGCGTGTCGTGGAAGATGGGGAATTTGAGCTCCACAGACAAACTTGTCAAGCAGGGTCACACAACTTTCGATATGATTCACTACTTTTATTGAAGTGTGTCACTGAGAAACTATTCCAGGCCGAGACAGGAAATACATATGGAGGGCTCTCTTGGACCAAGGGATACATAAGAAACTCTGAACTATTTGTCTCTGTCAGTGCCTGTGAACTGTTTTCATCATAAAAACGCATCGAAAGAAAGGAAAAAAGAACCAACGAAAAAAGCAGCAGGCCATCTTCTTTACCTTCTTAGCATTCCCACTCTGTCCTGCAGCTGGATGGAAAAAACACTGCTTAAACTGAACCACAAGTATGGCTCTTCCCTTCCCCTCTCCTCCCCTCTCCTCCCCTCCCCTCCCCTCCCCTCCCCTCCCCTCCCCTCTCCTCTCCTCTCCTCTCCTCTCCTCTCCTCTCCCAAGACGAGCTGGACTGAGTCACCAGGCTTGGCTTGGCGAAGTTCAGCCTGGTCTACAGAAAATCATCCCTCCAGCAGACAAGACCACATGGGGTTGGGAGGGAGGGGGCGGGGGGGTTGTTACAGTTGTTGGGGGTAGTGTGGGCGGTTGGGGGGTAGGGTGGTGAACATGCTCCAGTTCTCCTGCGTTTAACGAGAGCACGGCCCAAGCTGTGTCGCGCTCTGCTCCGCATTCCTCTCCACCAGAACCGAACCACACCTGGGATGGAACCACGGTTGTGCTATTCCGTGCTGCTCAGCGCCGGGCTCCTGGGATCGTTCTTTTGATTGCTGTTATTATTACCATCGTTATTAATCCTTGGACGGGATAGCGTAGCACACAAAGAGCTTTCGCTAGACGGAATGAAAATAATTTATATCGTTGAAAGGGGCCGAACTGACAGGTTTTGTAAACTTCTCTCTCCACAGAGATGAGATGACTCCAGTGAGGCGCACCTGTGTGCATGTCTCCGACTAATTCATAACTCCTTCACATATTATCCAACTATTCAGGGCAATAAGAGGAGCCAGATGGAGAACACTGATCGGGTGGACAGATTCTAGGCAACTTTGTCTCTTAAAAGTTATATGGAGTCCACAGGCGAGAGTGGAAGATGTTGTCTCTGTCTTTGTCTCGAGTGCCTAATCTCCACATGGCTCCAACATAAGCAATGGCCTTTCTCACACATCTCCAGACTGACTTGACATACCCCAAATGAGAAGAACTTCGCCTTTCAGTTTCACACGGCAAAGAGGTGTCAGTTCAAATCCAAAAGGAAATTACGGAGCACTTTTTCTAGACCAGTGGTTCTTAACATTATTGGAGGTACTGAACCCTTCAAGCTTCATAGGTGCATTCGCCGAACCCTTCGTAATTTGAAAAATAAAATATGATTTCTTCAAAACTGGGTATGTATAAAAACGCCCCGACATTGCTAGTGTGAGCCGGCCTATACTGTGTGTGTCTTGACCCCTGCCGAACCCCTGAAAGTGACTCAACGAACCCCTGAGGTTCGATCGAACCCAGGTAAAGAACCACTGTTCTAGACAGCACAAGCAATTAACTGCCATGAAATGTGTGAAACAACGAAAGCTAGAGAGCAACTGTTGGACACTTTCATTGTTCTTGTAAAGCCCCGTGCCTAATCAAATAGGGGAGCAGTTGGAACATCAAATGTGAGAATGATTCGGTGCCATGTGTGAATACTTGACTCTCATTTCATGTTTCAATGGGCTGTTTTAAAAGCTTGCGTGGGTCTTCAAAGAGTTAACCTGTATGTTTTCAATACATTCCCCCAAGATTTTTTCTCCTGAATGAATCAACATCTGCACCCATGATCAGAAGCAACATCTCAAAGCGCTGCCAAAGTCAGGAACCCTTGCTTTTCACCTCCGGCACAAAAAGGTTAGTGCGGTGATCAGCTTTTTTTTCTGGACCTGTTGCACATTAGTAGATCCCAAATAACAAGGGGCTGGTTTCCCATCTCCAGGTCCAGGAAGGCCAGCCTTACATCTCCGTACGCTGTTAGTCTAAAACAAACTCATTATTTCAATTTCTCATTTAGCCCCCCGTTTGTGAACAAAGGGCGACCCGGCGGGATCCATTATTTAAATATTTTCGTGCTTAATAAGGCGCGGCTACGTGTTAATTATCGGGATAATACACTGGCACTTATTTTCACACATGACTAGGCTTGTCATGGTGATGCCTTTCACTTCATTTGGTCTTTAAAGTACGACGGAGAGAGGAAAACAATGCGCCGTCTTCTCACAGCAGCTTTGAACTTTTTTCCCCCAAAAACAAGCTGGTGATGCTGGTTCTCACACAGGATGGCCCGGAGAGGTGTGAGTTTGTGCATTCAGCGCACAACACAGCCTGCAATCACTCCCTCCCGGGAGGAAGCATTAATTAGCTCACATGTCCAGGAAGCTCCACTCTCACAGCCAAATGAGGTAGGGCTTGCTGATGTATAGAAAGACAGGAGAACTGAATGCGAAGGTTTTCAGGGAGAAGAGGGTCTGATTAGTTTTGGTGATGGGGGGGGGGCTGGCTGGAAGCAAAGCGACATAGATCTTTACTAAATATAACCCTGTGATGTTGTAATGAATACACTTAGTTACATGCAAATACACATATGCCTGCACCAGGGTTATAATCGTTAACGAAAACTAACGAAAAAGCGAAAACGAGGTGTGGTTTTTTTTGTCGTTAACTGAAATAAAAATAAAAACGAATCTTTATCAAAAAACGATAACTAATTGAAACTGTATTGTGTCTTTACAAAACTTACTGAAATAAAATAGA
The DNA here is from genome assembly GCF_963457725.1 of Sprattus sprattus. Classification (NCBI taxonomy): domain Eukaryota; kingdom Metazoa; phylum Chordata; class Actinopteri; order Clupeiformes; family Clupeidae; genus Sprattus; species Sprattus sprattus. The sequence goes on along the minus strand of NC_137925.1, from coordinate 33,503,794 downwards.
ATTACAGAGAAAATGTCTTTAGTTTTCGTCTTTGTCAATGTATTTCATACATAGTCAAGTCAATCTTCAAGTCTATCTTCTTCTATACCGCTTTAAGTACACGCCCCTCGCCTGTATCATAGCGGCAAAAGTCGGGAGAAAGCGACAGAGTTTCTATTCGGGATTACCTGGAACAGTGATGTGCGGTGAGGTTCCTGGCTGGTGAGGCACCGACTCTTTCAGAGTTAGATTTACAAATATATAAACCCAATACAGTATATTAAATCAGCATTCGATTGGCAGCTTGCATATTGACTACTGGTAGTTTTTCAGCATTCTTCACACACAAACACACACACACACATAGGTAGGGTAGCTACACACAGTTGGCAACTGCTGCTAGCTTGTGTTGAACTCGTGTGAATGTGTGCTTTTATGAACTCGTGAAAATGAAGTCTTTCATGCAGTTGCACAGGCAGGCACCTTGAGGGTTTCTACCTTTTCTCAATATAATTTGAAGAGTTAAATCGACAAGACTTAAACATCAGCTAGATAACGAGTTGTCATGTCATGCAAATTGAATTCTTCCATTTAAACCGTTTAAGGAAGTGTCCTTAGCTAGCTAATCAGCTAGCGGAGCAACTAGATAACATCAACCAGGAAACACAACTTTAGCTGCAATTTAAGTTTAATTTCTCAAAATCAGCTCACCAAAGTGATAACACTTGTGAGGTGTTAAATGTCTCCACATAGACATCAAACAATCCTAAGAGAAATAATGGGAAATCAACGGAGCAAGGGCTTTCTCTGATATCAATGTAATGTTAGCGAATGAGGAGTGAGAAGCCCCCCTCCCCCTACTACTATTTAGTCTTCGTGTACACCCAAAACCAAATCTATTCTTGAGGTTCCAAATATTTTCAAAGTAATTTGGCTTTGAATGTGAGACGTCGATCGAGATATCTTCTCTCCCGTTGTTTTAAGCATATCTTTTAGATAGGGCATTGGTCTCCCCTTATTGATCACTTCACGTTTGGATTGAAAGTACGGTTTTGAGAAATGTTTTAGCTTAGCTATAGAATCGTCCATTTTTGCAGTCAATATCCAATAAAAAGTGAAGAGGAAGAACAACGGCAGTACAAGCATAATCCCCATAATCCCCATGCGCAAATTCTGACTAACACACATCTGTCATAGTTTTTTTTTGTGGATGGCTGTTCATCTGTCCTAAGTGAATATAAAATGCTAAATGGTATGTTTTGATGAGCTTGTATTACTTATTATTGATTATAGCTTGTATCTTTTTTTTTTGCAACAAGCAAAACATTAATCTTCCCTGACTTGCACCCCCCCCCCCTCCCCCCCCCCCCCCCTCCCCCGGTCTGATACATTACGCAGTAAAGACTAAAACTAAAACTAATAAAAACTAAACTCAAACTAAGCATTTTCAAAAAATAGAAACTAAACTAAACTAGCAAACCCGCTTTAAAAACTAATGATAACTAAACTGAAATTGAAAACAAAAAGTCAAAACGAAATAAAAATAAAAACTAGTGAAAAATTATAACCTTGGCCTGCACACCTGCACACACACACTCACACCACACACACACATATGCCTGCACACATGCAATCACACACACACACACACACATATGCTTGTGTGGCAGTACCAAGGTAATGATGTTGTCGACTACGCCACCTAGAGGAGTTATGCCCCTCTTAGGAACTAAGTGAAACTACAGCAGACTGCAAGTCAGTAATGAACATGAACATGAACATGCAATCAGCACACAGGTTCGTGCAAGGACGAGGCAGAGACAGGAATCTATTACAAAATAAATGAATTTCTTTATTTAAAGACATACAACATAGCAGGTGATAAAACACCCAGACAAGTAAACAAGACAATAATGGAGTTTGGCTAGGGAAAAGAGCTCTGGTGGTCACTCACACATGAACATAAATACTGTGTGCATATGCAGGGGAGGGGACTTACCAGCGGCAGGGGGCAATCTGTCTAGGTCAGGGGTACTCAAGTAGAAATGATGAGGGGCCACAAAAAAAAAATTCAGTGACTCAAGGGGCCATTTATTGGGACCGTGTACGTCCGTATAACATAACGTATGTATAACATTTACAACATTTTATAACATAACATTTCCTTTTTATTAAAAACAAAAATATTTCCTAAAATAAAAATATAATTTTAATTTGGGCATATATTAAAATAAATAACTAAATAAAACCAAACATAACCCTGTTATTAACCATGTTATTAAACAAATAGCCTTCAGACAGCTAATTTTTGTGCTTTGTTTACCAAACTATTTCACATTTCTCACATGTCCCCTTTAATGGGAGAATTGGCCTCTGCTTTCTTTGGCCAATGCTTCAAACCTGGGCTGATATGGTGTGATTGCTATCTGTTTATCGTTGCAACCCCCAGCCTCGTATTGAGATCGCGGCGCGTGGTTTCAAAATAAGAGCGCCCAGCGCGATTTATTTTTTTTTTTTTTAATAATTAAAAAAACTTTTCAAAACAGCTCGAGGGCCATTAATAGACACCCCGCGGGCCACAAAAGGCCCGCGGGCCGCTACTTGAGTATGACTGGTCTAGGTGAATGAGGTCCCAAGGACCATGCATAAACACACTGCACACCAAAGTGACACTACACTGCAAAAGATGGTGAAACACAGATGAGGTTACCCACCACCAGGTGCCAGGCCTCCCCCGCTGACAGTACCCAACTCCTGCAACAAGATGGACAACCGTAAATACACACGGGAAACACAAACCCACATTCAAAACAATACACAAATGGAGACACAGGAGACCAACAGACGTCTCACCCCGTTGGACTGATTGGGCGGTAAAAGAAATGAAAAGAGCACACAATTCAAGCACTGCAAGACCATACACCCCCCAAATGGACACTACAAGCGCCTTAAAGTGGAACACTGCACATCACAACCATCTAGTGTTAGGCTAGGCGCCCAGGCACAGGGGTAAGTTCGCCAGTGAGGCTCCACAGAAAACAAACAGAAAAGTATACAGACAATGTAGACGTACAAACACTAACAAAACCAAATAACCACAGACACACACACAACGCACACGCATGCACCCGGTTACAGCACCCACGAGCACCTACACAAACGCGCGAACGCAGGTTACCACCTAGAGGACCTGGCCGCACGCACGCAGTGCAACGCCAACACTCAGAAGGTTGACATGAAATAAATGAAAAAAATAAAAAATTGTCGGTCGGCCGCCAACCTGCTGGATAACAAAGGAAAATATTAAAGTAAATACAATTGGACTCCCGCAACATAGAAATTTAAGAAAGGGACCTACCACAGCTAGGGACTAACAGAGACTCCACTTGCAGCAGAAGGTAGTGCCAAGACCGCCAAGCAGCCTAACGTGGACAATTAAAAATGAATGACAACATAGTCAGAGTAAAATAGCTACAGTTAGCCAACAAGTAGCTACGTACCCGTAAAAGTGGAGAAGAGCCGCACAGCCTCGGGTTTGCAACAATGATGGTTGCCCACGACGGAAAAGTCACGAAAAACACACGCAAATCAATGATTCTGGAGCATACTCCAACGATCGCACCCTAAGGCGAAAGGGGGAAGTTTAGGATAGCACTACAGGATGCATAGACTGCATAAGCTACAACGTTAGCCAGCCTACCTTCACTCCAGGTACCTACAGTGCATCCACGGGCTACTACCCACCGGGACGAACAGCCAACATCAACCTGACACCAAAAGACACAATCGGTCCTGACGCTTGCCTGGCTACCACCAGCGCAGTGCTTTTAAAGAAGTCCTGCGACTAATAATTGAGAACAACAGCGTCGCATCAAGTGACGTTGTTCAGGTGTGCCGCCAGGCAGCTTTGGGCTTAAAGGTGTAGGCACCTTCATTCCAACCCACTACATCGCACACATGCAATCACACACACACACACACACACACACACACACACACACACACACATACTGTATATGCTTGAACACTTGCAATCACACACACACACACACACACACATATGCCTGCACACATGCAATCACATACATACTCACAACACACACACAAACACATACACACACACACATAGACACACACACATATGCTTGCTCACAATCAATCACACACACATACACACACATACAGACACACACACACACACACAAACAGACACACATACAGACACTCTCACACATTCTTGCAACCATGCAATCACACACATATACACACACACACACACACACACACACACACACACACACACACACAGACACACACACACACACATATGCTTGCAACCATGCAGTCACACACACACACACACACACACTGTTCCGTGCCTGAGAAGATGCTCCAGTAGGGGCTCTCATGCTGACAGGATTAGTAATGATTTTGATTGCACTGATGGAAGAACGACCTGTGTCACCAAGGTTTGTGGCAACTCCTGTTCACCCAAGATCAAAGACCTCCCTGTCTCCTAATCCCTCTGACAATAGCAATTAAGTCTGCAAACCTATCAGAAGTAAAAACAGCTTCTGCTTGAACTTCATGAACAGTCTTCCACACAGTCTTCCACTTCCACAACGGTCATCAATATCCTGTTGAGAAAAAAGTTTTTCATTGCAGCTTGGCATGTTTTATTTTTAGGGAGGTGCTTTAGTTAGTTTTGTTTGGTGAGAAAGGACTTTTCTCAAACAAAACAGGAAACCGTAAATTCAGTTTGTCTGTTTGAGATGACAACACTGGCTCTAAATCAGAGCAGTGATGTTTGTGGAAAGTTTTGACAGATTGAGATGAAGAAAACATTTCTGAACCTCAGCCCTCCACTGATCGAACCAATCAGCTCAGGAAATACCCCAGGCACAACCACGATTTGGGGCACAGGCGTGATTGAGGCAAGTTCTCGTTAACATTTCAACCATAAGGATATAGATTTTTACAGTACATAAAAATAACTCTCCACAGTTATAGGATTTGGCAACAACTCGCCTCTCCAATTTGTCAAGGTTCAGCGCACAGGTTGGTCTTTGCTCATTTAATTGTCATTCCAGAGAACATTCTCCAGCCTACCAAAGATTGGTTCAGGATGGTAAACCTGGGAAACGAGGAGAAGGAACAGGGGGAAGGATGCAATCGTGGGAGAGGTAAGCACGTCACGGGAGCGCTGGAAGTGGTTCCAGGCCGCGGGTTCTATTCTTAGCCCAGCCCTTGCTGGAGGAATGGTCTCGCTCTGACCTTTTACCCTACTGACCGAAGCGCTGAGACTGATGGGAAGCGGTTGCCTTCCGCCCAGCACTGCTGAGCCTGACTTCGGAGGAATCAGCAAAGGTAAGGAGTGCCTTTACCTCCTGAGTGTTACATGCTCTCATGATGTATATGAAAATGTGTATGAAAAATGTATAATATATCTATCATGTATTCATCATTTATATTTTCATTAAGATGATGGACTATACTGATCCAGTAATTGAAGATGTAAAATGTCCTTTGTAGACTGATAAGACTACACTGACATTCCCTCAGAAGAGTCTTTTGTTGTGTTGCATGTCATGCTCACTTATTGACCTTGATTTGATAATCAATAAGGTGACAATCAACTGACAGTTGACATCTGTAGTTATTCAGAATATTTTCTTTTACACATTTTAACTTACCGTAAGCTCACCTTCCCCTTTAGGTTCCTGTCAGCTACAAAGTTGGCCCACCTCGCAACCCTGTTCTTCATTCTTTACAGATATTATCATTCATGTCAGCTCAAAACCTGTTCCAGCACCCTGATGTTTTTCTGGAGGTTCCCTGATCCGGCTGATGCTTTGGTCCTGGCAGTTCACTGACTTGATTTGTGTCCATGTCAGAAATACAAGAAATGTTTTCCTGGTGGTTCTAATTGTTGACACGGGTCCAAAGCTGCCATTTTTATTTTGGTCTCTTTTTTGTTCTCTGTATCTCTTCCCCACACAGAAGTGCAACTTGTGAAAGATCCTGAACCAACAAATTCATAGCACATGATGGTGGTGGTGTTGGTGCAGACCTTGTTGTGATATTTATGAGAGCTTCTCATTCGGCGAGATGCTTTGGATTAGGCCCACATTCCTCCAATCCAAGGATAGATACTTGTGGCTACTGCTAGCACAGTTAATCCTGCCGACATTCCCCACTACGGTTTGGTAAAAAACAACTGCCTGTATGCATAAACATAACAGGAATGCCCACGACTACCAGGGGTTGAGCAGTTCAAAGGTTTTGTTGTATTAAAGTCCCAGCAGTGAGAGAGGGAGAGAGAGAATGCCCTGTTTCATGCAACACATTGTGGCGGGACACATAAGGACTTGACCTGGGTGTTGCGACTGCCGCAGAAGAATGAGAGAACTTTGGAATGTCATTCAAAACCTAAAAGGGGTAAACTGATCCAAAAGCCATGACGGAAAACTTTGTGATAGGTGCGATTTTCCAGAAAGACCAAAACTGGGATTATGTGGCTTGTTGTGTTTGTATGTGTTCATGGGCTAACTAGCTAATCCTTCAGGAAAATGCTTTTTCTACCCTCAAAGCAGGACAATTTTGTGGCATACAAATACACCCATTTGACATACTTGAGAGGAAACCCCTCTTCAAACCTCTTTAAAGAATGGCCTATCTCCATACTTAATTACACCCTTGAACCCTTCCCATGCTCATAAATGTATTCATGCACCATATTTAAAACATAACTCAAACTCCACCATTTCCCTTCAAAACAATTGCACTAAAAAAGTGTCAATCACATCCTTTAAGGTGAGCCAACTCCTTCCAAGCTTTAAGCTTTAAAAACGTTTTATTCCTATTGTATTCACATCTGTGTGGTCTCCCAACATTATTACCATGCCACCTGTGAAGTAACCAGGATATAAAGCACGTTTTAACATCACAATGGTAGGCATGGACGATGGAGTCGGTGTAGACTATCTGACAGTGTAACAATGGAGCCGTTCTCAGCGCTGACTAATCTAGTCTGCTATTGGTCAGAATGGGCCTGGAGAGGCATCCAGGAAAGGCAATGTTTTCATTAAAGCCAGTGGGTGTTTTATGGTGGCATCTGTTTATTCCTGTCATTTATCTCCATAGTGTGAAATGAGTCATGCTAAATATCTTTCTATGCAAAACACAAAAGGTTTTTAAGCTGTCTATGAAGAGGAAACGCAAGAACCCACAGCTATTGTTACTTTGCTTTACCAGAAAGTCGACCAGTCTATTCAAAGATTAATCCATTCCTATTATGACATCCTTTTCATCCGGAACCTCTCTCCCACTTGGTGTGTGTGTGTATGTATATGTATGTGTGTGTGTGTGTGTGTGTGTGTGTGTGTGTGTCTATGTTTGTGTCTCTGTGTGTGTGTGTGTGTGTGTGTGTGTGTGTGTGTGTGTGTGTGTGTCTATGTCTGTGTGTGTGTGTGTGTGTGTGTGTGTGTGTGTGTGTGCGTGCGTGTATACAAAGATTCCATTTCCATAGCACAACATGTCACACTTTTCATTGAATAGAGTGCAACAGAAAATCCTTCAGTATTTAAGGAGGCTTCATTAGAGTACAGCAACCTGTCTTCAAAAACCCGAAGGAGCAAATTTATCCAGCATAAGTTATAATTCATTAGTATAATGATATGTTATGTTATTGTTACTTTCGTTAAATCAGTCTATAGCCCTAAAGTAGACTTTGCTTTTTAAAAATGTGCTTGAAACAATTAGAATCAACTATGAACCCAACCGAAAGCAGAAAAAAACAAGTTCCTTTGAAGTTCATAAAAGTAAGGAACAAATTAAAACGCACTTCCATTTCTTTGTTGAGTTCTTAGTAATTTGCCTTTAATGTGTCAGTGTCAGCTCTGTCCTTAATTACAGAGAGGAAGAGAGAGAGGGAGAGGGAGAGAGAGAGAGAGAAGGAGAGAGAGATAGAGGGAGAGAGAGAGAGCTGTACAGCCCTCCCACCACACTACTGTTCTGCTGCTAACTGTCTCCTCTTCTTGATTCTCCCACCTGTTCATCTAATAACAAAAACATGTATTGTGCTACCCTCTCACTTTCACACACACACTTTCTCTCTTTGTCTGTCACTCTCTCTATACACCCACACCCTCTCTCTTTCTCACTTTCTCGCTTACAAACCGGTTGACTGTTTCTCTCATTCTCACTCATGCAATCTCTCTCTCTCTTTCTCTCTCTCTCTCTCCCTCCCTCAGTATTTCTGTTTACTCTGAGTGGCAGGTCTCGTCCTATGGCTGATTTTTCTCTCCTTCCAGGGGATTTGAATGAATAAATAATGAGTTCTTTCAGACACCCGAGCCACAAATAACAAGTGGTCGGTCTGGCAGAAGCTCGCCCATCTGGAAAACAGAATTTCACCTTCAGAGATTAGGTAAAGGCTTGGCATCCCGCAGGTTTTTCACAGAAGCCATTTAAATATCGGGTTGAAGTGGGGTTTCCAAGGATCTGGCCAGAAAGTATGTTTCGGTTTTGAAATGTATAGATTAATGAGGAATGCTAACCACTCGTGTCAATATTTCAGAGCATCAGCTGTGCACACACCAGAGATGAAGAGAATCCCCCCCCCCCTCCCCCTTAGAACTGCCTCTGTCCCACAAAGTACTTTGGCTGCTTCATCAACCTCACAGCATGTTTTCACATAAATAATAATGATGTAACCTTGATGAAAGAGTATACATCTTCCAATCTGACAGGGATTATGGGTGCCGAGCGCGGCGAGGACAATGTCACTTCCTCCCCTTGCCATTCCCACTGTTTCAAATCCGTTCAGCGGCTCAGGATCTGTTTTGGCAGGGGCCCGCTCCTGCTGGGCCTGCCTCTGAACTGTACGCGCACTGTTAACTCGAGCAGACGTGTGAAGCAAGGCAAAAGAAGCCGCTGTAACTACTGGTGCTATGACTTAACCCCCCCACGCCACCCCGTTCCCACACACACACTCACTCACACACACACACACACACACACACACACACACACACACACACACAAACACCACACACAAACACCACACACTCCACACACACACACACACCACACGCCACCCTGTTCCCACACACACACACTCACTCACACACATGGCCACCCCCTTTGGTCTCCTAATGGCATATTGTTAAAGGGATGTCAGAGAGAGGTTTATGTCTTAAATCTTTAACAGCTCACCCGGGGAGTGGGCCGGCGGGGGCGAGGGGCGAAGGGGGGGTTGGAAGGTGCCTTGTGACCCACAAAACTCAAAAACATTCTCCTGGTCTCGAGGCCCCGAGGAGGACCTGGTTGTGAGACTTTCAGCCCTTGAAAATCCATTCGAGTGCCAACTGTTCCCTGTCCGTCTCAATTAAAGGCTCAGCCTCAACCTCCACCAAGCTCCCGTTTTCTCTCAGTGCATCTGGAATCCCAGCATGCTTTGCACCCATCCAGGATTAACCAGGCCTGCTCCCATGAAAGCAGAGTCGTACTGGACTGGAGAGACAGAGAGAGAGAGAGACTGTATGTGTGTGTGAGTATGTGTGTGTGTGTGTACTATCCCATGTATGCCATTGCATTATGATCACAGGGAATTGGGACTAATCAATCATGTTTGTTTGCAGTCCTTAGGGGGGAAATGTGGGCATGTTAACTCTGCCGCCACAGCTGAATGTTCTCAGGTGCCCTATCGCTAATGGCCAGTTGTCTTTCACATACCAAACAACCCTATTATATTTCAAAAAGGATATTTTAGGGGAGGGGAGAGGTGGGGGTGGGCTGTGAATATTCACCTTTAAGCAACTGCTGCTTAATACAGCTGCTAACTAGCTCTTACCATAGCCTGAGACAAGACTGAAAATGGCGACACAGAAACAGAATAATAACAGAGTTCCTAACGTGTTACTGAGCATTTTCTTTTCTTTTTCTATATTTCTTTTCAAATTCAGGCTTTCCACCGTAAAACTGTCTTCGTGTGACTCTGTACATTTATCTCCCCTTACCTCTCACAACTTTATGATGATGTTGTTTTGGGTAGTTGAAACATGTGTAGCGTACGTAAGTCAGTCATTCCTTCAAAGACAAGACGAGAGTCCTACAGAAAACAAGCAGAAACAGCAAGACACTCCATAGGATCATGCTTGACTTAGAAAACATAGAGAGTAGCCAGTCCTGATGGTGTTGGGGGTCGGGGGGGGGGGGGGGGGGGGGGGGGGGGGGTGTACAGGGGTGTGCAGCGTTGGGCCTGGATTCACCATGAAGGAGCACGGTGGTCCGGTGTTGACGTTCACCCATCTCTGCGTTCAGGGCAATGCATCATTAACACTTCAGCAGAGTTATTTTATGTCACTGGAGGGATTATTATTTTTTCTTTCTTTCTTTTTTTCATGCACTGACGATTTAAACTTTGTAACTCTGGTAGTGGTGGACCTGAGAGTTGAGTGGTGGTGTAGATGGCGCAGAAAGAACATCCATGCACATCTGAAGGCAACCAGTCATGGGCTGATCCCTCTGAATCAGTGAGGTTCACACATGTGGCCTCCTAAAGCTCTGATAAACACAACAAGGCTGTAGTTCATTATACTCTCTGCTGGGTTCACTTTCAGAGAGTGATGTCTCACACTGATGCTACAGAGGGATGAATGCTCTGTGGGCTGGTGAAGCACGACGAAAACCTCATTTCTGTGGCATCTCTGCTTTCACCACACGAAGCAAGTCAGATGTTGTCTTTAACAAGATACACCCCTACCCTGGAAACACAACATAGGCTAATTTTAAGAGCCCTTAATGATAGCAGATGTAGTGGTGTCCGTGAGTAATCGATGTATGAAAGGGTTAATCCTTCAGGTGCAATGGGAACCAGAAGTGGGGGTTGGGGTGGGTGGCGTGCTGTGGTGGGTTTTTTGGGAGAGGGGCATACTGGGATATCATCGCCACACGTTCGGACCCCACTATTCTTAGAGGCACTTTAGGACCCGCTCGTGCCCGCCTCTCATTTACACACTCCAGGCTGTCTCCTCAGCCACCTGTTGCCCCCTCCCTCTCTCCCTCACGCACCAGACACCTGGCATGACCAGGGCCCTTTCACCATCCACTGGGGCCTTGCTAGAGGGCCGCAGGGGGTAGCTGGGGGCGGAGGGTTGGGAGGGAGGTATGGGTTGCCACCTCCTTTATACATTGCCTCCATATGAATTGCCCCAAGGTTGGCTTTTCACTTTTTTAGATTTCCTATCGGAGAGGGCTGCGGTGTAGAAGCGGAGCAGCGGTGGCGTTTTCCATTTTCTTTTTCTTTTTCAGTGTGGCGCTGCCAGCTGCCAGCTATGGGCGTCGCGGGCAGCCTGTCACACATGCCCCTTTGTCTGGGCTGGCTGGCTTATCCAGCGAGGGCCCTGCCATGCCACGGCTTGAGCCTCAGGAAATCCTTGGTATGTGAACGTGCACACACACACAGACACACTCAGATTACTACCCAGAGTGATACGCACACGTAGACACACACACACACACACAGGCACACGCACACAGGCACTCATACAAAGACATACTAACACACATAGGCACGCTCTCTGTCTCTCTCACACACACACACACACACACACACACATGCTTTGAGGCTGGATGAGGAGGACTAAGGGTTTGTTTTTCCAGAGAAAGTGCCCGCACACGCTCCAGCTCCCAGTCCTGTGGCATCGCACGCAGGCACGGCGCCTAGCGACTAATGAGTTCACAGGTCCAGATCTGCTTTGACTTTAGACTTTAAACCGCAGGGCTACCTGATCAGGAGCCTGCATCACGGCCTGACGCCCAGACCTACCCATAGACATATATAGATAGACGCCTCCTTGACTGCTTCAGCCCATTGCCGCGGCGAAAATATATATAACCTATGGTATTTATATTAGAGATAAACTAAATATATTGAGATAGCCTATATTTTTCTGCTATAGCAATATAGAGCAGCAGGTGTTTTGATGCTTGTTTACCATTGTCTTTTTGTATTTGTACTTTTTTAATTTACTGTTTATTGTTGAATAACTATAAAAAAAAACTTACTGACTGCCAGTTTCTCACTGTTTGATTTGAAGGCTATTTCTCTCAATTATGGTCAAAACACAGTACCTAAAGAAGCACTATTCCAGGAGTTCAGTTATCCACTCAGTATTTTCAAGATGCACGAGCTGTGGGTGCAAGACTGTAGATTAAGTAGCGAGAATTCAAAGTAACATGGAGACAAATCTTTTGGGGGATACTTCACGTAGATCATAAACCCTTGAATATAGAAATGACTCTGTGAAATCGGTTGCGAGGTGGAAAAGGTTATCGTGATTTTTGTTCAGAAAAAACCCCAGCTGCTCCCGGCAACTTGCGTTTGTGACAGGCGCAAATGACGTCACTGAGGGCTCTCCCAAGATGGCCGCGCCGATTTTCGCCGCAGCAATGGGCTGAAAGCGTCTACCTATATATGTCTATGGACCTACCTACCGCAGCAGTGGGGTGGAGTGGGAGGGGGTAGCAGCAGGCAACAGCAACCAGGCCCTATTTGGGGTCGGGGGTGGGGGGGTGGCGGGCTGACCAGGCTCTGTTGTGTTGATCTAATATCCCAGCGTACACTCTGACGTCCCACATCGACAGCACTTCTGTGTTTCCTCGCGGCACTGAATGACATAGACAAACATGGGGCCGGGATGGGAAGGGGACCCTTGCAACACACTGCAAGAGCTCATGGACCGAGCTGGAGGACTGACAGATTTGTGGTGTGAATTTGCAAAAGTGGGGCCTTGAATTGTAAACAATCAGCAGGGCACTGAGTTGCTGTAGGCCCAGAGTATGGGTGATAAACAAATCATATTCTTGGACGGAGATTACTGCAAACGACCAAATGAAAAGGACATGGGTTTGTAGTGGGATGAGGGTTGTGTCCCCATGACCATAACACTCATCATGCAATAAACACTGACTGTACTTTACAACAAACAGTCACGTGTAAACTCAAACCCCCTACCGCATGTATAAACACACACACAAAAACCACACAGCCACAATGACAACACAGGAGCACATACTCACAAACACACACACACACACACACATATACACACACACACACACACATGCACGCATACACCCATGAGCATGCACAAGCCCATGCACGTGCACACACACACACACCGGCCCATGCACACACACTCAGATTCTGCAAACAATTCAACTTCATCCAGGAGAGCCAGAAGAAAGAGAGAGAGAGAGCCAGAAGAGAGAGTGAGAGAGAGATAGAGAGAGAGAGAGAGAAAAGCCAGGGATATTTTTTCCATGGGTCTGCCCAAAGACTGCTCCACTTCCTCTGCTGCCTAACCCTCACCTATCCGCCTTTATTAGCAGCGGAGCAGACCTCCTGCCGGAGCCAGCGGAAGCCCATTCAGTCCAGTGGGGCAGGATGCCAAACACCTCATCAGGATGCCAGGAGCCTCCCACTCCCAGCAATTTGTCAGTGCGGCTCGTTAGACGAGCGAAGATATGATATGTGTCAAGATCAATGACCTGATCTCCAGGCACCCAGCGGGATGCAGGAGACAGTCATTTGGTGTTTGTCACTAATGGCTGTGGGGGAAAAAATTAAATGGTGGGAACATTTATGACATTGTTTTTGAGTGTGGAGTTCACAAGGGCAACTTCTCTCTCTCTCTCTTTCTCTTTTCTCCCTCTAGCCTCCTCCATCTATAGGAATGCTTAACCCAGACTAATTTATGCCTAATATGGTTTGCTTTTATGATGCCTCAAGCTCAACATGTCTAATAGCGTTTGCTGTATGGAGTTTACAGACATTCGCTTGTCTTATGATACTAAATCAGAGCCAGGAATCCGGGTCCTTTAAAGCAGTGGCGCTCCAGAGAGCTTTTCACAAGGTGTTACTTTGGCAGGTTGTTGAACTGCAGAACCGGACATTCGTGACAGGAGCTGGAGTAGAAAACAAGCTGTAATCCCTTTTCCAGTGTTGGAACGAGAGAGAGGTGCTTTGTTTGGGTTGGCAAATGAAGTCGGCCACAGCCAAGCGACTGGTAGCATATACAGACACATCTAGAGATACGCTCCCATTTAAGCTTTTTTTCCACCCTAGTGCTAGTGAAGTTGAATGCCACAGTGGGTAACATTTTTTTTTCATCAGAAATGCTAATCATAAACCACAAGTCTTAAGATTAACTCACAAACTTTTGAAAACGTACACAACTGCCAGATGCTGTCCTTGTGCCTGAGTGGAACATTTCTGAGTGTATATTGTTTCACTGTCTCCATTTCAGCCGCTCAAATGGAAAATCCTGCCCACCACATTTTTTATGTTCTCTTATGATGCAATGCTGTATGTTGAACCTTTAACTGTTTTATCTTTGCTTATAATACGGTGTAAGAAGAAACATAAACTCCTGTAACAGGTCAGGGATAACCGGACTTTTCATGCACTATGACAGCCCATAGGCAGACTTGGGGTGGAGCAAACATGAGCCTTTGGCCCTGTAACACTAAGCTTGGGGCCCTCTGGGGCCCACCTCCGAGATTCTACAGTGATAATACAATCATCAATTTGTTTCGATGATATGGTGCTGATGCAAAAGGGGGACGAATGTGGTTCATCATGATGGTTGGAGCTCTGAGAGCGGTTCATCATGATGGTCTATCCCTTAGAGCGGTTCATCATGATGGTCGATCTCTTAGAGCGGTTCATCATGATGGTCGATCTCTTGGAGCGGTTCATCATGATGGTCGAACCCTTAGAGCGGTTCATCATGCTGGTCGATCCCTTAGAGCGGTTCATCATTATGGTCGATCTCTTAGAGCGGTTCATCATGCTGGTCGATCTCTTAGAGCGGTTCATCATGCTGGTCGATCCCTTAGAGCGGTTCATCATGCTGGTCGGATCTCTTAGAGCGGTTCATCATGATGGTCGATCCCTTACAGCAGTTCATCATGCTGGTTGGATCTCTTAGAGAGGTTCATCATGCTGGTCGGAACCCTTAGAGTGGTTCATCATGCTGGACAGATCTCTTAGAGAGGTTCATCATGCTGGTTGGATTCCTTAGAACGGTTCATCATGCGGTTCTCTGCCACTGGCTACCAACCACCTGTCAACTCTGACCAGACACAAGAATCAGAGCTAAACCTGGCCAGACTTCGTCGAAGAATAGAGTGTGCATCAGACTGTAGTCATATGGTGTGTATGTGTAGAAATGTGAAGATTTGGGATGGAGATGAATCAAATCCTCCCTCATGTCACTGATCTATCAATGTTGATAGTGTTTCTTGATCATGTGTCTGTATATGTGCCTCAAATATTCAATTCAATTTCGATTCAATTACATTTTATTTATATAGCGCCAAAATAATCAAATTGTCCCAAGGAGCTTTACAGAGCCCAGAGCCAGGACCCACTTAGAGTAAGCACACTTCAGGACCCTCACACTTCAGGTCCCCCACCAACCCCCCCATCAGAGTAGGTATGTTGACATAGAATGTTCGCCGCGAGCGGTTGTTGTCTCAATAACATGATCCACTCTGCGTTAATACTGTCAATATGTGTCATACAAAATTCACTCCTCGCCGCCTGGTGAGAGTATGTTTGTCCTGAATACGTCAGTATTTACATCGAGTACAACCACTGTAATCGTTAGACATTTCGAGCTTTCAGCCCTGAGGTGTTTTCAGTTCACCGCAACTATCTGAAAATTTGAGTGGCTTTCAACCGGTCAGCGGACTTCATCTAAAGCCTTGGACACTGATGAAAGATAGGTGGACTTGATTATATACTTCTTATCTTGGTACATACGAAATTTCATCGAAATCCATGGTCGAGAAAGTATTAAACTAAATCGCAAAAAATTGTTAGTCATTGTTAGTCAATTGTGATGAGTAGATTAGCGAACGTCCTGTCAGATGCACTGCAGCAGGCGTCGTTCGTGAATATGAATGGCCGCTTATTAATTAGGTTTCCTCCGGTAGGAGGTAACCTATTGTTATTGTAGGCTTTCCTATTATTAGTGTGCTTGCCCGAAGGGAAGCACACTATTGTTCTTCGTTTTTTACTATTTTTTTTATTCTAGTAGTTTTTCTTGCAGCTAACTACTCCTCGCCCGATTGAGATAGAGACACCGTTCAAACACCAAAACGTCCGGCCCGATCCGGTGCAAGCTGCTATGACTTTTCGTGGCGGTACTCCTTGCCACTCCATTTTTATTCCTCTTTTTCCATCACCTTTTTTCTCCATAGACTTGCATGGCAGAACTTTGAGGCATTATGACATCATAATAGGCTCATTAAACTGGCTTGCACCTGTGATTCACTGACAACTCTCACTGACGCACGGTTCCTCTTCTCTCTCTGTCCCTCTCCATTCAACTGTATAACTAGGAATATTAAGAGACACCTTCCATACCAGGGCTCTACTCACTCATGCATACTCACTCATGTTTACTCACTCGTGCATACTCACTCATGCATACTCACTCGTGCATACTCACTCATGCATACTTACTCATGCATACTCACTCATGTTTACTCACTCATGTTTACTCACTCATGCGTACTCACTCATGCGTACTCACTCATGTTTACTCACTCATGCATACTCACTCATGCATACTCACTCATGTTTACTCACTCGTGCATACTCACTCATGTTTACTCACTCATGCATACTCACTCATGCATACTCACTCATGTTTACTCACTCATGCATACTCACTCATGCATAC
Organism: Sprattus sprattus; assembly: GCF_963457725.1. Lineage (NCBI taxonomy): Eukaryota > Metazoa > Chordata > Actinopteri > Clupeiformes > Clupeidae > Sprattus > Sprattus sprattus. Next base: position 33,487,058 of record NC_137925.1, on the reverse strand, counting down.
TCACTCATGCATACTCACTCATGCATACTCACTCATGCATACTCACTCGTGCATACTCACTCATGTTTACTCACTCATGCATACTCACTCATGCATACTCACTCATGCATACTCATTTGTGCATACTCATTTGTGCATGCTCATCCAGCAGGGAGAGCTGGAGAGCTGACACCTGCCCCAATTCCAAGGCACTTGTTCTCTCGGTCATGGCCGCAACAGAGCAAGCACACTCTCGCAGTTCGTTCACGAAACGCATTCTAGTTATTAGTGTGCTTGCCCGAAGGGAAGCACAGTATTGTTATCGTCAAGTTTTCTTTATTTATTTATTCCGTACGTTTTTCTTGCAGCTAACTACTCCTCGCCCGATTGAGCTAGAGACGCCATTCAAACACCAAAACGTCCGGCCCGATCCGGTGCAAGCTGCTATGACTTTTCGTGGCGGTACCCCTTGCCACTCCTTTTTTATTCGATTTTTTCATCCCCTTTTTCTCTCCTTGACTAACATGGGGAAGGTTGAGCCATTGTGACGTCACCCGCTCTATCAGTCGTTCTCCATTCAACTGTAGGAATATTAAGAGACACCTTCCAGGGCTCTACAGTGCGAGTATTTCACTCGCATAAATAGGTACGTGCAAACTTGAAAAATAATTTACAAGCACAGTGTGCAAGTGACAGACAGTTGTCAATACGGCGCCAAAAAGTGAAGCATTCCATTGATTTCACATGGAAACAACTGACAGGGTCGCGACTCCAGGGTTTTCTACGGGACCAACAGCAGCAGCAGCATAATCATCATCTGGATTTACTGACATTTTCGGTATATATAAACACATAATATCAATTGGTAACTGGTGTGTTGTATCCTGTTTATGTCTGATACTTTATAAACATTTATGTTTTACGTTAACTTATTACACTAGGCAGCAGTATTGTGAAGTAGAGCTAGAAATGGCTTTGCTAGCTCCCATATTGTAGCTCACACCAGCAACTGCTCAATTTAGGACAGAAAGGAGTTTGGTAAATTAGCTTGTAACTGTCAATGATAACTAGTTATTAGAATATATTAGCCAACGTTAAGTTGACTTCAAAGGGGCAGTCGAGTGTTTAGGTTGTGTCAGCTAGCTTGGAAAGCTAGCTAATAATTTTTGATTGAAGCTTCACGTTAGCCTCTGTAAACGTTTAGCTAGCTAACGTTAGCTAACTATGAGGTAGCATATCCCAAGTAACTTGTTGTGACCGATAGCGTGAGTTAACATTAACCCGTGTCCTGGGAGTAATGATTCATGAGAGACCTTGAATCATTAGGTTAACTGAAAAACGTTTGAGGATGTACACACAGCGTAGCTGTTGTAGTGTGCTCAGTTTTCGAAAACTAGACTGAAACTAAGAAGGATAACTATGACTAAATGTGACTAAAACTAATATGCACTGAATCTAAAATAGCTGCTGAATCTAAAATAGCTGCCAAAATGAACACTGAGATGTATTAATTTTGGCAGCTATTTTAGATTCAGTCTTAAGACAAAAATGCATATTAGTTTTAGTCACATTTAGTCATAGTTATCCTTCTTAGTTTCAGAAGAGGTTTTTCATGGTTGCTAGCTCTAATCAGATGTACTATAGGCTTATAAGAGAAGACTAACTTTTTATGCCAACGAACACCAATAACTAGAACTAATTTGACAGACTATAAACCAATGTGATACACGTGCTCTCTAGCTATACAGTAAAAGTGTTGCTTACGTTTGATACTAGACCTACAGTCTAACTCTAACTGCATTAAGTCTAACATATAGGCCTATCTTACAATAAACTTTAAGTAAAGCTGGCTATGTAACCGCATTCATTCCAATATTGTTGCAGAGATGTTTCCTTTTACCAAGATAACAATTTCAACAATTCACTTAGCTCAGTAAGTCAGTATAACGAGACTCTGGAACTATTAGGCTATGACCAAATGTAACACACTAGACCCTTTCACAATAAACAAGCAAACAAACAAACAAAAACAGAACAACAAAGATACCCTCATATGTCTAAACGTCAGTGGAGCCAAAATATAATGGTTGAGCTTGGTTGCTTGCTAAAATATATTGGAAGAAGGCCCCACTACACTGATTGAGTAGATGTAAATACATGTTAATTAATTGGCACTTGTTCTCTCTGTCACAGAGCAAGCACACTCTCGCAGTTCGTTCACGAAACGCATTCTAGTTATTATTATGTTGCTGCAATGGAAGTCAATGGCAGCCCCTAGAACCATATGGTAACTTTTTCTGAAATTTGGCACACTCATTAAGGACAGTCCCTTCTTCATTCACACCAAGTTCCATGGCTCTCATTACACCACTCTAGCGCCACCAACAGGTCAAAGTTGGACTTTTGTAACACACGCAACTTTTGAACCGTATGACCGATTTTCAAAAATGAGGTACCATTGGATTCCCTGGATCAAGACGAATTAAACCCACCCCATAGCGTCAATTTCCGGTTATATAGATTTTCCGCTATTTCCGGTTTTATCAAAAACCTTTGAAAGCCTACTCCTCCTACAATTTTTGGCAAATCTTCTTCAAAATCACCAGAGATGATCTTCAGACCTAGCCTCACAAAAGTTACTTTTTAGAATTTTGATCCTCACAACCGTTTGTCCGGTACAGCCACTCAAATTCAGCAGAAAAGTCGCCAAACAGGAAGTGAGGTCATATCATGGCAAATCTTTGACAAATCAACACCAAACTTGATATGTCACTGGAAGACACTACAACATGTTGCCATGTGCAAAGGCAACTTCATATCTTGAAAAATGATTGATATAAAGCAAATTGGATAGATTGTTAACACTAAAACAATGCTTTACACATCAACAGGTCAAAAAGTGATACTCTGATTGAATCACAAGTTCATGTGAAGACACTTGAGGTAGTTTAGAACACAAATCTGAAAAAAATTTGACTGTAAGATGAAAAGTAGATTTTTGGTGAATATTTGAAATACGCATGCTTGGCTAATTGCTAGGGTGTTTCTCAAGTCTGCCTCTCTGCCCCTGCCCCTCTGGTCTTGCGCGCGTGTGCGCTCCAGATTCTCTCTCTCTCTCTCTCACACACACACACACACACACACACACACACACACACACACACACACACACACACACACACACACACACACACACACACACACAGGGACAGGGACAGGCTCCTTTGACACGCGCAAGCACACACACACATCATTTAAGGAAATTTAGGGATGACCACACCCCTTCTCACTCTTATCTTGAAGCCATGGCCCTTGAGGATCTTCAAAGTAATGCATTTGAAATGTAATATCCCATTGGCAAGTCTGCAGCATGGATTTTTCTATACAGTGACAAATTGTCACAAAAATACATTTTGCCCTGGTTCGCAATGTCTGGAGGAGGAAACCGCCATCGCTGCTCGCAGCTATATTTATAGTTGTTTTCAGTGAGGTACCATGGGTCTGATGCCCATTCCAACTAAATGTTCATGGTTTCACTTGAAAGAACTAACAAAAGTCTACCTTCTGTTCAAATTTCATGCAAATATCTGATAAAATGAGGAAGTTACAAGCAAAAACATGTGAATAATAAGCGTTTTCGGTCACATGACTTCCATTGTAAGTAATGTATAATATTTTGATCTAATCGGTGATATTACAAATACCATAACTCTCTCAATCCTCAACTGATTTTCACAATCCAGGTGTCATTGTAAAGGGAATGTCTGGCTCTGTCTAGTCATGTGATCCATTTTGAGTTTAGGGGTGTTTGAAAATGTTGTCATCATACCTATACAGAGTGTTGGGCAAACAGTAAGACAGAACCTAGAGCTGCAAGGAGCAAAAGGGTTACCTATTGTCTGACACAGCATATTGTTTTAGTTAAAGTAGGCGATTTCACCACTCTGTGACAAAGAAAAATGGGGCCCAATTGAGTTCACAGAGTTCAAGTAATTCAAAACACGACATTTCAAGAGTTGCCCTTACATCCCCTTTAATGATAAAGAAATGTATTTGAAAAACATGTCACCCATATCTGAGGTGCAAAGAATATATTTTACGTATTTGCAACAGGGATTCATGCTAAACAAAAAGCATGACTTGATACATTGAAATATGTCATCATACCATTGCATGGATTTAATCCCTGTACTGCCTGAATAGGAATTATTTATGTAAAAAGTTGTTTAGATATTTCAGGCAAACCATTTAGAATGTTTTATGGGAGCGACTGGATATTGTTTTGCAAAACCACTTCAACCATCTGATTTTTACCCATAGTTTCCTGGAACCATGTGGTTTGTGTTCTTTTTTCTCTCTCTTTTCGTCTGGAAAATGTCTTATTTCATAGTAAGTAAATCAAAGAGGAATAATTTCAGCAGTTACCCAGGGTATCTGTAGTCCTGCGTTGGCTAAGCTGACAAAGAATCAAATGGACAGGTTGTATAAATGAGCAGAGTTGCTGTTGTCTCAAGTATCCTTCCTCATGCCAATTATGTTAAAAACTGTAAACACATCCAGTAGAGAAATGATAATGGGGAAAATATGTACCAGGTTGTCTTAAAACTCTTAAACACACATACACACACACACACACACACACACACATTAAAATGTACATATGTACATTATATCGATATGAGTTTCTATACAGTTTCAGCACAGGTCTTCATAGCATGGGGTGTTGATACCAGATAATTGCTGTTGCAACTTACTTACTTATATACTTGCTTACTTACATACTGACTTTAAATATCTTTTTGTTTTTAAAATGGTATTCTGTTACTGAATACTTGGTTGGCTAGTAAGTAGTGTTTATTGTAGTGGTTGTGACAATACAAATTCAATAAAAATCCCTACTCAAGTTAAGTTAGATTCCACAAGGCTTCTGGAGTCGAATGTCCTATTATATGCTTCCATTGCAACAGCTAGTGTGTAAATGTAACACATTTTTTTTTTGTGATGCCTGGTGTGTTATATGAATCACTGAGGTTGATGGAGGATGTGAACCAGTCTGCTGACTTTGGAAGCGCAGGAGGTGGAGGCCCACGGAGATGAAGGAGAAGGAGGAGTAGTGGGGAGGATCAGCCTCCTCTTCCGAGCAAACACTCTTAAAGTAAAGCGTTTTCGCTTTAGACAGATTTCACATTGCCGACATCCATCATCATCATCATCATCATCATCATAGAGACCGGCCAACGTCAGACCACAAAGAAGGGGTTTTGGGGTTGACCCAGAGAAAGCTCTTTGCAGCAGCACATAAAGTTATCCATAGTTTGGAAAACAACATGCCAACTGAGGCCTGGATCAGTGAATGGACATGAGCGAGGGGTCATGACCCCCGCAGCCATAGGGACTGCCATCTTGGACTTTACCCACCAGGGGGTGTTCTATTGGTGCCCAGGGGCGGAGGCAAGGCTGCCCACTGGGGAGGCATTTGAGGGGAACTACTCCGACATCGATTCCAGCTGTGTAAATTAGCGATTCGCAATATGTAAACAATCACAGACATGCTGGAGAGAGGAGTTCCCTATCGACAAACAAGCACAGAATACCACAGCAGTGCATGTGAAAGCTTGACATTATATCATTAAGTGGTTCCTTTGATCTCTTTCCAAAAGACATTCAAAAGACAGATTCTTTTGTACGAAGCCGGATGGTAGTTCTAGGACACTGCAGGCGAGCGTTTGAAAGCAAATAAATAAATAAATTAAACTGCTCTTGCACATGTGTTAACTGTTAATACCCACAACTGACCATGTCAGAAGAATAGCTGAGCCTTCGAACTGCATGAATATTGCTCACAGACACATGGGTAGGTGAGGCTAAATCTCGGGTCACACGACTCCTCGGATTTCGGATCGGCACTTGTAAAACAAGTACGGTCGGGTGCGAAGCCAAGCGTAGGCCCACTGTCTCTGAAGCCCGAGCCAGCTTTTTGCAGGGGCCCGGCAAACAGAGTGGCAGACAATGGTCTGGGTCACATTTCAGCCTTGCATGGTCTCCGCTCTCTCTTCCTCTCTCTCTGCCCCCTCCCCCCGAGAACAAACCCTGAATCAGCTGATTGTCCCAATCAGCAAAAGCAGCAGCCAAAAGAATATTGAAAGCATACACTCCCCTCCACCTCTCGAGTCTATGTTTCCAAGACAACTGTCTTTCATCCTCATATTTCAGAGGAGAGAAAAACAAACGTGCTGAAAGTGTTCATCTGTCTTCATCTGCTCTCAGCCGTTCCCAGCCTCTTCTCCGCGTCATCTGCAGAGATATCAAGCAGGTCCCGCTCGAGTGCAGTGACAACATCCATCTGTTTAGATATCTGTTCCCTCACATCTTCTGCCACCTGCCCTGACCTTAGTTAACTCGTCTGGGGTTACGATCACCAAGACATGTATTAATTGATGATCAAGCACTAGAAACAAGGGTATGTTATGCATTATTTTTTATAACTGACTGAAACAAATATCCATGTGTGTGTGTGCGCGATTTATTTTTACATCAACATACTTTTTGAATAACTATTTAGTGTTTTTAATATCACTATGATGTGGGCCTTGGTCTCACAGTGAACTCATACTGTCCGTATAGTCACTGCAGAATAAGCACAGCTACATTTGTTTGCCTCTCTCAGCTGCAAGTGCTTTCTTCATACTGATTACAAAGAGGTGGACGTTCATAGTCCAATCCAGTCTTAGAGTCAAGTTTCCCATTGCAAGCCATAGTGCAAACAGGTGCAACCACAAGTAAACTCCCCCATAGCATGCTTTTGGTATCAGGTTTAGAAAATGAGCTCTGAAACTCTTTACACCATAAAACCAGGCATTTTGCATGTCTGCGGAAGAGTTCAGAGAGGATATGACACTTTTCCTTTCAGGGGATGTTTGAGGTAGTTTCAGAGAGCGCTCATCACCAAACATCTCGGGTGGCGTTTTGAGCTTGCATGCGGAGTGGCTGAAATCAAATTTTGGTTTCAGGAAACTGAAGACCATGGATCTGCATTTCAGAGAAAATTCTTCTCAAGTGCCTCCTAACCTCAAGCTTCTATCTTTTTTGAGTGTGACGTTGAATGATGAAAGCTCAGGAAGTCTAGAAATTTCGGCATTAAGGATCATCGCATCCAAGTGTTGTAGCCAGTGGCGGCTGGTGAATTTTTTTTGAGGGGGGGCGCAGTTTGGCGGCGCGGTTTAAGTAGCACTCCACAATGAGAAGAAAACAGGTTTTGAGTAAAACATTTGTTACTGAGGATAAAGGACTGCATATTTCTGCTTTCACTACATGGCACTGCATGAGATGGTACATATGGATGTGGTCTGCAATGGGAATAGGGACCACCAATCCGCCCTGCACTGGATTACATGAATATGAATGATTGTTACACTATAAAAATTACACATAACATAACCAATATTATTAAGACACATATCGTAGGTCTATCATAGGTAAGCAACATAGGTCTCATTCGTATTATATTTACAGTATGAGCTGTATGAACTCATCCTTATTACATAAGTCAATATAAGATCACCTATAGGAGAACATGCTATTGGCTACTATTATGCTATTTATTATGCTAATCGCAAATCGCTGCTAATAGCAATGTAAATCCCACTACTAACTTCATGAAACACACTTACTTTTATCAGGTACGCACACAATGCCTCACATACGAATTGAAACAATGATGATTGGAAAACTAGGCACACAGTATGTTTAACAACTTAACTATTACTGCCACTGAATTGGCTAGGAATGAAATGTATCGATATATAACCGTTAATCTTAACTGAGGGAGCTACACACGTCACGCCATTACTAACGGAGTCTTTCGTACAATATTCAAAAAAACAAAGCTTTATTTCAAGAACACACAGTGCTCAACACTATCCAATAACTATCAAAAAACTGTAACTTGAAAACGCATTACTCACTGAACAGCCCGCTATCAGCTCCTGTTAGCACGTTCCCTGTGTTTTAGTTTCTTCTTATCGGCATCTGATCGTGGATTGAAAGGTGTTCCACGAATAGATACAACTGAGTTTTCAGTCGCCATACTCTCAGATTAAAAGTTTCTGCTGGCTATGATTCTTCCGTAGATATGTGATAATTAAATCTGATGTGAGGGAATCACAAAAGGTCTCTGATTGGACAGTCCTGTCAGCATGATATATAAGAAACCCTTTCATTGGCTGGGGGCGCAAGTGAAGTGCGCCCATGGCTCGAACTGTCATCCGCCAATGAGAAGCTGTCCTTGCTCAAATGTTCCTGCCCCTTTTTTTGGCTTCCATAGACTTCCACTTGGCCGGCGCCCACAGGGAGAAGTGGCTTCTCTCTCAGTGATAACGAATGGCAATATATTATATTTGGTCACATTTAAGTGGTTTTTGACAGGGTCTTACGGTCTCCGGCACACATTTAACGCTTTAAAACAGTACATTTCTTAGTAAATTATTTTATATATGATGTTTTTTGACATTTTTTTTTCTTTTTTTTTTCATCTCAAAATTGTAGGGTGGGCGGCGCCCCAGCGCCCTGTATTGACGCACCGCCACTGGTTGTAGCTCATAGTTCACATAAATGCATGTTTCGTTTTACAATGGATTCCACGCTGGGGACCCATCAAGACGAGTTAGTCTTGATGCTGAGCTTCCAGTGTCAGTGAGAAGCATTTGCAAACACAGCTGAACTAGCACCTGTTTTGAAGCACGAAGGGATTGGCGGTGGTTCTCTTTTTCTCAGCGTCTTCCCTGGTCCAAAACTTCTCCCATTTTTTTTTATTGAACACAGAAGATGGCATCTGTCTTAGTCTAGGGGGGAAAAGAGGGGGGGAAAACAGGAGAGAGAATCAAGAGAATATGAGAAACAGAATGAAGTTGGACACAGTACCAGCTGGGCAAATATGCTCCTGGATCGAGATCTACGCTCCTAAGCAATCTAAGCAAAACAGGCAGATTTTTCAAAGCGAGACACCACATCTTGATACCAAGACGTCATTGAGATCCCAGCCCCAACAGTCTCCAATTAGAAGGCAATCTGTTTCCTATCACTGCTCAATGGAACTTGATGGCTTTTGTTGGCAAGCCACTGATCATGGAACCCACAGCCGTTTAACAACGAGGTACGTAAGAGCAGTGCAGCACAAAGACAGAGCGTACAGCAGGGTGGGACATTTTGAGGAGAAGGCTGAATCTGTTTTGCAAAAATATATAAATACTCTTCTGTTTATGGAGGCCTACAACGGATGGCTTTCTGGGGCTGCCCTTTGGAGAAGCCGCCACATCAGGGTAGTGTTTCCCCGCACTGTTGGCACACTGTTAAAACGCAAGTGCCTCAGAATCCCGGGCAACTGGAGAGGCCAGAAAAGGATGCTCGCCTTTCAAGCAAAGTCGTAAGCTTTATAACCCAGCCTTGGGCTCAGAGGCACAAGTGTGGAGGCTTTAGAGAGGCCAGCTGTGAAGGAGTCAGAAGGAGAGCTGGTAGAGGCATGGGTGACTCAGAACTACACCGTGGGGTAGAGACTCAGAGACACTGTTCTTAAGAGTAGTGTCCACACTGATGCAAGGTGTCACTACACATTAAAGGAGCAGTCCTTGATTATTTTCCATTACACTTTCTTTTGAATTAAGAGAAATACACCTTAAAGCCGTTCAACATCTTTATTATACCCCTCATTATAGTCCTTATGCACTATATAAGTAATGTTAAAGTATTTAGGGTTACTTTTGAGTCAGTGCCATGTAATGATATGTACTTACTGAAGAAGTACTGAAGCATTATTTAGTACCTATGTAAGTACGCTGTAAGTGAACTTAGTGAATCCCACAGGGACCAGGAAATGCTTAAAAAGCATAAAGTAAACATTGGAGGCAGAGCCCATGGCTGGGGGCATAGCGAGGACAGGGAGGTGTTGATGTGGGCGTAATTACTGTACACAAACTTCGGTCTTGCTAATTTGGCATGAGGGCGGCCACATTACGATGCCCCAGATGAGAAGCCAAATTACCACACTTGGCAACCAGACACGTTAACACACATATAAGCACATACACACTTACATACATAAGCATACACTCTTTCCTTCTTACACACACATACACATATACACACACACAAGCAATACACACAGCTGGCGTCTAAGTGTAAGAAGGGGCGTCTGAGAGGGTTGTTTTTACTTACCCCAAACAAAGAAAGATGTCTAGAAAGTTCTATGATAGAACTAAATGCTTTTGATTTTCTATGGAAGGGGATGCACCTTCAAAATGTAATAAAAAAGGTCCAAAAAGGACCCCTCCTGCTGGCTACAACTCTGACACACACATAAATTCATTTTTTTGTTTTAATTGACTACACACAGAGATTTCACAAACTGCCTTCTGGGATAAAATCAACTGACATTCAAATGAGCAATGATAAGCTAATCTAAATGGAGTAGCATGTAATATCCCAAATCCCTTACCAAGAGAGAGAAGTGAGTCATTAATTTGAAAGCCGGAGGGACGGAGGCTTGTGTTTGACATTAAGAGGAACGGCTGCACTCACAGCCCTGTTAGCCCCGTCTTATAAAACAGGGGTGGCTTTTTCTGGACACCTCGCAGACACGGACGTGGCTTTCGCCCAAACACGCAAGCCGACCTGTCCCAGGTGCTTTATCTCCCCCCCATCCCCCCACCTTCGTGGAGTGCTCCACTTCCTATGCATTTAATTGGCCACTCTTTCCTTCCGCTACATCTCCCCCCTCCCAATTCATTTAGCAGACCTGGTGGAGACTTTGGGTGTTTGTGACCAAACAAATCTCATCTTGACAAGGTGCTTTGCCAGGAACAGTGGAAAGATACGACATGTGTGAAATTAGGCCGAGCTCTCTCGCCAGCCAGCAGTTTTATTAAATGAACCCTCAAAAGTGTGATTCAGGGAGAGAAAAATCTTACAGCTACCACATGCGGTGGACATAGTCCAAGTCAAACACTCTGACCGGTGCGCGCACCAAGACGGATGACTATAGAACTGAAAGCCTGGCCAGCACAATGCAGCCCAATGCACTATTTATTTTCATAGTTCAAAGCACTAGCAGTAAACCATTTGGTGTCTGCTGCGGCCGCATGCTCCTCTGATTGCTAGACCAAGCTTTTAAGAGCCCACAAAGGTTTATAAACGTGTCTGCTGTTAGCTACCGTCACTGCCTCCACCGCAAAAGGACATTCGGCAGGGGGGCTGAAGGGATTCCTACGAAGAAGAAAAAAAAACACACCACTCACATCAGGGTGGGAGGATAGGGAGGCTGGGGGCGGTGAGGCAGGCAGGCAGGCAGGCAGGAGGCCTACCTTTACATGGTGTTAGCAGTGGTAAGTAATGTCTCACAGGCCATCAGCTCCTCGAGAGCAATGATAAGTAATGTCTCACATCGAGAGCAATGATGAGTAATGTCTCACATCGAGAGCAATAATGAGTAATGTCTCACAGGCCATCAGCTCACCAAGAGCAATGATAAGTAACGTCTAACAGGACCAAGAGCAATGATAAGTAATGTCTCACAGGACCAAGAGCAATGATAAGTAATGTCTCGCACCAAGAGCAATGATGAGTAATGTCTCACAGGACCAAGAGCAATGATAAGTAATGTCTCACAGGACCAAGAGCAATGATGAGTAATGTCTCACAGGACCAAGAGCAATGATAAGTAATGTCTCACAGGACCAAGAGCAAAGATAAGTAATGTCTCACAGGACCAAGAGCAATGATAAGTCATGTCTCACAGGCCCGACAGCAGTGATAAGTAATGTCTCACACCAAGAGCAATGATAAGTAATGTCTCACAGGACCAAGAGCAATGATGAGTAATGTCTCACAGGACCAGAGCAATGATAAGTAATGTCTCACAGGACCAAGAGCAAAGATAAGTAATGTCTCACAGGACCAAGAGCAAAGATAAGTAATGTCTCACAGGACCAAGAGCAATGATGAGTAATGTCTCACAGGACCAGAGCAATGATAAGTAATGTCTCACAGGACCAAGAGCAGTGATAAGTAACGTCTCACAGGCCATCAGCCCCCTCTCTGACCGCCCCTCTGCTCTGTGTTCCTCACACTCAACCCTCCGACTCTAAAACACTGGTGATAGAATACTGTGTAGAATATAGGCTCCCATTTTATGATAATATGAATAGTGTCCTTATTACAATGTCCCCACATTAGTAATAAAGTAATAAATAACACAGTTTCGTCTCAACTAAGTACATGTTATTATACCTTGCTAATGCCAACCTCAAACCTAACTATAGTTACATTTTAACAACATATCTTAATATAATAGTATATTGTACTAATTGATGAATTAAGTATCAAGTGCATAAGACCTGAGGGCACTTATAATAAAGTGAGGCTGAGTAAAGAGATTGACTGGCTTAATAGGCTCTGAAAGAAGTCAAGTAGAAGAGCGCATATAAAGGCATTGAGGCCTACTAATATGTTCTGAGACATATTTTAACAGGGTGGGATTTCCTCTACGCCATCCAGAGATTTCTGTCTTGATGGATAATGATGGAAAATCAGTTCAATTGCTACGTTGGAAATATGTAAAGAGAAAGAGAGGTTGCAAATGTCATAAAAAGGGCGGACTGTTGGAATAAAGAAAGAGAAAACAAATGAAGTTGAATGAGGTTGGAGAGAGGGAACAAGAGTGAGTGCTATTGCCCTTATAAAAATACAGTAATATTTGTATTACAGTACAGACTAACAATTTTCGAGTTGTTTACCAGCTAGCTTGGAATAGAAATGGACCAGTGGCAGTTTTTTGTGTGAAACCATGTCTATTTTCTACTTTCAAAGCTTTATAAATCACATCTATGTAGCTTGACTTTGATTTGATAGTGGCCCTGCTGTGTGAAATTAAGCGGGTTGCCTCTGTGCCCAGCTGTTTTAGTGGGCTTTTGTTTTTTCAGCAAACACACCCTGGACACCTTGGTTTGTGCTGACTGAACCATATCAGATGACGATGGCTCGTGAACTGCTGGAGAATGTAGAAATGTGATAGCAGAGGAGTGGGTGGAGAAGGGCCAATGTATACCAGTAATATTTTGTTACATGTAAAATCATCTCAGGGTTAAGATTACATCTGGCACCTCGTCTATTTTTTCACAGTTCTTTTACATTCACTCCCATCTCACCTCTGTCAGTGACAGAGACTGGGATGCTTATACTATGGATAAGGAAGAGTTTCTACACTCAGACATCTATACAGTAACATTGTCCCAGTACAATTTAACTTTAGTTTCTCATCTGTACTTTGAGCAAGGAAATAAGGGATATGGGGTTTGGAATATGAATGACCAAACCAAATATCAATGAAACTCCAACTGAAGGTATTCATTGTTAAACTGTCGGGTGCTGCTCAGTTTTTTGGGCTTGGTCCTTTTCGTTGACATTTTCAAAGAATGTTTTGTGAAGAAAACCAGAGGATATTTACCACAGAACAATGTGCTCCGATTTGGCATTCTATATATTCACTCCTTTTTCTGTAAATAGTCTTTGTTTTGCCTCGCTGAGAAACAATATACATGCTTGGTGGCTGCCCCACTAATACACAAATACACACATACACACATCGTTATCTAAATAGGCTGCATTGTTGATGTATGGTAGATACTGTATGTGCCAATAGTTGTGACTGACGCGGACATGAAGGAGACAACAATAAACAAACGTACTCTCCCTTTTTCCTTAGGTTGACCTTTTCTGTAGGGCATTTCAGTGAGTCCATTCAAGGTGGCTAGTTGTATACAGTTATATAAAAGAGGTTAGACGGTAATAGGAAGGAAAACAAACCACAAATACTTTTGTCTGGAATGGTCTAGGAATACCAGTATAGAAATGTTGGCTTTAATGTCACAGTACAGAAAATCAAAGGGGCTTAGATATTCAAAAAAAGTATCTCCACATCAGAAGAAATGTAGTGACACTGTTCTCCCTGGGTTGATGTCATCACCCTCCATCAGATATAACTCATATTTAAAAATAGAAAACCGCAGCTAAGACCCCATCTGACAACATTAAAAGGCCATTTCCATGAGTTAGGTCATAAGGAAAGCAGATGATTAAAGCATTATCCTCCGTGTCCTCTGCTTTTCCGGCTGTTTGTTTGGGGGGGAACAGCATAATACCAGAACAGTAATCTTAGGGATAATATGGTAATAAACCAGAGATAGAATGCCCGAGTTCATAATCTCATTTTGAGAGGCAGGAAGTAAATGTTCCCACAATGCCGCATGACATCATCCTTAAGTTCTCACTGCTGTTGGTGTGTCATCATCCCCGAGTCATTTACCACTAGGGCCGAGCCATAACAGTTCTACTTCATTATTCTTTCAAGTGGCCTCACAGTTAAAACCTAACAGCTCCAGACCATAGCAAAGAAAACCCAGAGTCTAAAAGCAACTACAGTAGGGCAGACGGATGTTGGTTTAGACCAAAGTTGAAAAAAAAGGCAGCCTTACAAGCTGTATCACAGATGTACTGGATTCACTGAAGTTTTTTGGCGATGCCACAAGCCCACCCAGAGCAGAAGACATCCTAGATACCAGCTGACTCCAGGTCAGTTCAGGCCCAGTTCTGGAGTGGACCTACTTCCTGAAACTGGGAGGGCACCCAGAGAGTGTGCCTGTCTTCCCTTTCCCTTACAGTCCAAATTGTCATCGTCAGTATATCTTGCTATAGTTTAAATGTACACTTGGCGGCCTTAGACTGGATATCGGTAAATCACATGCACTGTAAACCTGAACAAGTTAAACTTAACTTAAAAATTATACATCGGCTATACTGATTTATTTTGTTATCATTTTCATAATTTTTGAGTTCTCTGAACTCATATTATTCCAAAATCATAAAGGATTTTGCCTCATCGGATATTTGTGTTTCTCTGGGTCTTTCACAAACTAGTTATTACGCCCTTACAAGTTTTTGAAAGGGTATCTTCCTTAAATTTCAACTTCTTGCGCAAGCTCTTACAGTAGAGAGAACTGTCATTGGTCGACCGCCTTCCCAGTGTTGCCATTGCATTTACATTTACATCTGTGATTTAGCAGACACTTTAATCCAAAGCGATTTACAAGGAATTTTGCATTTATAGATCAGGAGCAGTTTAGGGGTTCACACTTATACACTTGGTAAGGAGGAGTGGGGAATCGAACTAGCAACCTTCCAACCTCTGGATTACTAAACGACTCCTCTACCTTAAGTCTGCTGTCTCCGTCTCTCATCACAAGAGCTTTGCAATGGTGTTGTCAACGACGTTGATGACGTCAGATACTAAAACAATTTGAGTTATCAGGCAATGTTTACTCAAACAAATACATTCCAATACAATTAAAACGTCTTCACTTGCTCAAAAAACTAAAACATTTTAAGTTGGGTCAACTAAATACCAGGTTTTAAGTACTGAATACATAATGTTAATGAGTTAGTTGAACTGTCTGGGTTTACAGTGTGCTAAAACGCCATGCATTGCCCTTTGGATCGACTGCATAGACCTTGTGAACTTCTCCTCAAACTAAGGTTTTTTCTCTTTATATGAGCTCCCCGTATGGTTGATAGATTGTCCTTCGCCTCTTTGTTGGAGCCACCTTCGGTGGACATCTTATCATGATGTTTTTGTGACCCATTTGAAGTGCCTGGCTGCGGTCCCAGACACGAATGCGTAGAGGCCCACTGGCTGCTTGCACCTTCATGACCCACAGCGCACCAATGACATCAGAAGCTGTAAAAAATTAGGCTATGCAATGTTAGCATTACAGTCGTAAAATATTTTCCCAGAAGCGCTATAGCACCAGAGTTTGCTTTAAGCTGCTGGATACAGTACGCTGACCTCTTTCAACTAGCCAGAGTTGAGGGCATTTAGAGTAACCCCTATGGTATGCTAACACAGAAAAAACAATGATCAATGTGCTTTCACACTGGAGTTATTTTCTTTGCTAACATAAATATAACCACAGGAGAGAAGTGTCCATAGAAATGTACCACTCCCATGATTCAACTGAAATGAACAGCACCAATCCTGGAATCAGTCCAAAGGATGACCTAACAAGCCTTAGCCTTTTGACGTGGGTGTATGAAGTTTATGAAAACTGTAATTCTCATGGCTATAACTCTGGTAAATGAATTATCAAAGCACTGCAACTACTCCAATCAACACCTGTCTGGTTGACTGCAAAGAGAACATTCGCCACGGCTATCTCTTTTACACTAATGCAGTGATTTAAAAATAAAACTGATGCTCAGAAGTCAATAACTTTGTTTACAGTGGTTTATCTGGGCCTTTGCCACATCCAGTCCGCTGAATATGGTTGGTAACATGTCAGATCATTACATGGTCTGTGAGTTGAAGCCGTCTTTTCTATCTTGTTTTTGGACAAGTTCATAGAATGTATTTTTCTTTGCTGAAGTACTTAAGTCTCTGTGTATGTTCACCGCACTTGGCGCTGTCTCTTGTTTATACAAACTGCACAGGTGAAAGTGCATGCATGCATAAGTATTTGTGTGTATATGTGCTTGTGTTATGTACCTGCACCTGTGTGTATACTTACTCACAAGCCAACTTGTCTGTGCTGGCGCCGTATACTAAATAAATTTTTTGCAGTGTGAAGTCATACCTGTGTGTACACCAAGTGTGTGTGAAAACATCTTTGTATGTGTGTGTATGCATGCACACGTAGCAAAATAGAAAAAATCGGATCAAACTTTAACAGGAGCACATCTGACACTAGCTCCAAACCAAGAGCCCCCTACCCAGGCCAGAGCCCCCCCCCCCCCCCCCCACCCTGGCCCAGAGCGCACCCACGTTGCCGAAACACAGCCGCTCATCCTCTGCGGTTCTTGCGGGTGCATCTGGATGAGCCGTGTAATTAGGCCTTCACACGGAGCCCCCAGAGGAGCGGGAACATGATGTCTCCACAGCGCCGCTAAAGTGCTGACAGCAGCAGCTCTGCTCCGAGGCCCAGTGAGTTACGACTGGGTGCGAGTAGTCATGCTAACACATTTAGCAGTGCCTTCGCTAAAAGCCAAATGGATGCTTCACTGAGAACAATGGGGGAGTTAAGGCAAATGATGAATGCTATTTAGTTTGACAGTAGTTAGTCACAGAGCCACACTGTGTGTTTGTGACCCCCGCAACCCCCCCGTCCCCTCCAGAGCGCATGGAGCTTGGATTTGTTAATAATTATTAGTCACAGCCTTAGGCTTGGAAGCAGAGTGTGACGGACATGGTAAACATGTTTCCAGATATCTGCTTTGTCCTCTGCTAAGGCGGGTATCAGTGCCGCCTAAGTATCTAATTGATTAATGACATAATTTTTTTTCTCTGGTGGAGCAGCCCTTGGCAGAAACAACATGGATTTATTCCTGACTCTCTTAAAATCTTCCTCCTTGCATCTATAAAGGATAATTAGAGTTTCCGTGTTTGACTTATGTGGCGTCACCATATGCCGGGATGCACACTGTTGTTATAAGGGTGCCGTCTGCAGGATCCCAACACAGAGTGGTGTATTCACAATAGATTTATACAATGGTAAGACTCCAGCGCCTGGAGCCCATTCTTGTGCATTCCTTGTATTGAGAGTTTGACATTGTGTTGTCATCTATAGGACTAACAAGGCCTTTGCATCATCACAGCATAAAACCAGCTTTTTGAAAGTATTTGTGATATGTTGATGGATAAAGGGTGCATTGTAAAGCGCCAAATTCAATTCAGCCCTGTCTTTGGGCGAGTAGTGTCTACAATAAATGCAGGCTTCATCTTTAACAAATACCAGCTGAGGATATCTGTGAGGGTCTGACTCAAACTCTCTCTCTAACTCACTCACTTTTCTCTCTCTCTATTTTCTTTTCTCTCTCTCTCTCACTCTTTAGCAATGTTTTATTTTTTCCAGAGGACGACTGAACTACTGCAGTCACAGCCAGTAATCTCTGGCAGCTGACAAACCCCTCTTTCCCCACTCCACCCACCCCCACCTACCCCCTCTTATCTTTGCATGAGGTGAAGTTTTCCACGGGCAGGCCATCCCAACCACTCGACTGTCCCCCCCGACCGACCGCCACGAGATCCACCGCCTGATGTCAGATGCAGATGCTTTTGGTGGGATAGAAGAGAATTCCTCAGCAGAGAGACTCAGGCCTTGGGATGAGGGGGGAGAGAAAGAAAAAGAGAGAGAGAGGGAGGTCCACGCTGGCGTGCCATTCACCCTGCCTGGCCTGGCAAGCTCTCAGAGGGATCTGAGAAAAAGAGAGAGGGGGAAAGAGAGAGAGAGAGAGAGTGAGAGAGAGTGAGAGAGAGAGAGAGAGGGGAGAGAGAGAGAGAGAAAAATAAGGAGAGAGAGAGAGACTTGAGCTTACTTGCTGTTGCGCGTCCAAGAGTGATGCCTCAGAGTCAACCGCAGGACCATGGCTTGTTAAAAAAAAAAAAAAAACATGCAAAAATATGCATGACTAGGCCCTCTCTAGGCGGGGGGGGACGCAGGGATGGGGATCATAGTTAAAAGCACATTTAGGACAAAACAGCTTGAAGTCACATATTACGAGAGGCAGGCTCAGATGACCAGAGAGGCTTTTAAACACAGGCAATATACATACATACAGCCCACAGGTGCGACACACAGGGCAGTTATTGAGGAGAATGTGTAACAATGCAAACAATGTGTTTAATGTTCCTCTGAAGAGCAGTGCTTTGCATGGGCAGTAATGTTTATGAGTAAACACTGGATTCCCCTACGAGTGAGGTCATACCCCGGCGGTGATCCAGGTGAAGCCTTTCCTGCATATGCGCATACCATACACACATAATAGGTATTTCCCACCAGGAACAGAGGCTCTGAGTGCGCACCTTGCACGATCTGCTTGCCATGTGTACGTCTGGACCACGCAGCCGTGCTCGGGCTGGTTTCTTCCCCCTAGAGTGGGCAGTGCTTTGGGTCGCTATAATGAGATCCTGTTGGAAAAGTCTGCCTCTGTTGCTGCCGCCGCCACCACCGCCACTGCAGCAGCAGCAGCAGCAGCAGCGTCCACAAACTGAACTCATTTATGACACAGTGGCTGTGTGGTTCTGGAATGTCTGTGTTCACTTACCTCCGCAGACCTTCCCCCCTCTATTGAAATAATTTCCATTTGACCAGACAAAGTGTGTCACGAGCAGCAGGCTACTGGTACAGCTGCTGATTATCTACCTTCGACAGAAAGAAACGTGGCCTTTATTAACTGACATTCTTTACAAACTCAATTGGTTGAGTGTGTTTTCCACGATTAGCATTAGCGATTAAAAGGAAGGACATTTCGAGTGCGTGTGGTGGAGATGAGAGAGTGCATTGGGAGTTTTCAGAGTGTTCACTCTGGTAAACATCGCATTTCCTAGTAAATATTGTAACATTTCACTAGAGAATTCGCACTGTGTTTTATTGAAGTGTCAGATGTGACTGCAAAATCAACTGGAGCGAGACCTGACTTATTAAGCCTGTTTTAATGCCGGCCCTCTTAACAGAAGTCTTTTGTGTCTTATATCCTCTTCTGACTTTCATCTTGCTATGTGGTCCATACTGAACCCATTCATGTCAATCTTTCATCTGTTTTTTTATGTCACAGTATAATACGAAGTGTGCGCGATAGCTGGTTGTCAACTATAAAATAGTATATACTGTATCTATATTTATTTTTTGGTTTTTATTTGCATGGTATTATGTTGACTGATTGAAAATGCCTTGAATTGATCAAGCATCCATCCACTATATAGCATTGGAGATGTAATAACCACTGGCTGTCCTATTAATAATAACCACTGGCTGTCCTATTCATGATCTGGTCATGTTTGCTCATTTTCGGTCACTACAAGGCCTTGACAAACTTCCTGCACAGTATTTTCCAACATCAGTGACCTGCAGACCTCCCTGTTTCCAAAACAGTTTCTCTTGGTAGCATAGGGGTTGAATGGCAAAAGTCAACCAGAGTTCAAGTGCTTCAAGGGGGTGGGATGTAGTTGAGGGGGGGTTGGGGTGCACAGAGTTGGGACGATGCATCTAGGATTGCACCTCTCATCATCCCTCAGCCACTCTTTCATCCAGCCAATCGCCTTAAGCGCCTGCCTCAAATCCAGAAGCCTCACCAGCTTGCCTCGCGACGATGAATCACTCCAATGCCTGTGCCGTGATGTGATGTGACCGCAACAGGGAAACTCTTTCCATGCAGTGGCTGAAGAGCAGCCGTCACGCGCAACCA
Organism: Sprattus sprattus; assembly: GCF_963457725.1. Taxonomy (NCBI): domain Eukaryota; kingdom Metazoa; phylum Chordata; class Actinopteri; order Clupeiformes; family Clupeidae; genus Sprattus; species Sprattus sprattus. Next base: position 33,466,799 of record NC_137925.1, on the reverse strand, counting down.
CTCCTGAGGGGTAGAGATCCAACAGAGTCAGCCTGAAGAGAGGGGGTGGGGTAGGGCAGACAAAATGAAAAACAAAATGAAAAAAGACAAAAGAAGGAGATGTGAAAAAAAAGTGGTGTATGTGGTGGGGGGGAGAAAATCCCTGATTTTAACATAGCCCAAAGCAGATGCTGATGATTCACTTGTGTGTGTGCATGTGTGTGTGCATCGAGTCGGGGCTGGTTGTGTAAGTGGAACATGTGTGTGTGTGTGTGTGTGTGTGTGTTGGGGGAGTGGGAGGTTGCCAGTGGATCATGGTTGCCAGTGGAGGAGGTTATGTGGTGTGTGTGTGTGTGTGTGTGTGTGTGTGTGTGTGTGTGTGTGTGTGTGTGTGTGTGTGTGTGTGTGTGTGTGTGTGTGTGTGTGTGAAGGCTGGGCTCCTCCAAAAGATAAGTGGTTTGCAGTGACAGGGACCTCCTCAGAGTATGGAGCCGAGTCCAGCGCTCCAGATGTGCTGCCGGGCCCCGGGAACGGGAACAGACCCAGAGGCATCTCTGCACCATTACAGCCGGGTGACGTGGGCGGAAAAGAGGACCTGAGCAGATTCTCTCTCTCTCTCCCTCTCCCTCTCCATCTCCCCCTCCCTCTTTCTCCCTCTCTCTGCCTCTCTCTTCCTCCCTCTCTCTCTCCCTGTCCATCTCTGTCTCCCTCTCTTCCTCTCTCTTTCTCCCTCCCTCTCTCTTTCTCCCTCTCTCTGCCTCTCTCTCTCTTCCTCCCTCTCTCTCTCTCTCTCTCCCTCTGTGTGTGTTTTTCAGGTCCCTCTGTGTCCTCTTCGTCTCTCTTGGCTTGACTTGAATGATGATTTCTAGGCATGACCATGACAAAATAGAATAACTGAATGTGATAGATCCTGTATGTCTTACTTCTTATATTAATGAAATGAATGGGGATAATCCAAGTCTTGAGAAATGTGGTTTTGGGAAAGCACTAAAAAGAAAATACTTAAAAAAGATGAATAATACATGTCCATACCATACAAGCACTCTTTCACTCAACACACTCTTACACACGCAAACTCCAGGACACTGTGCATTCATGCATTCCTTCCCCTTTTACACACACACACATACACACACACACACACTCACACACACACACACACACACTCATACACACACACACACACACACACACACACACACACAAACACACACACACACACTCTCTCACACAGGTGGTAGTGTAACCCACACAAGTATAAACAGTGATATGGCATTCATTGCTGCATGTATAACAGTACAGTATATGACCATGAAACCAAGTGGACACGTGAGGAGAACTGTGCAACCTATAACCACCAGTGTGTTCTATATCCAGAATATGCTGAAACATTGCATTAATAAAGAGAGTTACTTCGTGCTGTGCTAAATATATAGATGGTTATACATCTCCTTTGCAGTTATGCAACATGGACCAAATACAATAAAGTGTAGATTTATACTGTCGTCATTGTATGAATGGCTCTAATGGTGGATATGTGATTCTCTATTGCTACATGTGTACATTGTGGTACATGAAACTCACAGGGCAATAACTAATGCCAGCTGGTGTTCAAAATCTATTCAGTGGGATTGTTTTAAAATTCATAACACCCAAGGAACTCAAAGTACTGTATCAGAAAATTGTCAAATGAAACAAACTCACGGAGATCCGTTTCCTTTGTCTCAGTTTGTTAAAATAGTGACCAGCCATACCAAAACCAAAACCAAAACCCACCGTAAGGTTGACGTGAAGCATTCCACCATCCTGCACATGTTTGACATAGTAATATCTTGGGGCACCTATGCATTGCAATGGCTGTGGAGACATCCCAAAGAGAACACATGTATCCCGCAGCAGCCCTCAGGATATCTCCGCTGTTGACGAACATCAGACTGTTGACGTTGAAGGCTTCCCAATAAGGACTGTGAAATCTCTCCCCCGAATGATTTTCATTGGCATAATCTGCTTAATACGAGAATCGTTTCCGGAGATCAGTTTCTTTCCCCCTTCTGGAGCCAGAGCTTTCTCTGATGGCCAAATCTTTTCAATAACACTTTGCTTATTTGTTAATCCAAGCCCATTCACCAGAGTGCACTATTGTACGGACGCACTATCCTCGCTGTTTGATGGAACTCGGGTCTTTTCAGGCCAAACATGTCAGTGAGCCAGCCAGTAATTGTTTCCGATATTGATTGAATGCGCACAGGCCTTGAAAATGTATTTTCCCCCCTCTGCACTTCATCATTGAGGAGACACCGAGATCCAACTCAACCCCAAGCTTTTCGAACCCTAATGAAGGTTTTAACATGACATGAATGCTTTTGTTGTGCTTCGAGGGCCTGTGGAGGATCATTTTAGAATAAACGACGACATACGATAGGTTTGTTCTGTAGGGGTTGTTGGAGAGGGTCGCTGTAGGATTAAATGTTTAAAGGTGATTTTGCTGCTTTACATTTATCTCCATCTCCCGAGGGTCACTTAGCGGAACAATAAGACTCTCCACAGAAGGGCACAGATGAATCAGTTTGAACACTAATCCTCTGGACTGATCAATGGAGGAGAGGATAATCAAATTAAACCTGCTCAGATAGATTATATGTGCACTGTGAGGTTTTAAGAACCTGATAGCTCCAACCTCCCTTAGAACTAATGCCTAGTTCAACGTCTGGAAATTCCTTTTAGTTTTTCTTTCTTGTTGTTGTTGTCCTTACGTACACTCTACACACAGAAATATCCCATCACTCATTCACAGACAGATTCTTCACAATACAGACGTTAGGGGTTTTCGTGATGCCAGCACAAACCTAGAGAAGCACCTGTACCCTATGTGTGTCACTGCCCTGCAACTGTTATCATCATGTGCACTCCATGATCTGACAAGATGAGAATGTGGGCCTTGTTAGTGGTTCTAGAGTGGAAGCAAAATGTGAGATTCATTTTCATAACACTCCCAATGAAGTCCCATAAACATGGAGCGGCCTCAACCTCTTCGGGCCATATTTGTAAACCCACTTATTTATCATGCGTTTGGCACGTCGAGGTTGTCACAAGCACAATGCTTCGCAGATGTTCCTGCCAGGAGTTTCTATCTGTCAGCAATATAGATGTTTATGTTGTGCTCTGCCCATGGTGTATGACAGATCGATGCCTTGTCGGAGGATCACAAGGACACTTGGTGGGGGTGGGAGGGGTGGTTTGTGTGTGTATGTGTGTGTGGGAGGGGGGTTGAGGGGGGCAGGTTCACAGCAACATTTGTTTCTGATTATTTTGGTACAAAGTATGCGTTGAGCTGCTTGAGTTTGCCACAGACGAGCATTTGATTTGTGAAGCTGGAGAGCAGCCATGTTTTCTTTGAGCGGCGAGAGGACCTCTGGCAGACAAACCGTTGCACCACCCATCGTAGAAAACATTCGGAGACTCCGCGGCGAACCCAGTGAACAAAAAAAAGTGTGTGCGGGGCGGGGTGGAGGCAGGGGGGTGACTAGCGTGTTTGGTTTGAAATTTATTTTCAGAAGGGAGACAAAAATGTACACATATTCCTATTATCATCTGCACAGCAGACCCTCTCCCTGTGCCTGGCAGGGACCGGCTGCTGACTGGAAAGGACCATTAGGTAGCCCAGGCGCGCTCCCGGCGTGGTCGCAGCGAACAGCAGGAGTCGTCACACCCAAGGGCAATGACGAACTCCACTGCACACAAGTCCGCAGCTATTTGATATTGTTTCCAGACCCTTTCCTCTCCAAGAAGAACGTATGGCAGCCCAAACACACTTTTGATGCCAGAGAGCTGCTAATAAAATGACAGATAATGAAAAGGAAAGGGGGTCGTCTCTTTTTCAGAGACGAACACATCCCTTTCAGGAGATCTTATCGATCAATGTTTTCAGAACACTTACAGAGAGGAAGGGGGACCCCCTCCCAATCCCCCCCCCCCCCCCCCCCCCAACACCCCAGTCCCAACTCCAACTCTGCCTTGAAGAGGTAGATTACCTAATTGTTGTCATTAAAATCTGCAATGCAAAATGTCTGAAACCATCAACAATGTCAGTGGGTTCATAGTTCTACGTGGCTGTCACATTAAAGATTGCAGTATTACTGTCAACAGAGATTAGGCAAGAATATCGCCAGGGTTCCAAATAGAAATTATTTCTCTTGGAAGTGACCAATGAACTGATGTAAGACTCTGATCCAATAGCAGAAAGAACTGTATGATTAATAGCCGGGTATGCAATAAATCTGACCACCCTTCACTAAAAGACCTTCACATAAATCTTAAATTGGAAATATTTAAATTGACCCACTGCTCCGCTATTTATCAAGGAAGCCTAGCTGTTGGTTATCAAAAGATACGATTATTATATCCTTCTATGGTCACCAGGTTACATACTTTTGAACTGGATGATATAATAGGCCTTCACAATGTTTAAACCGTTACCAGTAGTATTTATGAGGCCATGGCCTTTGCCCACGTTCACAAACAGTAATGTAAAGTTTGGAAGGCAAATTCTCACATTTGTGTAACCTTAAACTGTGCACCACTTGGTCTGGGACACTAGAACTCAGATTTGACCTTCTAAAGAATAATTGGACAGAAGCAGTTAAAAATGAATGGAAATAATAAGCAATTTCTCAGAACGTTTGAAGATAACATTTTAATTCTGATCACTGATTAGACTTCCCTTCAAAATTATTGTTTCCCTTCAAAATTATTTTGCAGTTATTTAACCGCGAGTATTTTATGTGTGCTGTATCAACTTCAGAAATTCATTAGTCAGCGTACACTAATAAGCATAGCACTGGCTGACTACTTGTCAATAGTCCTCCACTTAGTTCAAAGCCAAACTTAAATATCTTTTGGACCAAACTTTGGACCCAAGTTGCTGGTGAACTTCTCTAATGCTACAACCATGAAGAGCCTTAGGTACCAAATGCCCATATCTTAAAGAGCCACCTTTTGCTAAAATGAGATATGGAACACTCTTCAAATCAAAAGGCCTTTTTCCACTCTGCTAAATTCAGCTGCCTTTGATTTCTGTGCAACCCCATCCAGGCTACCTGTATCCTCTATGGATTTACTGTAAGAAGCTTAAAGTACCTTTTCAAACATATTAGGCTCCCAGCCCTGCCAATGAGGGAAACGTCTATATAAAAATGTTCTCACATATCACCAGGCCAGTCTGCTGATAAAATATTCAGCAAAAATGAATGTGAAGCATGATTTTGAAATACAATATGCCTACCGTATATGAGTGCAATAAATAAACGTTGCATGGAACACGCTTAGACTTGCACCTGCAGTCATATATACAACTTCAACTTTCCCCAATGGAAGATTTTAGAATGTCTGGTGTGCAAAGAAGTGTTTGTGTCTGTGTGTGTGTGTGTGTGTGTGTGTGTGTGTGTGTGTGTGTGTGTGTACTGTTGACTACAATAGGTCAACATGAGAAATAAGATTCTCACCAGATACATGGAAAACTTCTACATTGACCATTTTTCCTTGCACAGCTCAAATTTTCTTAATCTAATCCATTTGGTCTAAAAGACCCATTAATGTTAAGCAATTAAGATAACTCTGAAAAGTCAATCAATAACATAATTATTTAGTTATGTTCCCTCCATTGGAACCATAAAAGACAGATTTTTTGAATCAGTAAAGGATAAAAAAAAAGCCACATGTATTTCTGGTCTGCCTTGTCCATTTGCAAAGAGTAAAGGAATAAGAAACACCAGCACCAGACTGAAACTGTGTTTGTAATCATCGTGCACCAACACATGGCCGATCACTCCCCCCTTCCTTCTTTTTTTCATGATCTCTAATGAAAATAGCTTCAGGAACATCCAACAACACCTTATAAAGCAGCCACCCTCTCGTGGCAGAGAGCGCGGCCTGTTTTAGGAGTCAAGCCCAGAGGGCCATATTTCCGCCGCTACCCCGCCTCATAACGCAGTCCAGCACAGAGCAGCACAATCGATTTCGAACATGTCCGGCGTCAGCTGCAATAGAGATGCCGTGAAAATGCTTCTACACGCCCGCCGATTGGGTTACACGCCCGCGCCGGTGCAGAAGGGCTGAGCCTGGCCCTGATAATCTCCCCAGCGGTGCTCAGGGCGCCTAAGTGTTTTTACTGGGCCCCGGCTCGAGAGAGTGACTGGCCTCGAAACTTTATCTGAGACCTGGAATGTGCTCCGATCGCTAATATCCACACATTAAAGCAAAGGAACTGATATCGGAGGAGCTTTCTTAGTCATAAAGCCTCTGCTCTTTTGCCTCAATTACAGAGGGATATAGGTGTCAAGGGATTGACCTTGAGGCAGACCCCCTGACCCGAGCACATATAGTTTTGGGTCTATCTACACAGAACAAAGCTGCCAGTAGTGTGATTTTACTGCATACATTACCCATAATTCAGTGTGTTCACCTGGCCCAAAGACACACTATGCATACACAAGTTTGGTATGGGGAAGCCATCAGTTTTCCACAGGAATCAGTGCTGCATGGGTTATTACCTTCATCAAGAGAATTTGCCACAGGAAATAGCCTTAAAAATCCCTCTAGGTGCATTTTTTTGTCTGCCAGTTAAGACGATTGCATAAAGGGAAATTATTAGGGAATTAAGCTGAATGGAAAGCATTACTGACGCATACCATTATCTGAGAGTCATATGAATCATCGTACACAGTGGTTTCGAACTCCAGGGGTTTGACACGGTTGACTTAGATTAAGAGTGGAATTAAGTCATTCCAATAAATACATTGGTCTTTATGGACGAACTTTGTACTTCCCTAGCTCGTTGTTTGGTTTAGTGTTTAAACTCACTGCAGTGTTTTGCCGAAAAGGGAGGCTTTCACTGTGTGGCCGGCACACTGCCACTGCTGAAAGAGAAGGTACTCTTCCAGGTAAAATGGGGATAGCCTACTTGTGAAACGTGTATATACGACAGGGCTCCTCACATCTGTGTTCTGACCTCATGGCGCCCATAAAACTGGCCGACCTGTAAAATGCAAAAGACAGAGTCGATAGAGTGGCTGCTGGATGGAACTTTTTTTTTTTTAATTCAACAACTTATTTGGCAGTAGGGAAAAATATGAAATACAGACTACTCAATATCTCTGTTTGACAGACACAGACACTGCGTGATCCTCACACTAGCCAGATATGGACTAGAGAAGAAAACCTGTCTTTCTGTGTTGTCTTTCTATATTTAGTCTTCAATAAGGGAATAATTATTTGTCTTCTCCTCGCGATGATCGTTGTAAACATTTTTTTCCTTGATGGTGATTAAGCATGACTTAATATTGCTGATTTTCTTGGAAAACCTTGACCCTACATCACCTTTGGTCTAGTCCAGTAATCTCCTGGCAACATGGCGCTCTTGGCCGTGCCAATAAAGATCTGTTGACACTCTTTTGAACCGACCCAACGGTCAACAGCGAGAACACATCATTCAGGATGGGGTATAATGTTTGGCTTCGCCTTCTGTATGATTGTAGCTAGTCAGAAACGGAGTGTTCCCACTGAGCCGACAAACAAAATACCCTCTGTAGACACTGATTGTATTTCAGTTCTCTGAAGTGTGCCGTGTGTTGGATAAACCAAGCGTTGGAGAGCTGTTTGATGATGACTGCTATGATGGGGATGATTTACTGGACCAATGATGTGGTCTCGCAAGCCAGACTTTTGGCCAAAGGCATCATGGTCGTTACATAATGTGGCGAAGAGCCACCTACTGTGAGTGAATGGAGCCTGTTGATTGACAAGTAAAACAGCCAATCATAGACAATAGTCAGCCCAGAATTATGGCAAGCCAAACAATGGAAATCAAATGTCTTAACTTTAGTGATAAAGCCCCTAATCTGCTCACTGTTGCAGTCATGTGCTAACTGGTTTAATAAAACTTTGTGTCCCAGCATACTGATGAAAACCTGTGCACACTTGTTTACCATGTGTATACACCCATGTGATTGACATGACAGAGAGCCAATGAGAGTGTAACTTCCAATATCCTGAGGACTGCAGTAACCCTAGCATAAATAAGTATCATATGTTCTTGTGCCACTTTGGGGGCAGGGCACGAGAGACTGGGATAAGCACTGAAGTAACACAATGTCATTCAGTCTCACTGACACCATGCTAAACCCTGAAAAAACTAAACTGGAAAAGAGAGCATTACTACTTCGTATATGGTTTAGCAATACCCTAAAGTATAAAAACAATAATACACAGGGCAATAAGTGAGATATCAGACGTACAACCACATTCATGCTTGTCACATTGCAGTCCTTTAACAGTGTCTGACTAGCTTTGAGAGAAACAAACTGCTGCAGACTTTGAGTTTATCACACAAAAACCTCTCACGCAACACAAACATGGAAGCATGTGGCTTTATCAACACAAAATGCCAGCTCTATTTTCGTTGAGTGATACGACTGTTGAAAAGAGAAAAAGGGAAGACTTTGCCTCGGTCTTCTGAGACGGAGGTCCTGTGTTTTTCTACGGGCTAGACTCAAAAATCCCCCAAACACCAGCCCATGTTGATTGCCCCTCGTGCCCCGTGCCCGTGACCCGCAGAGAGCGCCCGTTCTCGGGGGGAAACCGGGGGCTTCACCCAAACTGACTAGACAGCCTCGCTCCTGTGAAAACACAACAATGCCACACAAGTGGAGAGGCAGTGAAGCTGCCTTATGCCAAAGGCAAACCGCTGAAAATATTATGATTCCGTCCATAAAGCTTTCACCCTGTCGGGACGGGCACGAGTGGCTTAACAAGGCGGCGCTGCCTCTGTCGAAGAAGTCTGAAACACATCGGTGCAGAATGCATTTTGGAGAAATTAGCTGACAAGTGATACGGAATCGTGCTGTTTGCCTCTCGTTCTGGGAGTTCACGGCACACCTGTCGTCAGCAGCCACCTGAACGCCGCCAACTCTGCCGCCCATTGATCGATTCACCAGAGACGTCGTCCTCAGGAAGGCCTGAGAGCCTGTTGGCACCGCCTTACACTTTTACAGCAATTCACAGCAATCCCTATGATGAAGTGCAGTACCTCTGGTCGTACATATTTATGGGGAAGGTATATTTGTTGAATAGGTGATTAATTCAAATGCCATATATATCATGGCGTTTTTCAAAAGCCACCTAAATCCATGGACAACTTGTGTGAGCTTTTATAGCGAAAAAAGTATTTCCATTGTATCCCTTGGACACATTACTCAATGATCATTACACTGGAAAGGGTACGAAATATATGAATGGTACTCAAGCCTGACGGCATAAAGCCATTGACTGGGCAGCAGCGAAAGAAGTAGCATATGTAAGAGTTTTGTAGCGTTAACCTTTTAAGAAAGCGAACTAGAACATGGCACAGTTCGTCCCACTCGAATGGATGCAACATGCACGGTTTGATCATGCTCAGTCCATCCAGATCATGGCCATAACCAGCTGTGAGGTGACCCTTTTTTTCAGATTCAGCGATAAAATTGGAAGCTAAATACAAGTGAATGAAAAATCCCGCAGTTGAGAGTTCTTGAGAGTTTCAATGTGTAAGACTTGCTCTGCATTATCCTTCTGCTAATTAAATCAAATCATAAGAAAACAACCAATAAAAGTGCACACCCTTACGCTAAATGCTATTGAATTGTAGTGCAAGGAGGAGCAGTCATAATCATATCACCTACCTACACCATTTAATTATGTTTTTTTTTTTTTCATATAGCCTATCCATATTCTGTATATAAGGCTAATATAATAGTATGGGCTTATTTGCAAACAACTTCATAGGCTGGCTAAATATCAACTAAACTGATTTTGGTGCTACTTTAGACTAACGTTGTATTTCACAAGCAAATATTGTTGTTGACACAACAATCTTAGACTAACATTGTATTTCGTAAGCAAATATTGTTGTTGACACAACGATCTTAACAAAAAATGTACTTGTGATTGTATTTTGGAAATTGTTATCTCTTTTATTATGCGTAAAGTTATCCATGACATTGATATGACATGCTATTGACACCTAAACCAGCCTTGGTAACATCACTGCAGGTCCTTAATACCACCCCACCGCACGTCTTCTGCCCCAACATCCAAATTCACTCTGGGGCTTCCTCAGTCTAAAAGTGACTGCCACTGCTAGCGACATCCAAGATCAGTCAATGAATGAACACATGACAAGCCACAGAGGAGCATTTACACACTGCCATGTGAAATCTTCATGGAAAAACAAAATCAGAGTTGAAGAGAGAAGTTGTTTTCCCTCATTTTCTAACATTATTTTGCCCAGATGGTTTCAAACTGCTCTTTGAGAACAATAACATTAGGCTTAGCCATTACCAAAGGATCCAAAAGCTGTTAAATAACAAGCTGTTCAAACAGTGCTTAAAGGTACCAGCACTTTTATTGAAATGAAAACTCGAGTTTCCTTAAATATAAAGCACTCTGTATTCTGCCAAGAGGTGTATTGTTCAAAGACCAGAATCCTGGCTTGATCTTGCATTTCTGTGTGATCTGGCACAGTAAAACCGCTAACTGATTGCCAACAGAAATTCATGGGTACCCATTTCTGTCTCTCTTCGAGGCATAATACAGACATCACTTCATGAAAGGAAAAGGCATCAAAGAGACCATTAAATACAAAACGGGGAAGCAAACGAGGTGACACCTGGAATTGTGTTTAACTCCACTATATGACCGCATTAATTAATAAAATGCCCCCGAGAGAGGAAACTGGAATGCCACTTAATGTGAGAATGGATGATCCACACACGCAACATTGATGGAGAGAGTAGTTGCTGAGGAAGAACACCTGGAGCGCCTGCCTGCAGAGCTGTGAACGCGGAACATGACAGCTTACAGTCATGACCCATTGGCCATGAGGAAATATATGGGTGAGGGGAATCACCCATCACCCATTATACACAGAACTGTTAAGAAATTCCTGCCTTTCACCCTGGCTAAGTCCAAATGATCCATTAGGGGGTGGATGGTGGCCGGCAATCGTCTCGGAAGTCCACAGAAAATCTCTGCGGCTGGCGCTGCCACCACTGGAGCATAATATTTATCTAAAGCGTCAGGAGGAGCACATATTTCACGAGGCCCTGCTGGAAACCCCTTTGTGATGAAAGGGAAATCCCTTTGGCGGTTATCAGTGCTTAATTCCACAGGCAGCTGGCAGATGGTTCAATCGTGCAGCAGATAGGTCAGTGGCGAAGACGTGTGAACTTTTATGTAGAATGATTCGCAGTGGAATTCGCAAAGAAAGATGGCGTAGAGACTCATTGACGCTCAGGGCCTTATTTAATAACATTGCGACCGCAGCGCAATCAGCGCCTTTGCCAAACCGCATATAGCGCGCACTTTTTTGCATCATATTTATCAAACAATAACCTCGTAGCGTCATCAGCCCCTAACCCCGTCCATTAGTGTTAATAGCACGCTCAATGATGAGTTAAAATTAGAATTAGAGCTTTTGGTTCACGAGGTTACAGCAAACTAACCCCAGGTTAACTGCTCCAAAGCATCCCGTCTGGTAGGAATACACGACACCCCTTACTTTAAAACGGCGTATTCTAACACTGAAAACCATGCTTTTAAAAAACGCTGCCCTAGGCGGATACATTTGAAAACTGGACTTGTAGTGTGGACAGGAGAAACTGAAGTTTTCAGACGTTCGGTTTTGCCATGGCACTGGGGGTAGCTTGCGCTCTAGAGGCTATAACATCAAAATAAACATGGAAGGTGAAATGAGTATGCTGCTCTGTCTCTACAATTTACTTAGTTTAATTAGTGTACTTCGAATTCAAGTACTTTTTAGATAAGCGTTACTCCTTCGCAGGAGGCGAGCGCTGCATTCGGTCTGCTTGAACTATGGGTGAAAATACGGTTTAAACCTTACAATGTATGGCGATTCTGGGTAAGACGTGGCCGAACAGCTAGCTGGTGGGACAATTTTGTATATGCCTTTATTAAATGATATATGAAATATAAAAAATTACATTTATGATGTTCATATTTTCTCACAGGCACATCGTTTTCATTTAGCACCTGATATGTCATGCTAAAACACCTCGTTTCGTTACCAATACATAATTAGGAGCATTTTACGCATCTCCTCCCATCTCTTTGCGACGAACACCCACTTTCCCTTATACCCTCCCAGCAGCGGTAATTTGCACTTTTACTCAAGTGTGCCGCCTTTGTAATTACGGTTTTATGTCTTCACCCACTATTTTACGCCTGAAAGGGGAGCAATCCTGTTAGTAAATGAGGCCCTCAGTGTGTAGAGTAAGGCGACCAGGTCTAAACAAGACGTGTGCAAGGAGAAGGACAAGGTAGTGCCTTCGACAACTGCAGCGAAAGGGGTGGCTCTGATAAATTATGCATCTACGGGCAGGATCTAGTTACTGCCATATTTCCTGTGTATCATGTTAGCTGACTGTATAAATGTCGTAATTGAAACGTAAAGCGGGGATCCTGAGGTACAATATTTACACAATACACCTCACATATGGAAGGAATTGGTGGACAGCTGCTTTCAATCGGTGGGGGCCCGGACGAAAAAATACTGTTTGAAATGAATTTGAAATCAAGAGGGAGGGACATAAATCAGTAAGCGTCTCAGCTACCTCGCAGATTTGATTCTGTGGTAGTTTTACGTTTGAGCTGGAGTCAGAGCTGTGCCACACTGCCCGGCTGGTACATAGCAACCCTCACATGCCAACATGCGTGCAAAAAAAACAGCCAGGCATTGCATTAATTCCTCAGCTGGAATACGATACGAGAAGCCCGGCAGGCCGTCCCCCAAGGACAACTCACAGTGCAACTTATCACAAAGAGAGTCTTCATTATAAAATCATTTTGATAGGCTCAGTAGAGCAAACATGTAGGGGTATATTAGACCATAGAATGAGCCCCACAGCAGAGGTAGCTTAAACTAACACTATGCAACAATTATACTTCAGGATTAGGGTTAGGATACGCAGTTTTACCTTAAAAAAAATTGGGCCGCTACAATGACTTTTAATATGGAGAATCGCCCCCGTGCCATTGCCTTACCAGGGTCCATAGGCATATAACTTCGTTATGTAGTTTTGCCTGCTAGCATAACGTTAGCGAATCTATTGATCCGTTGTGATGCTTTAACAGGAAAGGGAGTAGAATTTGCTTGGCAACATGTTTAACATGGAACAGCAAAAAGGCATGTGTGTGCTTCTAACTCTTACCCTGACAATCTTATGCAAGTTTCTAAAGTTAAATGAAGATATGTTGTTCACGCGAGTCAGTCATTTCATCTCCCCTCTAAACGATAGCCATTGCATGGTGTCAATTCTGTAATCCAATAATACTCTTGCCGTCCTGATGCGTCAACAATGTTGATGACAGGACTCCCAGTCCTCCAGCGGGCCTGTCTCTCCACGCCGAGCCTGGCTGCCGCGGGCGAGCGGCGCACTGCAGCGGCGTTAAACACGAGTCACTGATAGGCTCGCGGTGGCAGCTTGCCAGACCATGAGCAGTCAGCAGCACGTATAAGAATATATATGCATACTTCTTCCTCCCATTTCCTTGGGTTACATCTCGCACGGCAGACCCCCAAAGCATCAACGCCCATCATGTAAGCCCCGCTAAGCTCTCGTTTCATTCAGATGCCGGGATGAAAGGATGACTCTAAAGGAAGGGTATGCGCTGTGAGTCTGCGTCTTAAGCCCCTCAGTGCTCGGATGACTAAAGCCACAGTGCTCTCTGGCTGGACGGCCTGCTGACGTGGCCCATAGGACAGATTTATTTCCTATTGTTTTCAAAAAGTCGCCTCTAAGAGTACCGTCTGTTTTTACGAGGACAGATGACGACTGTCAAACAAGAAATCTGGGGGAGGTTTGTTGTGGCCTGTATAGCTTAGTCCTTGGATGAAATCAATTTTTAGGGATTGACTGAAGTCCCAAGAGAGTTGAATGCTTTGACAGTCAGGGCTTGAATGGTGTAAATGAATTTGGGGGGAAAGCTGTGAATCAACATTAATGAAAAGGATACGTCCTTTTCATTCACTGCAAAGCCTGGGGAGTTGTGTACCAGCTATGGTGGAACAAGGATACGAGAAAGAACTACACCAGGCTGGAACACAAACAACTCTGCAAATAAGCAGTTGATCCTCCAAAAGCCTTCTGATATGCGAGGGCCCGAAAAGAGAATAAAATAAGGAAAACATCACACCGGTTTTGAATGAGTCTGGGTGTTTTTCTCAGCAACAAACCTAAACTGCTCCAACAGACGCTAACTACAGGAGCAGGCAGCTGAGCATTGAGAGATCTACAAAAGCCAAATAAATGTTTGAGGGCCTGGTTCCCACAGGGTGTAGACACCACACGGGGAATATCAATGTCACGTCCCAGCGCACAGACTAGCTGGAGCACTCATCAGGCTTTCGGGCCAGAACAGCCAGTGTGTGTGTGTGTGTGTGTGTGTGTTTGTATGAAAACTGAGTTAAGTTTCTTTAATTAATTTATATTTTATTAGTGTTCAGAATCTCCCATACACATATTTACATTTTTCAGATTCTATGTATAGAAATAAAAGAAAAACAAACAAACACATATGTAAGTAAAGAAACAAAAACAATATCAACATAACAAAACTATAAATAAAACAGGGAGAAATAATTTTCCATAGAGTAAAGAAATACAGTCAGGCCATTTATCTGTGACATAGTTGCACCACTTTTGCCAGTGCTTAAGAAATGTTTCCAGTCTTTAGTTAACATGAGCTGTAATGTGCTCCATTCTGTAAATTTCTGTTACAATGTCTCGCCATGATGTTATTGTAGGACATTCTGGTAATAACCATTTTCTTGTAATAGACTTTTTACTGGCCACCAGCATTGCATTCATCAAGAGTCTGTTCCCTTTCAGCCAACTTTGAGGTATATTTCCAAGGTACAGAGTCTTAAAGTCCAAAGGAATGTCCTCTCGAAAGATGTCCTGTAAAGCACTGTGTATCGCCTTCCAAAAGTCTTTAATGATGGGACAGTCCCAGAAGATGTGATAATGGTTTGCACTTTGGTGTCCACACTTTCTCCAGCAAACAGGAATATTATTTTGCCATAATGAGATGTCTGAGATGGTGTAATGAAATATCTAATACAGGTTTTTCCAGTTAAACTCTCGCCAGCTCATTGAACTGGTACATTTCCATTGGTACCCCCATATTAATGTCCATTCTTCCTCAGAAATATCTATCCCAGATTCCTTTTCCCATTTTGCTTTAATGTATGCTGTCGAATGAGTTTTAAGATCTAGAAAGCGTTTATATATGGCTGATATCACCCCTTTACTACAATTTGACTCGTATGCCCTTTTAAACAGATCTATGAAACTGGAGTTTGCTTCTGTTACATTTTTAACACTTTTGTCAACATAATGCCGCAACTGTAAGTATCTAAAGAAGTCTTGTTTCTCCAACAGATACTTTTCTTGAGTCATTTCAAAACTAAATAGTATGTTTCCATTCATAATATTGCATAAGGCTGTTATTCCATTATCTCTCCATTTTTTGAATCTGGTGTCCATTTTATCTGGTCTCTCTATTTTGTCTTATATATTGGGCTAGTGGTTCAAGGAAAAGTGCAAATAATATTGGTGACCAGTGCTGTAGTGGTAAAATTAGAGGTGGGTAAACTATGAATTTTGAGATCAGACAGTCCTCGACACGATGAAACACGGCGCGAAGCAACGCAACACAAAGCGTCGCAACTCTGTTAGGCTGACCTGGCTTTATTCCATTATGTTGTCAGTTAAAGTCATATTAAATCAATGACAGTGAATAGATGTGTTTGGAGTTTGTAGGTGATAAAATGTCAAGAAAACAGTTAAGAAAAGTAGGTGTAGGCCTCGCAAAAACAAAGGGCGTGGTGGGGGAGACAAAAGAAAGAACCTCTATAGGAAAAATTAATATATAGAATTATTATTATAGAAAAATGAAGGCCTGTGGAAACAGGCCCAGGGTGTTACAGCTGAAAAGTATAATATAAAAAGAAACCATGCTGCAATTAAACACTTCCCCTGTTCTTTAACCATTGGAGAAACCTTGCATGGGCGTGTTCTGGGGTTCATGCCTCTCCTGTGCTTCACCAGCCAGGACTTCATATACTGTGTTGGATTGAACACTCATATAGGCTCTTCTTCAACACTTATATTTGACCATGACTGCGAAAATGGAAGATTCTATAGCTAAGCTAAAACATTTCACTTAGCTATGTCTAACTGGCTTGCAAAGAATCTGTCTACAATTTTCAATGAATTAGCGTGATATGCGTGAGGATAATTACTCATGCATCTTCAATTGCTGAAAGAATTTACTTTTTATTAGGCGTATTTAGATTGAACCGGGAAGGCTGCCTTGTTACCTGCATCATCGTATTTGAAAGAACATTATTAAAAGCGTGTGACCCTCAGGGCCTGATTTACTAACAGGATTGCGCCCATTTTCTGGCGTAAAATAGCGGTCGTAACGAAAAACGGTATTTACTAAGCTGGCGCAGCGCATATTAACGCTTTGAGGGTGTGTACCTGCAAACAGGTGGGATGGTTCGGAAACGTGGGTGGTAACGTAGGCGTGTAGCGCTATTTAATGGGAGGAGTGCGCCTAATGATGAACTGCGTGGTATTTACTAAACTGCCCGGCGAGCGCACATCTCTGATTTGCAGGCTAATTCTCCGCCTCATAAAAGCACGTCTTAACCAAGCGCATTTCCACTGAGTCTGAAAACGTTGATATGGCAGCAGCAAGGCAAAGACATAGACAGAGACAGCGAACAGAAATATTTGTTTCAACTCGTATAATTCATATATTCATATATATGAAATTAAACTTTCCGAACGTAATTGGAGAAATTGATCGCACCCACATGCAAACAGTCCCACCTTCAATCCGCGAACAAGTTTACCGAAACAGAAAGCACACATATTCAATGAATGTCCAGGTCATATGTGATGCCAACATGACCATTACTTACGTGGAAGTGGTCTGTCCATGACAGTTTTATCTTTCGGAATAGTGCCATTTATCCATGATTGAGCAACGGTGATTTTGGAGAGGCCTGTCTACTTGGTAAATGTATTTGTTTCAGTGGGGATATATTGTAGTGAACCCATGTCCCTTGTAGAACGTATTAATCTCGCCATGTACACATATATATTGTTATAATAGACAGTTTATGCATTAATGCCACCAATAGCATATTATTTATAATCGTGTTCTTTTAAACATCTCGCTGTAGATGATGGCGGGCAAAACAACAATATAACCCATTGAATCAGGTTCAGTGATTGAGCGAACGTGAACCAATATCTATCTCGCTATCTATTCGCTGAACCTTAGTTTTTTCTTCCTCGAATCTCCATGGTGGCAGTAACTTGCTGGCAAGTTCTCCAGTCTTTTAACGGTGCGCTAAATAATGATTGCCCAGCGCGTATCTGGCTTGATAAATATCACGGAAAATGCGGGGAATCACCGTGCGTTAATGTGCGCCTGGCAAAGATGCGTTCGCAAATCAATCTTAGTAAATCAGGCTCTTTAAAGGGCGGAGTAAGCACAGTTTGCCCAGCGCAGATCTGGCTTGATAAATACCAAGTAAAATGCGCAAAAACACCGTGCGTTAATTTGCGAACGCAGATTAAGAAGCGCTCGCATATTAGTAAATCAGGCCCTCAGTGTGGACACATGTGTCCAATTTCCGATTTCAGTCCGATTTAAATTGGAGATTGGACACATGTGTCTCCCCAAATCTAGATTCATTGTGTCCGACTTGAGTCCGACTGGACTCCGATGTAAACCCCTGGATACACGATTCGATTCTGCTGGGAATTGGACTGGGCGCGCATGTGTCTCTCGAATCTAGATTCAAATTGGACAACAACAACTTTTGCACGTGCTTGAGATCGTGCCCACAGACATATACATGCATCATATATGTCTATGATATGATAATCGCTGCTAGACGCTCAGTTCTTGTGCTCCCTCTCATTCACGTTGAAATACTGAAACCGAAACTGAAACTTTGAAACTGGAACGGGGTTTGGGACAGAACGCGTTAATTCAGTGAACAAATATTTTCATATTACTTTTCCACCAGTTGTTAGTCATGTAATCCATTCATATCGATGTGAATCAATCAATACTAATACAACTTTAACTGTGGTGTGTTTTTGTTTCATTTCACAACGTATTTACTGTATAATCAACGGTAGCAGATGTAAACATTCCTCATTTGATTTGAACTGACGCGGCCAAGATCTAGATGTGTCACTGCCATGTGCTTTGAGATAGAGCAGTTAACCCCCATGGAGACCCCATGGAGAGAATTGGATGGGATCGGAGTGCTGCCATCATGTGCCCGCACTGCCTGTCTTAATGCGATGTTGTGCGAACCAAAGTGACGTAAAAAAAAATGTGAATTGATCTTTTTCAGTCTTACTTTGATCTTGAGGCCTTTTGTGGGCATCTGTGTGAATGAAAGCACTCATTGGTCTCTTCAAAAATCGCCTGATATCCATGGCTAATGAATCCATTTCAAAAAGGCTTATCCACAACGTGTATGTGTTTACATACTTCCTGGATTGGTGTTGCCGCAGCCGCAAGGCACTGATTGGAGGGTCACAGACCATAATACAGTGCAGATAAAAATTATTCAGAATGCAGCGTTCATATGTTCAACAATATGAAATTTAGTCTAAGGTGATTTAAAATGAAACGGATTATTCGGATTATTACAACGGCAGAATACTAGGCGCAGAGAACTTTGAGATGCGTAAACGCCACTTTGAGATGCGTAAACGCTATTAATAGGTGCGTAAACGCTATTTCCAAAATTCCAGAGGTGCATAAACGGCGTTTACGTGCGTTTACACTCCACTACAGCCCTGTTGGTGACCAAGCACAGCCCTGTCTTGTACCCCTTTCTAGGGTAAACCTATTTGATAAATAACCATTGACCTTGACCTTGTCGAATTTTATGTATGTATTTTCAGCTAGTTTTTTCTTCAGTTTCCATGCCAGTATTTTCATTGATTTTGGGGCGCTTTCATAATGTCTCTGTTTCAAATACATGAGGTTTCTTTTAATGTCTTGTGTGGTTAAATTTGTAATTTCATTTCAGATTTTTTCGATTTCCTGAAATGTATTTCCATCTGAACTGGTCTTATGTTTTGATTCTAAGTTCTTCAGTTTTTGCTGTAGGTCCTCTAAAGCCTTTTTTCTCTGTCTTTTCTTATGTAAGGCTATTGCTATAATTTTTCCTCTTAAGACAGCTTTCATAGTATCCCATAATATAAGAGGTGAGACCTCATCATTGTCATTAAATTCTAGAAAATCACTCATTTCTTTTCTAAAAGCTTGTTTGAAACAAGGGTCATTGAGTAGGCCAGAGTTTAGTTTTCATATATTATTTCGGGGTGGTAGGTCAAGGTCAACAGTTAGATAAATAGGCGCATGGTCACTCAAATCAATTGTAACCAATATCACATGTATGTATTTTATCTCTATCCCTCCCAAATGTTATGAAATAATCTATTCTTGTGTATATGGAATGGGGAGCACAGTAGTGGGTATAATTTCTTCCTTGAGGGAATAGTTCTCTCCATACATCAATAAGTCCCACATCCTTGAAAAGTGTGTTGATTTTTCTATATAGAGATTTTGTTACATACAGTATGTTTTCCCACTTGAAAAATCAAGTTGTGGTTGTAGATGGATATTAAGATCCCCCCCACATATTAGTAGGCCTTCTGTTTTTGTTTTTATGATATCAATTATCTTTTGAAAAAATCCCACATCACTTCCTGGGGGTGCATTGATATTGAGTAAAGTTATTATTTTTCCATCTATATTTCCCTTAACTAAAACATACCTACCCTCGTTATCTTTTATTTCAGATATTTTTTCAAAATTGACCTGTTTAGAAATAAGAATGGCTGGGAATGGAGTCTGGAAGCGAATGCTGTTGTTTTTCAGAACTCGTTTTGCCTCGGAATATTCCTTGCGTTTCTGCAGAACTGCTGGGGGGTAATCCTGGTCAAAAAATATCTGTCTCTTATTGTTCATAAGCACTGTTTTCTTCCCCCATGCTTTCCGTATGATTTCTTCTTTAGTCTTGTATCTCAAGAATCGAATGACTATTGACCGTGGCTTGTCTTCCCCAGTAGGTTTAGGAACAAGTGCCCTGTGCGCTCTCTCAATATCAATTTCCGTTTCTTCGGGTATTTCCAGTTTATCACGCAGTAGCTTTTCCACAGACTCCACCATTGATGTCCCCTCTGCGTCTTCTGGTACATTGAACTTTCGGATATTTTTCCGCCTTGTCCTATCTTCTAGGTCGAGTATTTTATTCTCGAGCCGGGTCACTTCTTTTATCAGTTTTGATACCACTTGTTCCACATTCTGAGTACGGTCTTCTACCTCACCATCGCGATTCTCCACTTCCTCAACTTTTTGATCAACTTTAGTGAGTTCAGATTTGATGTCGTTCAGTTGTTTATTCATATCTTGATGAAAATCCCGAATCTCCTCCAGAACTTTAGCTAGGCTAACCGCTGTGACTTGGCTTGAGCTAGCATCCTTGTGAGGAGAGCTAGAATTAACTCGGCCAACTAACTCGGTTTGCTGTTCAGTACCTTTCTTTCCCGTCGCTTCCCTTGTTCTTGCTTTCGGCCCGACATTTTGACCGTGTAAAAGTAAAACGTTTTATTATTTGAGTCATTTTGGGGCGAAATATATTGATTTTTGGAGGAGCTGTGTTCGTAAGCTGCCATTCGCTGCGCTGACGTCACTGGGACCTTCAAGCTAAGTTTCACATAGCCAGTGATGAAGGGTGACTGCCATGTCATATTTTGTGAAGAAACAAGACAGGATGCACATTTTACAAGGGCAAGAACCAACTTTCTTTTTCTTTGGTTTGGTTTTGTTGTTCCTTCCATCCTCTTACCATAACTTACCAGCTCTTGGAAGCCGTGCAGAACAGAACAGCGACCTCAACAACAGCGCTTCAACACACGCCCAAGAGCAAGAGGTCATTCGGTTGCTCCATTTCAACATTTACACTTCCACCACCACCTGGTGAAAAACCAATGTTTCTCTCCACAGAGAATGGATTGCTTGTTTCTTTTCAAGTATCTGAGCGGCTGACCCATATCATAGGCTGGCTGCTAAAACATTCAAGCTGAACCAACCACAGTTGCTGCCTGAAATGTGCAAAACAATACACTCTCAAAGAACATTCACTGACTTATTTCCAGCGAATGAATGCAAAGGTTTAA
Source organism: Sprattus sprattus (assembly GCF_963457725.1). NCBI lineage: Eukaryota > Metazoa > Chordata > Actinopteri > Clupeiformes > Clupeidae > Sprattus > Sprattus sprattus. Next base: position 33,445,482 of record NC_137925.1, on the reverse strand, counting down.
TAATGATATTTTAAAGGCCAGGACTTCTGATTAGCTCTGTAAATATCATCAGGGGCTTGATGTTATGCAGACTAAGTCGTAACACTCACAGAGGTTTCCAGTGGTGATTACCAGACCCAGGTGAGCATCTGTGTGTTCTGGGCCACATTCCCTACAGCTGCTGTTGTTCGTGAAACCCACACAAAAGCCTACACACACACACACACACACACACACACACACACACACACACACACACACACACACACACATTACAGATACAGTGTCCACACAGGAGGAAGGAATGAAGGCCCCTCTTGGAAATATTCCCCCCCCCCCCAAGTATCCTGTTGTGTGATCCTCCTCCACACACTCTCCACACCTCCACTTGGTACAAATCTTGCTAACACGGCCCTCGAGGACTAATGCAAGGTCTGTACTCAGACTTGTGGGACTCGAGGTGGAAGACAAGGAAGGCCTGGGGGTGGGGTGTGGGGGGGGGGGGGGGGGGGTTGGGTTACTCTGGCGGCCATTACTCAGTAAGGCTCTCATCGCACTTGTATTTCATTGGCCAGTAACACATTCGACAAAGGATGTTGTACTCCTCTTAATATCTTGGCCAAGTGTGTAGTGTGCGCACAAAGATGTACTGTACACTTACGAGGGAGGAAGTGGTATAACTAAGCGGAACTGATTCGCGCAGCCCCAGTTTTCCCATGCAGTCGGGTTTCCACAGTTCTGGTCACTTGCATTGAGAGGTATACAAAAAATAAAAGAGAGGATTAACAGTGGACTAAAGGCATATAAAGACGGGATGAGGGGAACTTCCTGTGTTTGCTATGAGAGTATTAATACAATACTCAGTGTCTTTTCATTCTAACACCGACATCCTATCATTGTAATACCCAACATCCTCTTGTTTTAGAAAACTCACTCATCGCTACCACACACGAAGATAGCATGCTAACTGTTCGCCAAAATGTTGACTTGTAGAAAACTGCCTTTGTGAGTTACTTCTTCCTATACCTGTATGAATGTGAAACGTAGACATTGCTGAATCTCCTGAGGGCTTAAAAAGTTATGTCTTCCTTCAGACAAACTGCAGAAAGCTGTCCCCCCTTCCATGCGAGCGGGTTTGCCTTGCCGTGGGACTGGATCGGTGCCCATTGAATATAAGAGAGATTAATGACATTAAAGCCTACGGCTGGATAAATCGATGTGAGCCTGTCAGGAAATGCTTACTGTAAGCTCCCCTCATCGGAGTCAGGGCTGCAGTGTTGGTGTTATGGTATTGAAGTGGGAGGGGGGGGGGGGGGGGATTCAGGAGCATGACAAAAGTATAACCGTCACTTTAACAGGGACAGATGTCTTCCCGTTTCTCATCGCCTTCCAAGGTTCCGGGCACACATAAGACTTTCTCCAAGATACTTTATTTTTTAAAGCATGACAGCCCAATCCAATCTTTTTTACCCTGGGAGCCAGATGAGCCGGCTCTCTCTCCCCCCTCTCTCTTTCTCTCTGCGATTAATCGCATCTGTTAAACCGGCTTGGCTTCATTAGAGCCTGTTGCATGCTCAGTCAGCATGAAATGTGTGTGCGTGCCGAATTGTCTCATCTGAAGTGTATTCTTCTCAGATGAATATGAAAATACTCCCAATATGGTTACAATATTGCCGCACAGACGCAGATTTTGTGGTACTGCTTTTCCCACTGGATTCCACCATGTAGATAGTATACTTTAAATAACGATGGGATAGGAAAAATTCACTTTTGCTCAATATCTACATACCAAAGAACTTAAATTCCGGTACTAATGCCATTGTTGAAAAACATTAATACAGTCAGTGAAGATTTCTCTGTACTTTAGAAATGCACTGTAATCAGCTTCTTACACCATTCCATCAGCAACCGAGAAAATGCAACAGGTGCTCACTCCTCCATATGGGACTCTGAAACATGAAATAAAAACATGGTGGTATAATTAGGACGGAGCATTGGAGATGCACTGACTCATCCCAGATGAGCTTGAATGATCTCATCCTCTTTCGCCCCCTAACCGTAGTGTCATCGCCTCCTATGTCATCACAACTGATTTCTGCCACCAAGTGATGTAATTTACCCACAGCGAAGGAGGAGGAGGAGGAGGAGGAGGAGAGGGGCTCAATCTGTGCTGCCAGCTGTGGAGCTAGTGTTGTAGTGTTCCAGCCCAGGTGGATGGGAACACAGCCGCATGTTCCTGGGACAGAGTGTTATAGCTAGTAAAGCACCTGCCTATTAGGCCTCTCTTTGATGGTGCCAGCAGGACTCCTCCCAACCTGGCAGGGGGTAGTGCTTGGGTTCCCTTCCTTCTCCGGGTATTATTTACGTCTGCTCAGTTTTACAGTGTACTGAGTAAAGGTTTGAAAAGAACTTCAAACTTCAAGCTTTCTCTTGGGGAAACTGTTAACTATCTGCCGAGCCAATGTATCTAACGGTGTGACGGTGCAACAGAGTGACAACGCCACAAACACCCACACACATCTCATTTTTTTTTCGGTTACTACATTCCTCCGTGAATTTCCCTAGCAGGGTGTCTTTGTACGAGTTGAACTCGTCCAAAATGCATACATTTTCGGAATGGGTGAAAGGTGCAGAACGGTTCGACTCGACTAGGTCCGCCATCTTTTTTTGTTTTGAAAAGAGTCTTAAATTACCCACAATTCTTTGCACTTAGTACAACTTAGCATAGTCGGTGTCTTAACTGTATAGTGCAACAGTATTATTTAGACGTCTATGTCAAGTCTGACTATATCCTACAGATAGACTATAGTCACAGTCTATCTTTGTGAAACCAGCCAAACAGCCAGTGCCTCCACTCCTCCGTAGCCAACTTTACCGCTAGCAATTCCCTATTGCCGACGTCATAATTCTGCTCAGTAGGAGTAAGCCGGTGTGAGTAGAAGGCACTGGGGTGGGTCTTGTTATCGCTGGCCGAGCGTTGTGAGAGCACAGCTTCGACGCCAATCTCGGAGGCGTCAACCTCCACGATGAACTGTCTACTGGGGTTAGGCTGGATCAGGATGGGGGCTGAGGAGAAGCGTTGTTTTAGGAGCTGGAAAGCTCCCTCCGCAGCGGATGACCAGATGAATTTGACATTGGTGGAAGTCAGGGCAGTGAGGGGAGCCGCCAGTGAACCATAATCCCTGATGAAGCGTCGATAAAAGTTTGCAAATCCTAGGAAACTTTGAAGCTCCTTGTGGGTGGAGGGATGGGGCCAATCCAGTACAGCCTCGACCTTTTGCCGATCCATCTCGATTGTTCCGGGAGAGATCACGTAACCTAGGAAGGTGACAGTCTTCTTATGAAACTCACACTTCTCAGCCTTCACAAAGAGCTGGTTCTCCAGCAGGCGTTGAAGCACGGAACGGACATGGGACACATGCTCTGAAAGTGAATTGGAAAAAATTAAAATGTCATCCAAATTAACAAACACAAATCTGTTAAGCATGTCCCTTAATACATCGTTCACTAAGCTCTGGAACACCGCTGGCGCGTTTGAGAGACCGAATGGGAGTACGAGGTATTCGTAGTGGCCAGAGGTGGTATTGAAGGCCGTCTTCCACTCATCTCCCTCACGGATACGAATGAGATGGTAAGCGTTCCGGAGATCAAGCTTAGTGAACACAGTAGCGTCCTGAAGTAGCTCGAAAGCCGAGGACATTAGAGGTAGAGGGTAACGATTCTTAGTGGTAATGTCGTCGAGGCCCCGATAGTCGATGCACGGGCGTAAAGAGCCGTCTTTCTTGCCCACAAAAAAGAAGCCAGCTCCAGCAGGGGAAGAGGATGGGCGTATTATTCCCGCTGCGAGTGACTCTCTGACGTACTTATTCATAGCCTCTGTCTCAGGCCGTGACAGTGACTAGAGACGTCCTCTGGGGGGAGAAGTGCCAGGTAAGAGGTTAATGCAACAGTCATAGGGGCGATGCGGGGGCAACGCAGAGGCTCTGGATTTACTAAACACAGTCTTAAGATCCATGTACTCACGGGGAACAGCTGACAGGTCTGGAAACTCCTCTGAAGTTACAGCGGCTGGGGGCACACGGGTCTGGGCTTGAAGAAGACAGTTAGACAGACAGGATGGGCTCCAGCCCACAATTCTCATGCCTTTCCAGTCGATATGGGGATTATGCTTGGCGAGCCAGGGGTGGCCAAGGACCAGAGGAGCATTTGGAGAGTCAATTACATAAAAACGTATTTCTTCGTGATGGTTACCGGAGATACAGAGACTCACCAGAGCGCTGACGCAAGTGATATTGGCCAACCTCTGGCCATTCAGTGCGTTAGCCACCATAGGAGTCTTGAGTTGAACGGTAGGTAATCCCCACTGAGCCACGAAACAGGAGTTGATGAAATTCTCCTCCGCTCCGGAGTCAATCAACGCCATCACCTCCTGTTGTTGGAACCCCCACTTCAGAATGGCAGAAAAAGTAGTACGTTGTTCAGAGGAGGGCAGAAGGGGTGTCACGCTCACCAGTACTCCTCTTACTGGTGAGCGTTGGTTTTTACCGGGCAGGCAGAGATGAAGTGGCCTGGCAGGAACGAGAGGCAAATCTTCTCTGCCGCTCAGCCGGGGTCAGACGGGTGCGATCCACCTGCATGGGCTCTGGTCCAGGATCCTCAGACGCTGAAAAGGGTGCTGGTTGGGTGACAGGGGTGACCATAGAGAATCTGCGGAATCCCCCAGGGGCCCTCATGCGACGGCGCTGTTGCATCCTCGTGTCGATTCTGATAGCAAGATTGACCAGGGCATCGCAGGTCTGGGGTAGGTCATGGGAAATCAGCTCGTCCTTGATCTCCTCCGACAGCCCGTATAAGAAGGTATCAAAGAGTGCATCGGCATTCCAGCCAGAGGATGTTGCGAGGGTCTGGAAGTCGATGGCATAATCCGAAACAGACCTCTGCCCCTGGCGCATCTGTAGTATTTCATGAGCAGCCTCATGCCCGTGTTTGGACCGATCAAAAACCCTCCTCATCTCGTCCGAAAGGTCCTTGAAGTTGTAGCAGGAGGGCGACTGGGCATCCCAGAGAGCGGTCCCCCACTCTCTGGCTCGTCCGGACAGCTGAGTGATGACATACGCCACCTTTGAACGCTCAGAAGGGAAAGAGGTAGGTTGCAGTTCAAAAACGACACTGGGAGAGAAAAGAGCGGCATGTGCCGGGCTCACCAGCGTATTTCTGAGGAGGAGGCAGCTTAGGTTCATTGGCTGGTGCTGGATGCTGGAGCGAGGGCGGAGTAGCCGCGGAGGAAGAGCTGAGCCACAAAGCTTGCATCTGGGCCGTCAGGTCTTCGACGCCAGCGAGGGCGGTTTCCAGTTGATTCTGGTGTCGTCCTAGGACATTGCCATGATGTTCGAGGGCGGCCTTCACCTGGTTGGGGTCTGCTGGGTCCATTCTGGTCGGATTGTACTGTTAGGCTTTCTCACGGCAAGGACCCAATCGCAAACCAGATTGCAAAAAACTCAGAATTTATTTTCTTCCAAAAACAGAATACGCAATAAATCCAAAAAGGCAAAAACACAATTCCAAAACGGCAAACACAGAAGAGTAAAAATCTGAGAGTCCAACCCAGATAACAGTCAAACAGAATTTCAAGGGCAAAACACAGGAGATCGCAAAACAGAAAATCGTATACGATACCACTCGGGAAAAGACAGAATTCGGGCATAGATCCGCATTGAAAAGAATTACAATCCGACAGTAAACTAAAGAGGGACAGAACAATTTATAGCAGGGGGAACAGAATTACACAGGTGAAACATTTCAGGTAAAGCAATAAACGATAAATTGGGGCAAGGAGAATTAACACAGGTGAAACGAATTCAAGCACAAACTGTCAGCGAAATGAATGGGAACAGAGCAATACACGGGTGAAAACATTAAGGGGAATTAACAAGGCAAAGGAGAAACAATTAGGCCAACGAATCACAGGTAATTTGGAAAACCGGTGAGTTAACTGAAAGGTCAGGGAAAGGCCGAGGGCGGAGTCAGCAACCAATAATTAACGCACATGGCCTGATCACAGGAACAAAACAAACATAGGAAAGCACGTAGCAAAACAGTAGCAAAACAGAACACAAGCAGCGATCGCAATAAAAATGTCTTAGATCGCTGGGATCCTAACACCGGGCACAGATTCACACATGCTGGATGTTTGCTGAAAGCACTGCAGGGGCAGGTGGAACAGCAGATTCTCTAGACCTGAAAAACAACAAAAGGAGAACAAAGGAGAGAAGTATGCCGGAGTCCAAAAGAGCAGTTGCGGACGGCTTTGCCCTGAAATGCACAGCTTGACAGGGAGAGCTTCTGAAGATGCGATGTTGACGTTTCAAACTATACCCTAAGTAGATGAAACTGTCCTCTCTGAGGGTGCGTTGCCTTTGACAACCTTTGAAATGATCACACCCTGCCTAGTAAGAGCCAAAATAGTCTCAAGCAAAATGGCCCGATTTAGGCCAGAGAAACATTTTTTTCTGATTATGGGTTATAGGTGAATGTGTACAATACATTGCAGAGTTAAAATAAGGATAAAGTGTTTTTGATTGTATCATTTTTAGATAAAACATCTCCATACAATTATGCAGTGGCGCGTAATAGCAATACGGGAGGGGTTAAAGGTCACTTCAGACTTACTTTCTTGATTCAAGCAGCACCAGTGTACGCTACATTATAAAATGTGTTTTAAGTTTGTCTCATTCATTCCCTTACCGTGAGACATTTTTAACAGGATAAGAATGTGTCACGTCTGTACCTCACAACTTCTTTTTGGCAAGGGAGTTATTCCGTCGCCTTCCAGAAGTTCTGAGCGACTGCATGTGTTGATTCCTGTTTTCACACGGGGATGCAAGAATACTGCTCAGAGAATGGCCGTATAACAGGATCTGTACGCTGGCATGGTAAGTGAGGCATTCCCGTGCCGAAAAATGCATGTAGGCAAAGGCTCCCCTTCAATAAAAAGGAATGCGCCCTCACATTATAATCCCAACCACACAGAGTCGGCCAACGGGGGAGGCATGAGCAGTTGCGTGTAATAGCGCTTTTTAAGACACTGCACATGCCTTACTGCAAACCGCCGTGCACATGGCACCGAATCTATGGGTCTATACACACAAAGGCTGGATTTTTCTCATGGGAGAGTCTGGTACTAGATGCAGGCAGGCCTGCACAGGGGAGGTCAATAGAGAGAGTTGAGTTGAGTAGCTCCCATTAGGCTAAAGGAAACATGTCCTCTTTGGATCAAACAACAAAGCGTCGGAGGGGGATTTATTGGTAAACAGAGACATCAAATCCATCACGTCAGCCTGAGCTAATCAGGACCGAAATCTTTGCCTTTTGTCTCCTATTTTCCCTGACCTCAGTGCGGAGGCTGAAAAGCCTGGTAGCATCCGTTTCTAATCAGCCTCCCGCGAAATTACACAGGGAAGTAGTGGGAAAGAGAGGAGTGGAGACTTAATGGTTACTAGGAGCCCCTTCCCGTGCCTCACAGCTGTTTTTGATTATATAATTAATAGTTAATATGAAATTCAGATAACTTGAGGGTGGACGTAATGCCTTTTTTTCCCTAAATGATGAGCTTTAGAGGGATTTCTGGCTGCAAGTGGCATGCAACCCAGACGCTAATGCAGGAAAATGTTCAGGCCCTTAAGCTCAGGCAGGTTTTACTATTAGGCTGTAAACATGAAGCATTCTGCACGAGGCTGAAAAAACCCAACAACATCAAAATCACTTTTTTAACTAGCTAAATGCAGTAAACATGACAACAATGTCAAGGATTTGACCTAAATGACCCAACCAGAAAACTTCTTTGCTGATGTTTCCCCCCCCAAATATGAGCAAAGTATGAAAAAAAATAAACAGGCTTATAGAAGAATGTTCAAATTTCAGCTCCAAGAGTCCTGTACTGTGTCTGTCTGCAGACGCCACATCATCAATCACACGTGAAATCATCTCAGCCATGGACAGACACTATGAGCCTCTGCTGCAGATAATAAGTCCTCTGTTACCTTTGACTGCGCTGTCTCTAAACAGTGCACGTATAATGGATTGTTCCTGGACTCCCCAGACCCCCAATAGCAAATAAATCCTGCACAGCTATGCCATGTTGTGCAATGGAGCCCATCTCTCTTCACCACTGAGATAGCGTCTAAGGTCAACAGCGTGGCGTCAGAGAAACTCATATTTAAAAGGCTGTGGACTTCAGCTTTTAAGAGTAATGGAATAATAATCAGAGCTGTTGTTCTTTCTGAGCGACACGCTGAGGAGATAAATATTTTGTTTTCATCTAGATTGAGAGCATGCTGCTCAGCCAGTTTTCTCCTCGAAATGATGGGCACTGGAAATCGGTCACTCAAAAATATATGATGGGCAAAACTTCAATAATTCAACTCAGTGGTGTTGTATGGTTAGGCGGTTAGACTTTTCACTAAGCTGAGACAGGACAACACTTTTCAGTGATTTAATGTAGTTCTTGACAGTGAAAAAATGCCTGCAGATATCCCAGCAAATCGTTTACAAATGGGGCACTATTTTCAACACGTCGTCCATTGTAGGTGTTGACATGATATGTGCTGGTGTGGGTCTGGCCTGTGGAATAATGAACATGATCAATGGAGGTTGACCCCTTGGCTCCAGTGAAAGGTTAACTATACCACAAAAAATGAGACAGAGGGGCGAAAGAAAGTAATCCTGTCCTCTCACCTCACCTGTCTGCCAGCAGCGAGTAATTCAAGAGAGTCTCTGGAGAACTCTCCCTTAGTCTCGCCACGAAATCAAGAATTATTATCTGGACCCAAATTCCACCGGAGGCTCATGCTGAGCTTTCCAGATATGTGTATTCACTGAGTTGTTTTATTTGCCCATAGTCCCAAGGCATATGGGTACCAAACAATTAGTTCCTGATTGAACATCTTGCCACTTCAGTGGATGATTAAAAAGAAGGTTATGGGGCCTGGCCTAAAATGACATATTGTGACTCTGCTCTCGGAGCATAATGCAATTATTGTGATGGGCAGTTTACATGTAGCACCGGCCTACATTTTCCCACAGTTTGAAATGCTCAGGACTGCTTCTTTGTTACTCTTTTCTTAAATGAACTTATAGACTTATAAGCCATACAGCCATTAAGAATGTCCCTTTTCCCTAGTCTTTTGAAGTGTTAAATTGTTGTTGTTGTTTTTCTTCAGTATTTTGGAATGGACTAGAAGTAAGAATGACAGTTATTGGAATACCAGCAAGGGACATACTTTTGTCTGTTCAGAAATATTGCCTGCCAAACCTTTTAACAAATCGTTTTTCAGAGCACTGTCACACATGTTGTACTTAAGTCTAGCAGAAGTCCTAGGCCTAATATCCCTTTTATAGCATAGTCTATAAATTACCAAGCCTTCAGTTTACTGTATGTGCAACCAATTACAACCAGGGTCTGCTGCTGGAGTCTCCAACAGTGCTAAATAGCCTCAAATGTAAATACTAGTGTGTAAGATCATTGTTAAGATGGAAAGTAGAACTTTTCAGTGTATTGGCTTGGGAAACTTTGGCAATCAAATGTGAGTTAGAGACAAAGGGAAAAGAACATCTTTTAAAGCATGTTTTATTGAATGCTATAAAAAGCAAGTGAAGATGAGTGGAGCCTCCAGGGGTCGGCTCAGACCCCAGACCTCCCTCTGAGGTAAACACGTACAGTGAGCGTACACGTGTGTGTCGTCACTCACTCACCCCCATCTCGACACACACACACACACACACACACACACATCTCCCAACTCAACCGCCCTCCCCACCGAACCACACACACACACGCAAAACGTCTTCAAAATCCCACGATACTACCAGCCTGAGTCAGTAGAAGCCCGCCTGTCCTGACCTGTAAGTAGGCCTCTTCTGCCCTGTCAGGGCTGGACTGGGACAAAAAATCGGCCCGGGCATTTTGAACCAGACCGGCCCACTTAATTCGATAACACACCCTTTGGTCTCTCGAATGTCTACACACCAACCAGGCTTTTAGCTAGCAGGGCGTCTGCCCTATCGTCTACAAAAAAATAAGAAGAAATGGGACGCCCTACTTTTAGGCAGGACGGCCTTAAGACGCCCTATTTTTCTCCCGTTTTACCTGTTAACTTTCGCTGAATGTGATCAAAATTCACCGTTTCAGTCGCTTCAGCGAAGTCTAGAATCATATGCCCTGCCAATTAGAAAATAGCATTGCTGTATTCCCGCTACAACAACGTTACATCATGATTCCAACGAAACATTGATTCATGGGCTCGCAGAAGCTACAGAAGACAGCTGTCTCACCGTACGTCACTGAACCTACTACTTTATGAGTTCAACAAGAGTTTGTGTGTTAAGGTGGTGGTCTTAATTAATCTAAATTCAATACAATACAATACAATATACATCATACACTTTAAAGCTTTGTTCAGAATACGGAGGTTTAAGATCGGTCGATATTTTCCGTCCTTTTTTGGAACCAGAAAATAGCGACTGAAGAACCCCCTGTTCTCGTCTACGAGAGGTACAGACTGTATTGCTCCCTTTCCTAGAAGGGAGTCTATTTCCTCCTGTAGGAAACGCGCTTGATGAGGTGGCACTAACGTTTGTACCACGCCCCTGAACTTCGGGGGGCAAACTGGAGCGTATAACGGGCTATCATAATTCGCTATCTGGACAAATTGGCATATTTTCATAGGGTTTGGGAATACTGGGCTTTCGGAACATTGACATGGCACCGCGCACCAATAGGCTAAGGGGCTTGCCCACCACTCAAACACACAACATAGAGTGTAGGCTAACGGCTGGCTGTTTCAGAGTAGAGTAGGCTGAGGGCTAGCAACAGCTACAGACTTGTCTTGTATTTACAATGCAAACGAACTTGGCCATAGAACATAGGTCCTAAGTCAAACATATTTTAGAGACGTTTGAATTCATGATCAGTAAGCTTCCCGTAGGTCGTTGTATCGTATCTCCCTGGCTGTCGCCATCAGTAGGCCTATCACTTTCATCCACGGTACCTGATGATGGCCCTGCCGTGGCAAACATTTCCGATATTTTGGCACATTTGGAAGTGTAGGCTTGAATAGCAAGCCTCTTCTTATCTCGCAGTTTCTCCGCACCCTCTTTTCACTTTCTCTCCATTTTGGACTGGAGGATTCTAACGAAACGTGCGTTTCTGTGCACCGCCCAAGCCAAAGGTAGAAGGTGTTTGGTGATATGATTGGACGAGCCCCTTGTCACTAAAGAAGACAGCCAATGGGCCGCAGACTAGCATGCGCTTGTCAAGCATGTCAAGGCCATGGGCCACGCTGAGTTTGTTTCCCGTCCTAATGCATTATGTAGGCAGGTCCAAACCGAAAGGGGTTGGTGTTGGGTCAGCCCAGGGGATGTGATTGGGCCAGCCCAGTGTCAATAGGGCCGCTCATGAACTACTTTCGTGGGCCAGCCGGTCAGACCATTATATGGGGAAAAAAAAAATTCTAAAAAAAAAAAAAAAAAATTTTTTTTTTTTTTTTTTTTAAATAATAAATTCGGGACTCTCGGCCCATATTGCACCTCGGCCCACCGGGAAAACGCCCGGTATGCCAGATTGCCAGTCCAGCCCTGTGCCCTGTGCTCTACAGTGAAGTGCAAGCTTGAGTGAGTGAGGGATCATTTTTCGTTCATTACAGCTCCCCATTTCTCCTTAGTGTCCTTCAGCATTAGTGTGGCCTCGCCGTGGATTTATGTTGCTTCAGCCTCTCCCCCCCCCCCATTCAACCCCCCCCCCCCCCCCCCCCCCCACATGCCATATTTTCTTGCCATTTTTCAGAAGGGGGCTACCGACCTCACATTCCACCGGCCCACAATGTAGAGGGGAGTGTGGAGTCCCTCGTTCTGTCTGTCTGGCCTCCTCTTTACAGTTGATTCCAAAACATGCAGGGGGTGGAGGTGGGGGGTGGAGGGGTAGTGGGGCGCTTTGGGGTAGGGGGGGGGGGGGTGATAGAAGCCAGACGTGACGTCTCACCTTATCACTCCTGGGTGTTTCCACTCCAAACATCACTTTAAATGTGTAAAAGATAGAAGCAAAGGGTCCCGTTCCTGTGTTTTTTTCTTTCCCTTCCTTCCTTTGGCTGGATTCCTAGAGTACCCTTTTGTCCTTGCAGGAAGTGACTCAAAGCAAAGCAGCGCAGAGTTTGGCTGTGAGCTGACATGCAGGACGGCTCAACAGGTACGACTGAGAAGCTGTTAGGCTTGAGCATACCCTCCGTCTGCAGGGCGGATGAAAAAAAATACTTTAACAGTGTGTTAGAGACAGAGAGGGAAAGAGAGAAAGAGAGAGAAAGAGAGAGAGAGAGAGCGAGTGAGAGAGAGAGAGGGAGGAAGGAAGGAAAAAATAAAGAATGAGAGAGAGAAAACTTGAAAAGTTGTCATGGGGCTCGCTTGCCCTGCTAGTCCCTCCTCACTTTTTCCAGTGGTTAAATGGAATGTCATTGGCAGTCACTGCTGCCATCTAGTGTTTGGTGGATATCACACTATCACCATGGCAAGGAGGCAGTGTGTTCTCTGGATCCTTTCACAGGCTCTTAGCTCTCAACAGTAACAGCAGCTTGTGAAATTGCCATACTTATCTGGACAGATACAACAACAAATCAACAATAGCAGAACAAATCTCGTTTCGGAAGAATAAAATGCAATACCAACCGCTGTGGCTTAATGGCATCCCTAAACCTATTCATTAAAGATTTTCAGGGGTATGGGCAAAGTATCAGGTATCCAACGGCGGTTTCTTGGGAATGACAAAGCAGCTGCTCTTGGTGGTCTTTCCATAACTGATGTGGCAAGAAGCAGAGGTGATATGGGAACCCACAGTGGCACAACAAAAAAAGACTCACTCTGTAATTTGATGGACGGAAGAGATGATGAAAGACAGCATGTGGTGCAATCTGGGAATATTTTTTTGGAGGGGGGGGATAGCCTCAGGGATATTAATACTGAGACCACTTCTGGTCTTCTGTGCTTCCCCTCCACACTAATCAGAGATGGGGGAGTAGAACAATACTATGAGGTCCATCTTTTACCACACAGAAAAATGAAAGTGTCTCGAGAGGCTTTCCCGGGCCCTCTCTTGTTCTGAGATCATACCGTGAGACTTTTAGCCTGAGCTTGGGTTAGCGCACAGGGAATGCTCTGACTCCAGCCCAGGGAGTCTGGCTCCTTCACGTGTGCCAGATTGCACTGTTTTCTTGCCCTTGACCATAATGCAGGAGTTTATTGTGGAGCGAATTAAGCCGTTACATGTTATGCTACAATTTATTTTCCTTTTCGAGCTGTAATGAGATCAAGGTCCAAAATGATTGAAGGTTTTTCCCCAGAAAATACAAAGGAGTTCACCAAGTTAAAATACCGTTTATGGAATAGCATACTGCTAATTGACTTATACTTTAATGTCTGCAGGCTTGTTTACTCCATGCTATAAGTCTAGGTCCCATTGATCCCACATTCTGTTTGTTCTCAGATAAGGCATTTGAACTGTAAGGAAAAGTTGCGTAGATTGTGTATTTTCCTAACGTTCATCTATCTTTCCATATGTTTAGTTTATATTAGTGTCTGAATGTGGGTGGGATATGGACAGCGCACGTCCCTGACTGTCTCCCTGCCTTTGGGTGTGTGGGTGTGTGTGTGCGTTTGCATGTTTGTGTATCTCTGAGTGTGTATGTGTGAGAGAGAGAGAGAAAGAGAGAGAGAGAGTGAGAGAGAGAGAATCATTACCAGAAGGAACAGACTTTGCCAACAAAGGTTTCCTAGTCCTGAAGGGCCACATCATGGCACGTCCAAGATCATGTCATGTCATTAGAACTCCTACTGCCAAGAAAATGCCACTCTGCTAGTCTTTCCATCCAAAAAAGGCACAGGCAAATTCCCATATCTGCAATTGGTGAATTAAGCTATCCTAAATCATTCAATTTGATCCTGCCTCCCCAACATCTACAATTCCATAATTGTGCACCTAAGCTACAAATAAATGGTGCGTGTAAGCATAGGAGAACAGAGCCCACTGCCACTAGACCATGCAGTCCCCTCCCATCTGTGTACTTAAACGCCATAGAGAAAGCAGGCTTGTAAAATATTTTTAAAGACTTTTAAATCACTTAGGCTAAACATAAATCTCAGTGTTGCCCTTGCTGACTCTGTGGCACATTGGCAGAGATATGGATATTGCGCCTGAAAAAAAAGGGAACTTGAGTCTTTTTACCCTTTTTTTTTCTTTTTTTTACTAAAATGGAGGGGAATGTTTCGCTCAATAAGGTGAGCAACACAAAGAACAACGTCATTGTGTGAAGATTAACTATGGAAATGATTCCGTAGCATAATGGGTGGAGGGGTGTAAAAGGGGGAAAAAAGAAAAAATCGGGGGCTGGGGGCAGAGTTTTTTAACGGGGTGATATAAAACAGTTCGTTGTCTCCCCTCGTTGAGCTGGTGCTATTTCAGGGTTTCTTTTACTGGGGGCGGGTGGCCGGTGTCCAGGGGGGTGGAGTCGGTTCCATTGCCCTGGCGACAGCAGATGCAGTGATGGGTCCACAGTGACCCCCACCGTCGGCCACACCGGCAGTGCAGAGCCCCATTCTCCTCTACCGCCCACCAGGCCGGCTCTCCAGAAGTGCCTGTGGTCTGGGGCGGGAGCCACCCTGTCAAGGACTCCGATCCGGCTCTGAGTGTTGGACCAGAACCTCTGTTTGTCTGGAACCGCTCCTGCTTAGCGACTCACTTGGTGAGGGAGAGGGAGGGAGGGAGAGAGAGGGAACATAATTCAAAGGGACATGTTTTGCTCTGCAAAACTTAAACATTCAATCCAAGTTCAATTGTAGTAAATAAATACATGTTAACGTGGTTGAAGTCATTAGCTTTTATGGCTGCAATTATTTTTATGGTCAGGGGTACATACCTGTGTTTTTATACCATTTACTTTCAGTTTTTCCCCCCCCTGTTCCATGGTTACATATGGTTCCATATTCAAACAGGTACCCAAATGTGAACTGCTGTTCTGTACACACTGAGGACACCCTTGACCCCAGTGTGGCGTGAACTCTTGCAGGAACAGGAGACACCTGTCAGTCACTCAGTCAGGCAGGCAGGCAGACTGTAGGCAGACCTCAGCCAGACGGCCCCAGGCTCTCGAAGCAGCCCTGAGCTCCACGGATACCCCGCCAACACACACACTGCGCAGGCAGCAGGGTTGCTGGGGTGCCCCCGGTGTTGGGACACAGCCAGCCGCCATCCTTGGGTCCTGCTGAGTTATACAACGCACACTCACACTCACAATCACACTCACACTCACACACACACATGACCATAAACACACTTACAGACACATGGACATTCCAAGAGTTCACATGTGAATCCGTACAGGGATAACTTGTGAAGTGCTCAAGGTGTCTCGTGGGTGTGCCGACCCTCGGTTACCTGCAGTTCTAAACTATTTACTACCCAAGGTCACGGGGAGAGGTTACCCAAAGGTGAACTGCTCCAGCGGGCGCTGAGGTGGGGGGGCAATTTTTTCGGGAGGAAACCATGGAAATACAATAAATATCCAGATGAAATTTACGATTACAGTGTGTACCTTTACTGCTGCTGAGAGAGGTAATTGCTTCGTAGCTGGCCCACCAGTGATCCCCTCATTGCGATGGTTATCTCTTACTTAATGTTTCCACTAATTAGGTCAAAAGTGGAGTTCCCAGATAAAAACAAAAGATTCATGGTGACGTAACCATGAATACTGAAGGATCGCACAGATAAACCTGCAGTGAAGGTCAACACAACACATGGTGTAGGCTCTGCAGGATGGGTGTTACTATGCAGCCAATGCAGCACATTGGCCAGCACTTAACGCCAATTTAGGGTCGTTTTAGACGCAGAGGCGTAAGCACGTAATTTACACAAGGAACTTGTTTTAGACAAGTTTTGATTTAAGGTTCGTTTTAGACGCAGAGCCGTGTTGCAAGGCTTGTGAGCCGTGTTGCGTGTTGCAAAGCAAATTGACGCCAGAACTGTAGATTTTTTTTTGAGTTAAGTAAGCCTATTTATTGCAGCAGGACAAAGGAAAAAAACTTACCGGAGCATGAAAGTGTAGTGGGCGAAAGGCTTGATGTTATGAATACATGTGTTACACAAAATACAAATGTTGGCAATTCAGTACCAGTGGCGAAAAAGACAGCACATGACGCAAAAGTTTGTTTATTGACATCTTTTAATGACTGCGACAGGCTTTAAAACGATGTGTTTATGAGTTACATTATTCAAAGATGAGGTGGTAAACGGCGAGAGAATCTCATCATGTTGTCAATGCTTGTAACTACAATGGTGCTGGCCACAAGGTAACGGCAGGTTACTGTTAACTTTTGTATAAGAAGACCGGGCTCATTCTATCAAACTCGCTGGTGCAATTGATGGATTCACGTCAATATGAACTCAATGAAAGATATCACCATGACTCACAAGTGGCGGAAAATGAATATGAAAGTACCTATTTGTTCGTGAATGACCACATTCTCTCCAAACAATAGCGGTTGAGAATGGGATATTCGCGGTAATTTGAGCGTCCTTATAAGTGTTTAAAGAGGATTTGTAAAGGAGTTCATGTCTTCGGACCTCTTCTGTTATGTTTGTTCCTAATCCATAAGAAAAGGCTTGTGAGAAGGTCTGCAGGGTATTCATGATTTAAAAAAATGTCTGGGTCTAAAAAAGACTGTATGCTATTAACCCGGAAACGTGAGACTCTGTGTGAAAGGCTGTGGTAGCCGGCCAATCACAGCCTTTGCGAGCTGTGTAGGGCCGTAGTGTTTTAGTCGCATAGTCAGGAATTTTGGGCGACGCACTTAAGGGGGGGGGGTATTTTACCGCGCAAGGGGGGGTTGTGTATCTTACGTGCTTACGCGTTACGTCTAAAACAGAGCATAATTCGGCCTTTAGATCAGGTCTACTGGCTGTCTGTATTGACTGAGGCCTGGGAGAAGACAAGCTAAAGGCAACTTTTAATAATGCCTGCATCTGAAAACTGCTTAACCATGGGATGACATCAGATCTTATCCAGAACTTTTTGCAGATTGATCGCAGTATTAAGAGCATTAGTATTTGGATAACAATTTTTCCCTCATTAATGTCTCTTATTTGTTTAGCAAAAACACGGTCAAACCAGTCATTGAATACAATGCTGAGATGTCACAGAACCCACATATGGCTCCTAAAAAGTTCCATGTTGTGCTAACTCATAACAAAGTTTATGTGTGCTGTGGTTGCTACATATGCTCCACTTCCACTATATTTTCCTTCGACTAGCCTACTTTTTCGTTTACTAAAATTCGCCACAATGACAAGGATAACCAAAAGCATTTGCTCGATAAAGTCATTCCTTACCACATTTGCACATCTGTCCTGAATAAGCTTCTGTGTGTGTACTTCAAAGCCATGCAATACCAGCAATCCGCCACCCTATTGTTTAAGGTGATGGCAGCTGGGCAGGGAGTCAATGAGCGGAAACTGTAGTTATGCGTCATGTTGCTGCCAGTCTCGAAGATAAGGAAGTGGTACTCGGAGCAAACAGCCTGTTGGCATACTTCACAGTGTGGCATGCTGTTGAATCACTTGCATAGAAAAGTACAGTGCTCTGCTTAGCTTCCTCAAAACTATCGTGACACCACGGCCCTCTAGTCAGGCGAGGTTTGTGTTATTGATCTTGGACAGGCTCCTCGGAGGCCGTGATTGTGTTTCCAGCAAAGAGCGAACCACCTTGCCATGTGTTTATTAGTGTTGGGTGCACTTTTTCTTCAGCTGGCGCAATCAGAGAGAGCCGACTTGGTGAGCGGTCCCTTCACTCACAGATGGCCTGATATGATCCGCGTGCAGATTTTGAAATTGCTTGAAAGAGCAGGCAGCTCCTCCCGATATCTCCTTCAGTTTGCGTGACTGCTAATCCAAATAGGAAGGATAGGTGAAGCGACTGTGGATAGATGGCGGAAGCCCAGCCTAGCTTGGTAGGTCAAAATGGCATGCGTTTTCTGTTGAAGGCTGGCAGTTCAGGCGACATTGATGTTTGGTCGTGCGGTTCACAAAGTGGCATCGGGCTGTAGATGCGTCGCGAGAGCCAGAGGTCATTTTATAGGAATTTTGCGAAAACCTCAAAAATGTCGCCCAAACTGTCCGTTTCTTTTCCCCCACCTTTAATTGGCACATCACATTTGCACGTAAAATTCTCACATGGCGGAGACACCTTTTGTTGACAGACGTCTCGCTGGGGAACAGTGTGAGAATACAGTACTCGCACGGCTCTCACCGTAAACATTTCCCTCAGTCAAATGAGATTTACAGCGTAATAGTCGCGTTGATGAAGAGGCATGTGGATGGAAGTCTTTGTTCCAACATATCAAGACCGATTTGATTCTCACAGTTGTGTGTCGGTTTGTGAGTTGGCTGCAAATTCAGCTCTGGCATCCCCTCCGGATGAGAGCAGAGCAGAGAGGAAAGGCATAAACGAGAGAATGATGAAAGAACGAAGTCGCTTTCATTATTAGTTTAATGCAAGCCATCTTGTTAATTGGCCTTCTATTGAACAGTGGGAGGGGATTTCTTTCCCATCTAGTAACCACATGTAAGTTGTTTTTTGGTAAAGAGCAGAGCATGGCTATCACCACCACTACGATTGGGTGAGAACTGCCCAGTTCCCGGAAGAGATTCCATTTATGTTATGTCTGTGTGGACTGATTGAAATTGTGTGATCATTCCGAACTTTGGTTGTTTATATGCTTGTGCTAGTATGTGCCCGTGTTTAGACTAAGGTAGCAGATTTCTTTATTTTTATTAGAGGGAGCAGGAACCGTATTAAATGTCTCCATATATCTTATTACTTAAATGTTTGTGTGTGAAGAATGAAAGCTGGGACTGTGCTTTAATAAAAGTATTTGGTGATTAAATGTGTTCATATACTGTTATGATGGGTACACCTTTAAGGTTGAAAATGCTGACTTAGCCTTGAAATCAGACTTGTTTTTGTGGTAAATTCAGAAAGTATATATACTACATGGTTTATGATATACTATCTAACATCCATTGCTTCACAGTCAACCACAGGGTGAGATATGATTTAATTGAAGTTAAAATGTGATCAAAAAGTTACACAAACACATGGCTTACCCATTCATACCTCTATGTCAATCCCAAGAAAATGACACCGTTACACAAAAACACTGTTATGGTGTTTTGTGTCTCTTAAACTACAGATCCATCCACTTTATAGTCTACATATGGTTGCAGTTCTTTTCCAGTTCAGCTGATTTGTTAAGAGGACATTTTGTCAAATTGCTTTAGAGGATCATAATAAAACTGAATATTGTGTTTTCTAATTGAGGGGAAGGTATTCATCTTGGGAGACACTGGATACAAAGCCTATAAATGCATCCGACATTTATGGGACATGGTTTAATATTGTATCCAATATGACAATATGTGTCCAGATATTATTTCACTGCAAAATATGTTAGGTAATCATATCAGCCATGCAGACTTTAAAAATGCTTCAGACGAGTGTCTCCAAAGTTACTGGTGGGTTAATATGTGCTGGATAGCAAGATGACAAATTACTACTTTACAGGCTTTTTGAGGGCCTCTTTACGCCTGAGTATTGATGTGTTTAAATCATGGTATGCAAGCCCTGCATCCAGACACATTGACTGACTTCAATATGTTTCAGTCTTAAGGAAGGAATGTGGTGCCAAATTTGGTGTAACTTGCATCTTATTAACAAGTGGCTTTAAACAAACACTGATAAGTTTTCAAACCTCACTTCCAACAGTACTGCTACTTTTAGTTTATCCAATCCACAGCCAAGTATATTTAATATGTCTTTTATTAAAATCATTTCCCACACATTCACTGTACAATAATGATGCAGCTCTTCCCCCTATATTGAGATCTATGTAATTCGTTTTTAATATCATAATTGGCACATAAAGAGATAGAAGAATGAGGGCAGAGAGGGCAGTAAACTTATTGGGCGATAAGCAAATGTGACACAAATGCAAGGAAGTCTTGACTTCAGGCAGGCCACCAAGGACAATACAGTGAAACTCCGGCAGAAACTTTCAAGTGTAACACGATACAATAGAGCCTGTTAATTAAAGGAAACTTTATATCCAAGAAGTTAATCAATCAGAGATGTCAAAAACCCAGGGAAAGTGGGGGACGCCATCCAAAGCAAATAACTCTTGCAGATTTAAAGGGGACGGCTTAAATCCACCCAAGGACTGGCTCAGACTCAAGGATATGTAAGAGCTTTTGATTTGCCTCAACAGATGACAACTTAAAGAATAAGTTGCATTTAACATTTATGATGAACAGGTCATTTCTTACAGTATGCTATGCAGCCCACTTAATTGAAGATGATAAATTAGAGCACTCTCCCTCCGTAGACATGTTGTGTATATGTTCAGGCAGCATTTACACATTTGTAACACTCACTGGGTATATAGCCTGACACAGAGAATGCTCAGACTGTTTTTGCCGCCAACCAAATACAGTGTGGGGTGGTGTATGGACCAATTACATATTTGTAACCAAGGTTTTAGGTTTGTTTTTTCAGGCCTCTTGTTCTGCTTGTGAACCTGAGAAGCAATGGGAAGTCCCTTGAGCGCTGACTAGCCAAATTTGAGCCTGTGAACTAGACTATAAATGATCTTTATGACCATGCGACCGTTAAAAGTGACAATGACCGATTATATTATGGACACAAATGTTATGTAAAATGGGGGAAATTATTCATTTGAGTTTGAGTAACCTGGGGTTGCCCAGTTTTCCAAGTGCCAAAGTAATCACATTTATTTAGCTTGCTGCGCCTCGTGGTATGGCCATTGTGTTTTAAATGGGATGGCTTGATCATGCACAGTGCATATAGGAGATCTATTTGTGCAGTCAAGAGTCTAGACTGGACTGGAGCTTGGATCCAAAAAAGAGAGCGTTCTCGTTTATTTTCCTTATTAGCAGACAGTCTTTGTCTGCTAAACACAAATCAAAGGATGTGTTGTCTTTGTCTCAGTCATATAAGCAGTCCTGGTGCCGTTCAGCAGGCAGATTAGTGCCAGAACTGAAATTATATTGGGCCAGAACAG
The DNA here is from genome assembly GCF_963457725.1 of Sprattus sprattus. Taxonomy (NCBI): domain Eukaryota; kingdom Metazoa; phylum Chordata; class Actinopteri; order Clupeiformes; family Clupeidae; genus Sprattus; species Sprattus sprattus. The sequence goes on along the minus strand of NC_137925.1, from coordinate 33,424,338 downwards.
AAAATAAAAATATAGTCTTTTTATTGTTTTTGAAGTCACCAGTAAGCCTTTTTCATTTACAATGTCATAGTGAATGATATTATCATTATTCCAAAATATATTGTTTTATTTAAGTCCGCTCTCAAGCAGTTTAATTCATTTTGGTTAGGTGTACTGTGGTGGTAACCTAATCTCTCTATATCAATTGCCTCTGGCCTAATCAGAATCCAAAATAAATCAAGTTACAATTTTTCAGTTTCTGAGATGGCTTTCCTGGCTTGACATTAAACATCAGGGTGTCTCAATGGGCTGCCAGTCTCAGTGAGCACAATATAGTGGTATTTATATTCAGTACATTTTTCAAAGTTTTGGAAAAACAAGGTTGTAGGTTATTTATATTCTTTTCCTGTTATTGTCTACTTCTAGGTTCTTAGGCCTACTTAAGTAGCCTCTATATATAGCTATGTATCCTTTGAGTTTTTTTGTGGAGCAACCACCCAATTAATCATACTTGCACTCCAAATATTCAGATTCAGAGTTGATATCATATTATTCATGTAATGCTGTCTACCTCCTAATCAGGGGTGATATATTGCTATGAATGTAACTAAAAGTGGAGGTGGAACATTTTGGATCAATGTTTTTATAACCTCACTTACCCTAAATTTCCTCCTAAATAAGGAAGACTTCGAAGATACAGCATTTCTAGCATTGGTTGGTAACGCCTCCTAATAAATTGCACGGTGTCTTTTCCTGGAGCCCTCAGTCAACTTCAGCTGAACCCATGGAATGCTGTTGGTCTTCACAGAAAATGTTGTGAAAAGATATTTTTCATCATTTCATTGGCCTGTGCATGGGTGGCATATTTGTATTACACTGCGGTGTCTCCACACATTAAGCCTCTCAGTACGCTTCCTCCGGCCTGTTATTTCCTACCAAAAGAGGAAATACCCCTAATTACCGGTTTTGAGGAGATGCGAGACTGTATCATTTTGGTGCCGTCCTTCATAAAATAAAAATTGGAACCATCAAAAAATGTCCGGCTTTTACCCACACACTATCAAACACACATGAGTAATCCCATGTATCCTTGAAACCGCTTGGACACAGTGTGAACACAGTTGTTTTTCCACTTAAAAGCTCCAGTTCTAAGAAAACTAACTCCTCTTTATGATTTCAGAATGGAGTCTGTCCACTCCACTGCAGGACTCAAGCGACGACTCTGGCCTGAGCCACGGGCAAGGGGAGAGTAGGACTTAAGATTTCATACGATTCGAGCTACCTTTCCTTGTGCCGTGCGCTTTTCGCGTGTTATGATATCTGACCCTGGAGAGCGAGTAGCCGACCATTAATGTAAACATTGACTTACGTCGAAGAACTCGAAAAACCTTCATTAGAGAGTAAAGCTGTCCTCAGTTTATAAAGCAGTCCCTTCCTGTTTGATGCCTTATTTAATCTATAGTGGGAGGCCTGATGAGAAATTCATGTGCGGCTTGCGCAGTGTTTACAACAAAGGGGTCTAAACCTCATCTCACCGTCTGGGCGCAGAGGGGGGCGCAAAAAGGGGGGTTGAAAAACGTGTCTGGCTTTACCTTTAACACAGTCCATCATCTTCTCAAAAGTTCTCGGCAGCTAAAGGTGAACAATGTTTGAATCGGTGGGTATTATGATTATTGTGGAGTGATGGTTATTTTAACCGCCCTAGGGTGTATGATATGAAAGCCAATTGAGAGGAAATTCCAAAATATTTATTGTCATGTTTTAAGGCAGGTCAACAGGAAATGGGCCGGCGTGGAACAGCCATCTGCATTTGTACTTGTCCCTGCTCCTAATGTGGCCCCTGCGCATTGACAAGTCTCCCAACTCCCACCCCCCCACACCAAGAGCTCCCACCCCAGGTCCTCCTCCTCTCCCACCCATAGTATTTCCTCCCCACAAGCTCGGTTCTTGTATGTATGCTTAATCTAGTCTTTGCTAAATTGCTGTTTTCCTACAATTCACAGAAACAGACTTGCCAGAGATCACGTTGTAGGGTTGTAGACACACTTCATGTCCTCATATGTTTTTTTGTCTTTTATTATTATTATTACTACTACTAAACCTTGAGTTAATGGTGTTGGCAGATCAAGTTACAGGGACTACAAATAATTAGAATCAGACTCTCGTGCTCTGCTGCAGGACCCAAAGAATTCTTTGTTCGGGTCCCCTCTCCCTCTCTCTCCCTCCCTCCCTCTTTTTCTCTCCCTCTCTCTCTCCTTCTCTCTCTCTCCCTATTTTTCTCCCTTTCTCTCTCTTAGCGTGGACATGGAGCAGCAGATTTACGAGCGGTGCTCAGCTGTAACATTGCCGAGCGGGAGAGAGAGAGACAGACAGAGAGAGCGAGAGAGAGAGAGAGAGAGAGAGAGAGAAAGAAAGAAAGAGAGATCAGCAGCAACACACTGCTGGCATGCGTTCATTAGCACCATTTGTCTGACTTGGGTTGGTTGTGAGAATGGCAGAGAAAAGAAGCAAGTGTGGAAAAAAAACTAAAAAACTAAATAAAGAACTTTATCTGTGGAGATGCTTTAGCATAAAAGGGAGACACAAGAGTATGGTAGTGGTTAAATAAATAAGTCTGCAAATCAGTTACACACATACATAGATAAGTAAATAGACCTCATGTAGAGAGGCGTAAGCATTGAGGGGGGACACAAAGGTATGTATGTGGTTTACAGATTACTCTGCACAACATGTTGACAGGCCCTGCATGTTACCTGCATAAAAAAGGATTTAGGATGAAGAGACAGGAGTGATGTATAGTCTTGGCCCTCGTCTGCTGGAAGAGTGACAATTTCAGGTCAGTTCTTGAAGGGGGTCGAGCCAGAACGTGTGCAGTCTCACCTTATTGACCCTCAACTCGTACAGCCTCTCCTCTGCCAAAGACAATAATAGATTCTCTTTGCATAACACAAACAAACAAATAATACATTAAATAGAAATAAGAAATAACCCAAGAATATAAACTTAGCCATCCTTACCTGGACTGAGGCACTCAAAAGCTCATGTCAACGCTCTCCGCCACCTTTATGATGAACACGGATTCCTCCTGTTTGTGGCCGTGGCAGTCAAGACTGTAGGAATGCAAACTGCGAACAGATTTCCTGGCCTGTGCTCAGAGATAGCTTGCTGCTTACTGTTCTCCCCCCTGCCTGCCGCCGGGGTTTCTGGGGCTTTGGGCTCAGGTGTCTCTAGTTACCTGCCCCGGCTCGTGTAAAAACAAGCAGCACATGTCTAATCTGCTCAGACACTGCGCTGAAGTGCCTGCGTCCTATTTCTCTCCCTGTTTAAGCTGCAGGACGTGTTCAGGCCTTCTCCCTGCTGATTGTGTGCAAGGGGTCTGCATGGTCTGTGGTCATGAAGCAGCACAGCGCTCTTGGCAGACGCGTCTGATGATTACTCACCTTGCTGGTCAATTTCAAGTCCATTTGGGCCGTCCAAAAGCATGACATCACATCCTAAGAAACGAAGCCCAGAAGTCTTATCATCCTCCTTGCCACCAAGCAATTAGACTCCTGAAGGCAGCGAAACCTCCGTGGACGATGTCTGTCTTATCAGAAAGAGGTGTAATCGGCCTGTCACATGGATCTACAGCATCCCCAATTATACGTCGCTTGGATGAGAAACTCTGGTGTGTTTGTTTTCCTAAAAAGGGCCCGTTTTGGCATACCCTTGATACTGCTCATGTGTCACAGATTTGTGGCGTTGAAACAAATTGTGCTAACAGATTGCTAAAGTGGTTAAACAGTGGCCCTGTTTTGATGGCACAATATCCTCATATAACCTCACAAAACATGAAAACCAAATCACTTGGAAAAACACACATACCTAGGATATCATTAGGAACAGTATGTTCACGAATTGCAATCCCAGTCAACAACACTGTGACACTTTTTGAGGAGAAGCAGAACACCACACTATACAATAGCTGTAATTGAATATGTTTTCAAAATATAACATGCGTTGCGTCACATACATTAATTTGTGTAACTAACTAGATGTCTATTAAAGGCAATTGAAGAAATCTGGGCCATACGTCGTTTACAATGTTTTTGAGATATCATCAATTCCTCAGTGACATATTTGCCATACATGAAGCTAAGTGACACTTCATAAATTGACAGATCAATAATGGAAATATATGAATCCTGCGCAGGTTTTATGTGTCCATCTATAACTCTGTATGTTTGCAGTTTGTTTGATCTTGCTGTACCGTGACAGTTCAATCGGTCTGTACCGTGACAGACTCCTAATATAAACAGCATAGTTTTTTTTTGGTATTTCTACCTCTGTTAATCTTTCATTTAAGCATTACAAAGCTCCTCTTTCACCACGACTCATTTCACATCCAAATGGATGGTTCTCATGCCTCAGATGAAATACATTCATAAAGTATCATTTGCTTCCCAGATGTTTTATCAAAATAATATGAAACCTAATGCTAATGGTTTTAGCACTGATTGTGCGCCGTCCAAAACCAATACATTTGCAAGGTCATCATCGTCTCATTGTTCCTCAATGCGTTTCGTCACTGCGGGTGTCTTTGTCGGTGAAGGATGCAGATATCTAGCAACTCGTAGAATCGCCCAAGATGTCCTCTGATACAGCTTACGATTCCAAGTTACTTGCTCTAACACACTGGTAACCTTTCACCAACAAAAGTGCAATCACTCAGAGGACCTCACAGAGAACTTTGCATGCAATGTTGGTGTCTTTTGAAGTGGAGGAGACACCATGGGTGGTGCATATGGATGCAAACTGTTTGCAAATGCTGCAGTTAAAGCCGCCATTTTACTGCACACAGAGTGGCTGCAGCAAGATATGAAGGACATCCAAATCATCCACGGTTCCCAGGGGTCGACTAGTTGAGAGCAAGAGGATGTAGGGCAGTCACTGCATGGATTCACAGGATCCCATTAATCAAGGGGCTAAGACTTGGGAGGAGACGAACAAAGATGTATGTGGGATAAGGGCCGATTCATTTGATTTTTTTTCCCTTGAGCCCAGCCTTCAAAGAATACACATTACAGCATTTGGCATCGACATCTGGACCTCTTCCAGGCCAGAGTATCTTTAATGTCAAGGAGATGGGTGGACATGAGATTGCTTTGATCTGATCCATCAATCAACATGGTATTCATCGTGTTCCACTCATCAGTATAAATAAGATAAGAGTCTGCCATATATTTAGAGATTATGCTCCTCAAATCTCTAATGTTTCACCTCCAAGGATTGCATTTTCTGGAGTAAATCATATAGTTTATACAGTAACCATTTCACACTTTGAATATTTGAGGAACCCTTGCCCCCTCTCCCCACAAGGGTGAATATGTATACAGTCTGAATACCTCCTGCCAAGTCGCACCCTGGGTGAAAGTATCTCTTACGCTGGTTGTTTTTTGAGACCTTTGGGAGGTCTTTGCCCTTGTATGTGTGCCAATCACTGTGGAGATACAGTATTGTATGTGTGTAAATCACTGTGGAGATACAGTATTGTATATGTGCCAATCACTGTGGAGATATAGTATTGTATGTGTGCCAATCACTGTGGAGATATAGTATTGTATGTGTGTAAATCACTGTGGAGATACAGTATTGTATATGTGCCAATCACTGTGGAGATACAGTATTGTATATGTGCCAATCACTGTGGAGATACAGAATTGTATATGTGCCAATCACTGTGGAGATACAGTATTGTATGTGTGTAAATCACTGTGGAGATACAGTATTGTATATGTGCCAATCACTGTGGAGATACAGTATTGTATGTGTGCCAATCACTGTGGAGATACAGTATTGTATGTGTGTAAATCACTGTGGAGATACAGTATTGTATATGTGCCAATCACTGTGGAGATACAGTATTGTATGTGTGCCAATCACTGTGGAGATACAGTATTGTATGTGTGTAAATCACTGTGGAGATACAGTATTGTATATGTGCCAATCACTGTGGAGATACAGTATTGTATGTGTGCCAATCACTGTGGAGATACAGTATTGTATGTGTGCCAATCACTGTGGAGATACAGTATTGTATGTGTGTAAATCACTGTGGAGATACAGAATTGTATATGTGCCAATCACTGTGGAGATACAGTATTGTATGTGTGTAAATCACTGTGGAGATACAGTATTGTATATGTGCCAATCACTGTGGAGATACAGTATTGTATGTGTGTAAATCACTGTGGGATTTGTAGGCATAAGATGAGACATCACCGTCTCCAAAGCAGTGCCACCATGACATTGACAGTGTCTTGGTCTGGAGCACCATCAACCCTGTTTAAAATCTCTCACAATTGTGTAGCGTCGACAACCACATGCCTGGGCTGTATGTCTGTCACAGGAAGCCTGAGGAGAAAACCATATGCACAGTATATTGAGATGAGACAGTTAAAAAAAAAATACAAGAAGAAGAAGAAGAAGAATGATAATCCACTTTGCCATCATGGAGATCAGGTCACTTCTTTGGAGTTCCCGTTTGATCGATGGGGGGATTCGAGATGGGGATCTGAGATGGGACTGATTTATTTGATCATCTCATTTCGAAACCAAAATATTTGAAAGTATACAGTACTGCACTTAATTTTATGGTACAGTTAGGGCCCGTAAAGGGGCTCCAGCCAGCTGGCCGGGAGTTTTATTGGAGCGTCTCGAGGCTACACCACTCTCAAAGCTTTCTTAAAGTTTTACTGCCCAAACTTAAAGAGAGAACAGCATCGAATATACCGCATAAGTCAAACATGTTAGCACCGAGTGGGAAACATTCAGGTAACAGTCTAAATAATTAAGACTTGACCCAAATATGTCAGTTTTTCTCTAAAATCTACCTGGTGCACACGTCTGATATGATTGCATCAAAAATCTGTCTCTGATATCGAGAGTCACATCTCTGTTTAAAATGTAAATAAGGTTTATGTGAGAATAATCTCCACATACAACTATAGCTATGGTGGCTTACCGTCCCTCCCCAAAAAACTGTCCACTGTTTACATTAATTGTCAGAAGAACAATAAATGAATCAAATTGCCAAAAAAACAATCGCTATCAAGTCTGGTTTTACATAAATACTTCTCATTCCAGTGTTTTCCAGAAGCATGAATAACACCCATCTGTCTGCATGGCTGTCTTGCGGATGTATGCAGGAGATGGCTTAGCCCAGATTAAAGGTTTCATGAGCGAGTGGAGGTAAGCGTAAATGTTTGGAAATGTGAGAAATCGGTCTCCGGCCATGTCGTAACCTCTTAAGACCCTCAGATAAAGCTGTACCTGACTGATTGGGGAGGTGCTGTGCTGTAACCAAAACACACTTACTACAAGATCCGTGCCTTAAAAGCCTCACACGAGTTCAGACTCCAGAAATGCCTTCTGTGCCCCTGACACCCTGGTCTAAGTCAAACTAAAAAAGTCCACGTTGAGGGATTTCACAGCCAGTTAGGGAGCCCAGGAGCAGTCCGCTCAGTCTGTGGGAGAGGTACACACTGTAACAGTTACATTGTTTTTGTAGCAGTTGAGGCGTACTAAATCAACTGGGTTCAGCCACGGCTCTGTTATGATTCTGCAAGTGATTTTCTGAGACTACACAGGAACAGGGTAGGGCAGTGCTCTATCTTGTATTACCTTGGTAACAACCAGTTAGAACGAAAACAGCTCATCTTTATTGTGAGGAAGAAAGCTTTTAATTTCTTCAGACATGGTCCTTTCAAAGACTCTTTTTGTTGTCAGTGTTGTTCATGTAGTTGTAATTCGCATTGCATCTACAGTCTATCTACACTTAGACAAATTACAAATTATTTTTTTAGTAATGTACTTAAGCTGGCTCTTTGTAGATAAAGACAGGCTATCCAGTAATTGAACCAACGTCCAACTGGCAGAGCCAGATTCCCCTCATAAGGTGTGTACTGCATTCAGCAGTAAAGATGGCCTGAGCTGTATTTACTCTGTGCATGTCAACACTCACCCTTGACCACACTGGGTTAACATTGGCTCCTCTCTGCTTACTAAGGGCTAGCTAAAGTCCAGCACTGACACTGAAGTATTTTCTTGGTGGGAAATGTATACAAGCCACACAGTTACCAGTAATCTGGAGTGGGAACTGAACTGTATTTACTTGTGGACCACCATCTTTCTAATATAATATTTAGGACATATTTATAGGGGATCCTACTGCAACAAACAGGAGCTAACCAAAGTGTAGTGAATCCAAATGTGTGTGTGTGTGTGTGTGCGTGCGCAGATATGTACGTTAATTCTGTACTTAATAGAATAATGGTATGTTGTTATGCTATCCTCAAGAGGCACAGATGCACAGCAGACAATGGAACATGGAAGAAAGGAAGTGAACTTCTCTCTGAATCTCTCACAGCTATGTGAAGTTCTCCAGTCAATTGTGTTTAAGTATGCCTGTTGATTAAGCGTCAATGACTGCAAATATGAAAAATGATAATTACTCCACATTATTTAATCAGCATAGGCTGCTCTGTCACTACTTTTTTTTTTACAGCCAAACCCCCCAAAATATTAGCATGTCCAGTGTTACTTAGTTTAGCACAGTCACATATAATTTGGTTCAGTCTGACTAAATGTCACATGTCAGTCCGGGGTATTATTGTTGTTTATTGTGTAATCATGTGTGTGGTGTAATATTATTGTGTGTTGTGCTGTAATCAGTGAGCAGGGGGAAACTGTGTGGCAAGAACTCTAATATGGACTAATGAGTTGATGGACTAATGGCCACAGACTTTGATTGAGCTGATGTGATTGGGACGCTGGCCGGAGAAATACTTTTTATACAGGGTGACGGGAAAGGAACGGGACTTGACTTCCCAGGGGACCCTGGGGCAATGACGCCATCCAACCGCGTCAGTGAGGAGGCGACACGACCGATGACAACAGCGGCCAGCCGGTGTGTGAGACAGAGATGCGTGGTAACTCGCCAACTAAAGGAAAGTCATTGTTTTATTTGCACAATAATATGTTACTGAATGGGTCAGCTTCGAGCCTGCCGTTGGTTTAGTGTGTGCTTTTCTTTTGTTACGGTGGTGGAATCCGGAGCTGCAGCCAGAGAGGACGCAGGAGTGACATCGGAGGAAGGGGAGAGAGAGACGCAAACTTTAACCAGCCAGAGTTTGTGGAAGTGCGACTGTGGCGTGATCCGTCATCACGTATCGGCGAAGCTCTGCTGCACCTACTCCTGGACCGAGTAACTGTTGGATTTGGTATTGTTTTGCTTTGTTTTGGTCGGAGAGGTGGGACGCCGCCGACCAAAAGGGTTTTCTTCACTTCGCGATCCGGCAGCGCACCCGCTTTGCGGGACAGGCAGTGACTGGGTGAGCCCCTCTTAATGGGTTACACATACCGGGGAGGTAAGGCAGCCTATGTGACGACCCCTTGGTGGTGCCTATCTGTGGCTATAGCAGCCTCCTGTGTCTGATTGGGGTGGGTTATGTGGAGAAAGGCTGGGCCTAAACCATATGTTGAATCTTGCCCAATGACTGTTTGTAATTAAGCTTGTGTGTGGCTGCCGGCCTTTAAAATAAAATTACTAAACTTGATTCATGTCTGGTGTGTTGTGTCTCCGACGGATCAGAACAACCTGTGACCTGTGACAGTTAGGTTGCAGCGACATAAAACCAACCTGAGGGGGGGGGGGGGGGGAGACAGGTACTCTGGTGCTCCTCATTAGAAACAGTAGTGATAGCACATAACCCTCCTCTTCAGCACTTCAAGGTACTGGGAACAGAGGCAGGCCGAATAACACATGCAACGCTGATTTGCATGGAAAACATCTGTACTTTTTTTTTAATCGCTTTAGATTAAGGGCTTCGTAAGACTCTCCCAGAGCATTGTTTTAAAGACGCCATGGCATGCAAAGCCCCATGACTCTCCAACTCCTTAATAAGGCACACTTAGTGTGCACACTCTATTGGCAATAACACCATAAAAAGCCCTGTTCCTGCATTTTAAAGCGGTGTGCGTTGGTGGCCTCTGATTCTGGACTGGGATGATAATTGCGCTATAACTTTCCTCAACGCTTTAGGTGCCAGCTTGTGCCGTAATTATTTAAGTATCGGCTCACGTTATTGATCAAAACGTCATTGACTTGGATGACCCTTGCTTATAAATCTGCAATCTGTAGTGTGATGGTGGGCATGGCCAGAGCCAACAACTCTGCATGTTTTAAATGTGCTTTTGGCACAGTGTTTACTAATGGAATTATGTGCAAATGGGCATACTACCCTGGTGTTCTACCAGTATGACAATTAAATGATAAGTGAGCATATGAAGCAGTTGGAAACTACACTACGGACTGGCAAAAGCTTCATGAGATTTTTAGCTGGCAGAACTGTACATGCCCACCAAGAGAGTCTATATAAATGGTAACAATGTAGTTTCCTAATACGTATTCAATGCAATATATTTTTCCAATATACATCCCCACCCTATCTTCATATTTAGTATGTGTTATGAATAGTGGTAAATGGAAAATTGTCAGTAGCTAGTTAGTGCTGGGTTATGGCCTGACAGTTGTGATGTGACCAGGCAAGATTGAAACACTAATCTTGAAAGCAGGGTATTCAACTAAATAAACAGTAGGTTTCACACATACTTTATATGCAATCCCCCCTCTGTAAATATCTGAAAAAAGGATATATTGCATCTTTTGGTCAAAAATAGAGTGATATTGCTGCCGCACACTGGTTTGGTGGAGAGCCATACTGCGCTAGCCCATAGTGTGTGAACTTACCCCAAACCTACCACACACAAGATCAGATTACAAATACTGTAGGGCTGAGATATCTCTTACTTTAAGGAGGGAGAGGCCTTCTGCATCCTAGTCAACTGCCTACTATCCCAATTCATCTGTCAAGCAAACAGTCTGCAGCCTTTTTTAGGGATTGAAAGACACACCACTTTTTACAACCATTGTGCACAGCAGTGCCTCTGAAGTACAAATGTTTACATGTCAAACCTGTATATTTGTGTTGTGGTCTTACATTTCTAGAAAGAGGACAGGTCACGGCCACCTCACCTCTGCTCCTGTGCGCTCATCCATCTTATTAAACACGGCGCAGGACTCCATGTGCGGTGCAAAGAACTCCATGCGTGCCTTAGCTGTTTATTTAACTCTATTAGCACTTCTGGATATGATTAGCGGAAGACTAATTAGTTCAAATAAATGTATTTCGGTGAATCGAGGAGTCATTTCTAAACACACCATTTCAAGTCCCAAGTGTCCTATAAGCTCCCCAGCAGACTTGCTGACAGAAGTGTAGACATTTATTTTTCATTTACACTTGTTTGTACATGTGGGTTTTCCAGGCTTGATGGACAACGAGACGTGTAAGGAATTTGAAATCGAACCCCGGAAAGTGATTTACTCTGTTTGCAGATGGCCATGTGTGGTGAGTTAGTCTAACCCCCGGGGAGATGTGGCGGGTTTGGACAGGAGGACAACGATGACAGCTGTGCTGTGCTGTGCTATGCTGTCCTCAGGTGTGTCTCTGTGAGACTGCAGAAATAGCCAGGAGTCATGTTTACAACTTCCTATTTTGCTGGGGTCTTTAGAAACCAGTTGATACCAGTTGAATGCTCTTGAATGTAGGTAACTTATTTAACAGCCATTGAATTGTGTCAATGGTTGTCTATTGTTCCAAATGTCATCAGCACCCCTTAAGATTGGGGGTGTCGCAGGGAATTGGGATGTTCGGTATACTCTTCTCTTATTCTGTCTGCGAGACTGAGGAGCCAAGAGAGTAAGACAGTAAACGTGAGTGAGTAAGCGCTCAAACCACTACCCCCCAGACCTCATTGCCGTAGTTCAGGGGTCACTCAAAACCAGACATCAGAAAGGGATCCCTCTGAGCCAGGTAGTCAATTAGATTACCTCAGTATGAGCTCAGGTATGGTGAAAAAGCAGACGCAGTTTGACGCTCCAGGACATTCAACTACCTCTCCTTCTTTTCGCATGTTATTTCGGCCCCCTCTGACTAATGCAAAATTGGCTTTGCTGGGATACAGATTACTTTAATTTGGGGCCAAGCTCTACAGTGTGGTGTTTTATGGCGCAAAAAAATGCTGCAAAGTGAAATCCTTTCCCCCTTGTCGATAAACGCCAGTTCTATGTTAAGAAGCGTCAAACAGTGCCACAGTGTCCATGACAGAGATGAAACCTCGTGGCCACAGGGGGAGGGAAGGAAGGGAGGTGATTTAGATGAAAACCAATCTAGAAAACGAACACTCTCGTTAAAGCCGTGTATTTATTTTTGAGGCTAAGACCTCTTAAAAAGTTTTCCAGCTGCGTTGGCTACGGCATTCACTCCTGGCGAACACAAAGACAAACAATTTTTTAATATAAAATCAGTAGGGGAGGGAGGGCAGGGTGAGGGGTTGTAAGAATGAAACGTTGAAATAGTTGTTCTCCTTTTGTGGAGTAAGGTTTTTTTTTTTTTCCCTCGTCAGCAATGTTGCGGCCAATAGAGACAAAATAGTTCACAGCATGACTCGAAACCGAAAACACGCGAGGCAAATGTTTTATGTACGTAGAAGAAAAAACAGAATACAAGAAAAACTTCAGTGTCCTAAAATATGTGCGAGCTACTGAATTGAAGCACTTTGCCGTATTGTGGAGTGCTACTCTCGAATGAGACACGGCAAGCATACTAATCATTAGAAAGAATGACATGATCACTGCAGGTGTGGCCACCGTCTGTCAGCCACTCTGCTCAAAGGCAAACTTGGAGTAGGACCAAACACGCTCACCAGGGCCAATTTCACAGTCTTAGGGCTTCAGTGAATATGGAGGGGGTGGGAAAGGGGGAGGATGGGGGGAATGAGGCGTGAGGGGATATTTGCCAGGCGAATCCCAGACCAAAGTCTGGGCCGGACTGTCCCCAGCCATTTGGTTGAGACATAACATATTACTCAAGAAGAAATACAAGAGAGAAATGGTTTGTTTTTTGGTCAGTCACAGCAAGAAAAAAGTTTGCTCCATTTTGTCCAGTGGTAAGTAAGCTGTAAAAGGTACAGTACAGTACAGTATGAACATATAAAGAGTGTCGATTCTGTGCTGTGAGCATATAAAGAGTGTCGATTCTGTGCTATGAACATATACAGAGTTTCAATTCTATGCTGTATACAGTACAAGTTCTCACATTTTATTCTGACGTCCCTTTTCTTTATTCAATAACGTGTTACGTATTGAGAACATTATTGTGGACTGAAAGCAATTTAATCATATTCATTTACAATCTTGCCTGGATGCCAGTGGATGGTCCTACCAAATTACATTTATTTTCAAATGTATTTCTACCATATCTCATGACATCACCTTTAGTCCCTTATTCTCATAAAGTACCCATCCAGAACATCTTCAGGCACCTGCGTGTATGGGCGTATTCATCTGTTACAAGTCTTGTCTTTCTTATCTGTCTTCTTTTTAAAACTTATAAACCAACTTCCTTTATTGGTTTGGTCATTTATACATTCAACACTTTTTACTGTCTGCGGAAGGACCATAGGTTACATTTTTTTACTTCCATTCTTAATACATCTCTCTCTCTCTCTCTCTCTCTCTCTCTTTCTCACCAGTCCCAGTGAAAGACCATGCCATGTTCTTAGCTTAATAAGACAGAACTGATCCAGTTCTACAGATAAGCAGCCAGTTCATGCAGATTGTGGATTGTGGATGATTTAGGAGGTGTTATTTTAAAAAAAAAGTCTATCCCCTCCCCCTCTGGAACCGAAAAAAAAGGGTCTTATAAAACCTGGAGGCCCAAACAAACCCATGGCTCCTTATACTGAAAGTAGGGACTGAAATGATAAAAGATATCCCAGTGAAAAATAGTTGAAATGAATAAAGAGGCTTGGTATTGCTTCACTCTCTGAGCTATCTCTGACATGCCATTAAATGTCATCTTCAAACAGTCCAAGCCACAGGAGGGAGGTAGCAGAATGACAAAGTGGAGTGTCACGACCTCAAGAATTGGAAAACACCAAAGTGAGAGTATTGCAAATATCTTCAAAAAGCAATTTATACAGACTTGCGGGGCAATAAAAATGAAGTACAGCATATCATTTGTGCCGATTTCTTTTGTCATCATTACGGGGCCAAGATCCGAGGCAGCTTACCATGCAATCTCCCCATCTCCAAAATGCCATAGATTTACAACTACACCAGCGAAACAAGTGATTATTTGCACAATGTTTTCTCGGTGGGACCTCAGTCGAGGTTCCAGTGCACACATGTACAAAATAAAGTGAGAGGGCGTGAACTTGGAGTGGGATCTGTGCTCCCATCACTTCCAGCTGCAAATCAACAGCCCCCAAGCATGAAGAGCTCGAGGTCTTTGAGGAACCAAGGCATCGGGGACACATGTGTTAGCACTTCCACTGGGCTAAACAGAACAGAAGGGTGGACGAGGGGGTGCACTCGTTTCTATCAGCATGTTGGCTGGAGATGCACCTTCATGCATATGCGGTACTCAGGGTCCTGCGCTGTGGAACATCCTACACCACTGATGAGGCTGCGGTCATTGGGGGAGAAGCAAGGACGTAACGGTTGTTAGAGATGCCTCGCCTAATCTCCTGCTCTTGGCAGTGAAGTGTCAGAATCAAACCTGTGATCATGCGGGAGAGGGGGAGAATCTGTAAACCATGCCAAATGAAAAGCAGTCGCGTTCCCGCTGGCATCGCTAACATCTGGGGGAGTCGCTTTAAAGCAGCATTTTCGTGACTGTCAGTGGATTGGCTGGCGTTTGGGCTGTTTTTGGAGGGGGGGTAGGGTCGTGGTTAACCTCACGCACCATATTGAGGTGCCCCAGGACTCTGGCCTTCCTGAAGCCATCAGGTCTGTTGTACCACGGCCAAGCCCGCCGACCACTCCTCGGCACACTCCACCAGCATCCAAGGGTTCACTCTGCCCAGAGCCATTAAAACGTCCATTTAAAGCAGTGGGGTTCTTCAAAGGGGAAACACTGCTGACATATACATATGCCGTCCAGTAAATATCAAATACTGGACAGTTGGAGGTTTTCAGCCAAGCTATTGCTTAGATTTTTATCTGTGGTACAAGATATTCAATTTTTTGTTTTTATTTTAAAATTTATGACAATATCAGGATTGTGCCAATATTCTATCAACAGCTTCAGCAGAAAAGCTACAGAAGAATGGCAATTGAACTAACAATTTGATTAATGCTAACATGATCCAAATTGGGTTGCCAAAGATTTTCTAAACAAAGATATTTATGCCATCTGCCTCATAAAATGTTTAACACATTGAGTCATGGTTGAACCCCAAGCCACTGTCCACCGCTGAAATGCTTTTTCAAATGGCCCGTAAAGCTCAGGACAAAGTTCATTTTCTCATGCGACCAACAGCCTGAAGCCTGTCTGCAAAGAATTGTGCCATTTAATTAAAACAAACAAAGAAAATCACAGCAGTTAAAACCTACATAAAAAAAATATATGTTTTCAGTGATTCAGCACCATCAGGAAGGAAGATGACTGCATCCAACTGAGGGTTGTCATATTCATATCACAATAATTTTTGACATTGTAATGCAATCTGACAGTGAACTTCCGAGGCACAGATGTACGGGCGTGGACCCAAGCAGCCATCGACTTTGGTGCCAGACATCTAAGAAATCATTTGGAAATGCTGGCAGCAGGGAGGTTTTCCCTTTCCTCCAGACAGTGTTCACCTCTCAATGGGCTATCACTGGACTGGATGCCCTAAGTGCAGCTTTCCTCTCCAGACACAAAGAGGGAAAAGGGAAAGTAGACTAAGTGAATGCTGAGGGGGAGAGTTGTTGTGTTTGTGGTGGCGTTGTAAAAGATACTATCCAGCGGCTTCATCTGGTGTGGGGGGGTGGGGGAGTCGTTAAAGTTAAATAACTCTTTACTTGTTTGTTTGGGTTGAACCCCAAGTTCTTCAAACTGGACTTCAAAGGATCAAAGTCTTGAAGCGGAGAACTGAATCATACTAGAAGTTGGACAGTACTTCAACCTGAACCTGTTCCCCAATGTATCATCTCTTCTGTTAGTCTTGTCTTTTACTCTCTTCCCTCTAACTTGCCTTGTCTCCCCTCAGCACCACAACCTGCTACTCTAAAAATAGCACATCCATATCTCTCTCTCTCTCGTAATCTGCTACCTTCAACCACCACCACCCTCTTGGTCTTTATTCTCATCTGTTTGCCCCTCACACCCCCCCCCCCCCCCCTCTCTCTCTCCAAGCTATGTGGCCATGCTGCCAGGGCTGACTCTTTTGATTCGAGTGGAGTACATGTGGTTGAAATCTGAGGCCCGTCCTCCTGCCAAGCCACAGGCCTGGTAATGGAGCACTGGATCAGGAGAATGAACCATTGTTCAGGAGTGCTCTTCCAGGAGAGAGAGGGAAGGAGGGAGGGAGGGAGAGAAAGAGAGAAAGAAGGAAACTCACCAAGTCTTCAAAAAAAAGAGTAAACTCTTGCTGAGCAGTGCAGCGGGGTCAAAGGGTGTCCCTCTAATCTCCTAGTAAATCCCACTTCGGCAGAAGGAGGAGGGAAATGTCATGCTCTGAATGGGATGTCTGTGGACGACCACGCTGACACTGACACTGATGCACTGCTCTGTTTGATACAGATCCCATTGGGCTCACTCGCACATCATATAACATTGGACAAACAAAAGAATTACACCTTCAAATCATCTGTGTATCTTGTCATACAGAAGATTTCCATTATGTTAACAGTGTTTTGTCAATATGAGCAGTTACTGTGCACTTATTTAAGAGGTTGTTTACATGGACCCTAGATTGTCAATCTGATACAGATAGCTAATACAGATAGCCCTATCATTTATACAAGCACTCTCTATCCGCACTCTCTATCCGCAACGATCGAAGTCTGGGGTAGAAAGTGAGTAGATTTGAATCGGTACGGGGGCTGGTGTTCGTCTGCACGGTTTCACACAACCTGATGACGTCATTGCCCCACGTGATCGTTTCGCGATCTCCAACCACTATATATATATAACTTGTTCTCCCTCAAAATCTCACTCGTGGTGGGCCTCGAATTCACTCTCATTAACACAGCCTTCTGATTTTTGATTAGCCTCCTATCTTGATCTAATTCTTCTTATTCAGACGTAACATAACTTTCATGACCACAAATATAAATTGGCCAGCGATTTAATTTGCTTTTTTATTCATAAATGTATGTAAAATGGTCGGAGCAAAGTCTCATGGAAAATGTGATGACAGACATGTCATGTTGTACTGTTCCAAACTCTTTATTATCAGTAGAAAATAGAATTCATTTTTGCATAACCTTTAGTCTGACCACTGATTTTATTAACCACCATAATGTAATGTTGCTAATTGGAGCTTAAATGTCTTGTGTAATGTGTTTATCCGTGTGCTCCTTTACCCTGTGCTGTGTAATCCTTCCTGTACGTTTTCACGTTTTTTCAGTTGTATGTAGCAGCGCTAAAGCGCCACCCACAGGCGTGGGGTATGTACTACAGCCCGATTAACACAATCTGGTGGCTCCGTTTTTACGCAAATCTCTCGATACCAGGCTCTGTCTTTACGAAATTAAAAGATTCGATAGGTGTGAAAAATGAACCAGATTCAGTGAAACTAGGCTCCGTATAAATTCAGCCTGAGTTTATCGGTGATCTCCAGGGTGATGGTGTGATATACTGCACTGGGATTAGAAAGGCCAGGGGGAAAGAAAGACACACATCTGTGAAATGGCAAACCCAAGACACAATTTCTCCTAAATTCTGGCGTTGCATCCGGGCTGTTAGGACAGTAATTCAAAACAAAAGTGGCACCAGCCTTTCACCTCAAGCCTACCAGAGTGGAACATAAAACAGGATATTCAAAAATGGAACTGGCACTGTAGCAATCATAGCAATGGAGGATGCATTTCTCACAGAGGAGGCACAGAGAGCTCATTAAATAACTCAGCCATGCACAATTTACAGCCACCTAGATGGCTGATTATTCATTCGCGAGCAGAGCCGGGCAGCGCAGTCATTGTCACCTTGTCGAGTGGCGGGAGAATAAATTGCGAGACATTCGAAAACCACAATATTGGTTCAGTCAGAGCATGTCTCTGTCAAGAAACACTCAGACAGGTCTCTCTCGCACTTAGTTAACAACTGCTTAGTCAGGGAAGAAAATTAACTGTGCACTGTTTTTCTACATGGTTAAGTTGACCTATCCTTCCACAATCAGTCACTCCGCGTTAAAACAACGGAGTGTTTCTCCGTAACAACAAACAACATGAAATATTTCAACACGGCCGACACCCAGGAGCTATATTTACACAAGGATGTCCCTCATCTCTTTCTGGACTCGCCATTATTATCTGAAGGGTAGGCGACCAGAAGTTGTTTTCACAATCTCATTATTGAGAGAGACATCTGGAATCAATCTGTGCATTTAAGCAGTGCACACACACACACACACACATCCACAGGTCCAAGGGACGTAACACAGAATCTAATTGGGAGTGGGCTAGCACGTACACTTTGACTGAGCTTTACGTGATTGTAATGCTAAGCAGGCTTGACTTGTTTGGCTCCCAAAATTGACTCCGAACTTAAGTAAAATGGGTTTTACTAGCAGCACAGAGGTGACGGTGCATGCGTTGGTAAATTACTCTCTCATGAGCAGACCTATTTGGATCATATTCCTGTGCGTGTATGTTTTTTTTCTTCTCTACTTTACTTTAAGATGTGTCATTATTTTTGGTCTCCCTGTTTACTTAACTGAAAACACCATAATCAAAATAGCTGAACCTGTTAAAGTTTTACGAGAGTAATTTTTTCGTGATTTGACATTTTAAACTGGTCAATTATATGTTAATTGTAACAGTAAACTCTTTAATTGATATGTTAACCTCTCGAACTCAGCCATATCACTTGGCGAACCAGGAGGTATTACCATGCTTTTTAGTGAGTATTTATGGTTGTGCCAGTAACTAATTAGATGTAGTTTTATAAGAACACTCCAGACTGTTTCTACATGTCCAGACGATTAATCTGTGTACACTTTTTAACAACAGAACTCAGTTCTTTGGTATTCACTTCTAGAAATCCACAAATGAGGAATTTCATTGTACCACACTGCAAAATGTCACTCACACCAAAGGGCGATAATTTCGTCAACATTTAGGAGTGGAACTTTGGTCAACTCCCACGTCTAATTGTTTGTTTGTTTGAGCTGTGAATGCATCTTGCAAGGCTTCATGTTCCCATAATACAAAAGAGGATTGCACGCATCTGTGGGCTGTATGGTATGTGGTGCTATATGGTCGGTGGTCCTGGCACTTGCAGTGTTCCCCATGGTTTCCCCCGTAAAATCACTGCTCATTTCTACCCTCTAATCAGGGCCAAGGAGCGCATCAAAAGCAAGGTTTCTTCCCTCCTTTCCCAACTCCAACTAAGGTTTTAAAGCAAATGTGTTCAGTGGACAGCAGCCTTGGGTCTCCCATCAGTGCATGCCCTTCCTATATGATCTGACTTTTATGACATTGCATAAAATCGTGCCCATTAAAGGGGCAGACAGGATGCTGGGAGGCGTCTCATGCAGGTGACGACAAACCACCATGAAGTTAACTTGGTGTTCAACGCCATAACTGTAGAGTGCATTTTATGTTGGCAGTGTGGGTGTAAATGTGCATGGGTAGTCGTTCTGTCTGACACGTGTGCCAGGGAAAAAGTATTTAAGCAGAATTTCCCCATAGCAACAGAGGTTAAAGTTTCGTCTGACTGCTGTAAACAACTATTTAATCATAAACAGCCCTTGGCTATTGTTAATGGTCGTTAAGATTAATACCCTTCATGAGATGGACTTGTTGCCACCATTGATTCAGAATCCCACCAAATAAATAATTAGTATGATTTTGAGTCTGTGCTACACCTTCATTCTGCAAAGGTCAGATATGGTCTTGCCATACTTAATTAGATTCGTTTTAATTTTGTATATTATCCTTGCAGAAGAGCTTCCATGGTCTTCCATGAACAAAAATCAATTACAGGCAAACTTATTTGCAATGCAAATTAGCCATCAAGTGCTAATATAAGCATAGCCGTAAAGACATAATGCACTCATTAATCAAATCTGCCCAAATTGTATAAAAATCTGACATTTCCTCTGCCACCATGACACTCTTTATTTAAATAGGCCATGAACCTTACACTGCTGGAAGTAAACTTTCACCATCCTAGAAATACACACTCCTTCACCGTTGAGGACAGGGCCCAGTCATGCCAGAGCAGGCAGCTGCCTCATACCTCTTGGCAGGCGTTTGCGCTTGATTTACGATGTGCACCCGTAGGAAAAAAGTCTGGAGGTCCTCCATGGCTGGAGAGTGTAAGGGTCACGGTAGCTACCGCCACTGTGCCTGGCTTCAGCCCCCCCATTATCCATGGTCTCTACGGAGGCTAGCCAGGCAGCCTGTGAGAGAGATTACCCCAAACTAGCAGATAATCAATAACGATTTGCAGCAGGGGGCTTTCACATTGATTTATGGGGTTTTACGTTGCCATGTCACCAGGAGCTAAAAGAGGAACTCTTGGCTGATCCGCACTGAGATTATGGCCACAGGTGTCAATAAAAACAGTTTGATATTAGCATGCAGAGGTGTTGCACTTTGAGTTCACCTTTTTGCAAAAAGAGCCTTGGGAGGCTCTCTGAGAAGGTTTAGAATGACCAGGTCGTGGCCGTGGCAAGGCATTTAAATGCTGAGGCTGAGAGAAGGGAAGTAATGCCGTGCCTGCCAGCAAGGCAGCTTAAGTCTGGACAGGGTGGAACTTGGCCTTGTGCAGGACAACGGGATGTCGAACACCAGGGGAATATTACAGTCAAAACCTGAACAGAGTAGGATTATTATGAACCAATGGTGACATTGGACCGATCCAATCCGATCCATTGGAGACTGTGTTGTCATTGTAACACGATAAAATTGTTCCAATGCATGTTATGTAAAACTTGACCAGGGGGTAATGATCACAAGCAGCCTGGGTCATGCCTAAAAGAGAGGTGGAACAACGTTGTTCTTGCCGTACAAATTGCCAGTGCGAGTTCACGCTCCCATGTGGATATATTAGCGGATGACATTAACACTTCAGAAACACTGGAATGCTCTAAAAGGCTAGTTGCTCTGTAGCCATACCGTCACATTTACATAATCATTCATGCTGTTTTATAGACAGAGGAGGTCTGTTTCCTCTGTGCACACACACACACACACACACACACCCTCACACACACATACAAACCACATTTAAAGCGAATGTTGACACTTCATCACAAATGAAAATGAAACCAACGCATGGTAGGAGGAGGAAATGGTCCATTTTTAAATCTCTCTGCTCTCATGTCCCACATCAAGCCTGTAGCAGCGCACCGTGGAAATTAGGAAAAGCTCTGCGTTTTTTAGGGGGCTGCCTGGCTGCGTCTGAGCCTGTGTTCCCATAACTCAGCAAAGCTTTATGCCTCCAGGTTACTGTGGGTTTGGGTATCCTCTCCTGTGATAACTCATAAGCTATAGTGCCCCAGGATCCGGAGAGGGAATACTAGATCATGACAATCCATTGATTTGATTTACTCAGACATTAAACAGGAGGAGCGAGAGAGAGAGAGAAAGGGGAAGAGAGAGAGAGAAAGGGGAAGAGAGAGAGAGAGAGAGAGCGAGAGAGAGAGAGATGGGCTTTCCTTCCATACAGAAATGGATTAAGTTTCATGATGAATGGAAACAGTTTCCCAGCGTCACCCTGGTTCCTCCGCACAGGATGCCCCTGATGAGGAGAGTCTGAGTCCCAGGGAGTCACTGCCTGTCCTCCGCTCCCTCTGAAAACATCACCCCACCCCCCGAAGCAGAGGAAAAACGGACCTGTCAGGTGTGGCTACACAGGCCCGGGACAGGAGCGCCATTAAATCACATGGTTATATTTAGCAGAGGAGTGATCCAGTTAGCTGTGAGGTGAGCGGTGAAAAAAGCCGGGCAGGATTAACTAGCTCCTGGGCGGAATAATTTGAAGGGACAGGAGAGGGTAGGAGCCAAAGCAGAGGTGCCTGATCTGGAAACGATGTCGATGGAGGACGGGAACAGGCAGCCAATTCATCTCCATTCTCCACGCACACAGGCCTTAAGGATGTCACTCGAAATTAGCAGCTAATCACTTACACAAGCAGATAAGAGTCAAAGGACATGTTTTAAAAGCCATAGCAAAGGTTGCTAGGTAACGTGGTTGGTGAGAACGGCTGCCGTCGCTCTGTGTCCTCCTGAACTTTGCATTTTCCTTGTTTTTCTAATGTTGTTTTTCAATTCTATTCGTAACTTATAAAGCACTAATCACGACAGACAGACTCTCCTGGATATCAGACTAAATTTGCAATTTGGAACTTCACCGACGGACTTTCCTTTGTCTGGCTGTAACTTGACCTTACCTTGGTTACCTGGGCAGAAACATCGCCAGAGTGACAGGGGGAAAAGAGCCAGGCTGAGGAATAGACAACACAGCCCAGCCTTCGGTAAATCAGATCAGGCCTCGTCCTGCTGCTGCCAGCCTGTAGGCAGAGAGTAAGGGACTGAAGTACGAGCAGCCTGTGGCGCGTACCGCACATCATTGGACAGACCAATCAGATGCCGCCATGTGCCACTGTTTCCACACTACAGACTGGGATGTTTTCCAGATCGTCACTAATGACAACATCAACGATAACACTGAGCACACGGCATCACCTGCAAAAGTATAAATAACAGTGGGCCATGGCTGACTGTACAGACTTATCCAAACCAGAAGCCATGGATTGGCAGTGAGGCGTTCTAATTGGCATTTAGAGCGTGGACAGCAGCTTTTCCATTCCGGAGACTCAAACGGGTACAAGAAAGCCTGGTACGAGCTCAGAAAGTAAATTAAAATGGGCGAAGGACCATCACGGACTGCAAGGGAATGGGCTATAGCATGGAGGAGGAGCCTGCTTCCACACCAAACACTGAACCACACCAAGTTGGAGCTTATGTCATTTCAACCATCTTAGGCAAATGTGAGTTAAAAAGGTAAATGCACACAAAGCTACTTGACAAGGCAATATCCCAGGCCGTGCCCTCAAAGCATCTTCACCGACATCTTTAACCCTTCCCTGCTCCTGTCCATACTCCCCATATGTTTCAAGAAGACCACCATCATCCCAGTCCCAAAGAAATCAAATATGAGTTGCCCAAGTAACTACTGTATTGCCCAGTAGCACTCACCTCCATTGCTATGAATTGCTTTGAGCAGATAGTCAAAGCTCACATCACGTCCTCTCTGCTCACCACATTAGACCCACTGCAGTTTGCCTACAAGTCAAACAGGTCCACAGACAATGCGATAGCATTTACACTGTACACTGCCCTCTCCCACCTAGACCAGAAAAACACTTTTTATACCATAGTGAGAGCTGTCCAGTTGTCATGAAGCTCTGAGACCTGCACATCTGTTCCTCCCTGTTCAGCTGGAGCCTGGACTTCCTGACACCTCCTCCACACTCTGGTGTCCCCCCTGAGATGTCGCTCCCTGTTGTACACCCTGTTCACCTACGATTGCATGACCACACCGTGTAGCCGGAAATGAATCTGGGTGTGCCTGTGGGACATAAGGTCTGCCAAAAACCATTGCAAAAAGTAGACTGTAATCTAATAAAGGATTTCTTTACACTTATTTTTGGATCTTATCGAAAACATTATTGAGAATATTTGCCTGCTATCTTTTTTACACATCGATAGCAGGCTACTGTTTTTGTAATCGTTACAAGAAATAAGGTAGCAGAAGCGAGCTGCAACATTATTTCTTCATTTAAGGCCAGAATGATTTCCTCAATAATCATAATCATAAAAGTAATGTCAAATGTGAAATTGTGGCGACTGCAATGGTAACTACATTATATCATATGTTCTAATAGCAAGTGTAACCACACAACCATAACACAGACTCTTTTCTGACAGCTGTTGTCTGCTCCTCTTTCTCCATGCATGGAAACTTGTCCAGACTCAGAAAGCTTTCATTTTCGTTTGACATCATTGCATTTCTAATTCAATCTCTAGCTAGCTAGCTTGGCGTGACCCGTCACTGACCTTCAATTGAATAGCATGAAGGCAGTGCCTGCTTCAACACCACCCAACATCTATAAAGGATATCTGTTTAAGCAAAACTTGTATTTTACAGAATGAGTATGAATATGTATAATTCATATATTGACTCTAATAATTAAAAGATGTGTGTGTATGTGTGTGATTGTGCATCTGTGTAATACACACTAAAGTCCAGAGAATAAACTGATCCTATCTTCTTTAGTAGACCAATCTGTGTGTCACAGCCAATTGAAATTGGAAACAGGAAGTGAGGTCATCTCAGCAATGCTTTGATTTATCAAAACCAAACTTGGTGCATTGACCCGGGACCCCATTGTGAGAGAGCATAACATATTTGTCCACTAGGGGGCACTGTAGTAAGCAATTAATGCATTTTGGATTAATGACCTTTGATGCTTGCCATAAAAAAAAAAAATTGTTGCTGTGGCCATATTGGATTTTACAGCCAATCATCATCATGGCAAAAGCAACTAAACAGGAAGTGAGCTCATATCTAAGCCAATCTTTGGTCAACTGATATGAAACTTGCTGTGAGTGCCAACAGCCATGCCCTTGACATAATGACATCACATTTCCATGGCAACTCTGGCCTGCTGGGCTGCTTGGCCCTGTCACAAGCTGGCTCTTGCATGTGACATGAACGGGAGTTCGACACGCAAGGTTGTATAATAAAAGACATTTATTTAAGTATTACACAAACAGTCAGTGTAATTGTCTAAAATCAAAGTGTGGTGCAAGCGGGTGTCTGAGTAGTGTACACATGTCCAACAAACAAACATAAACCACGCATCGAGGAGAGGGAGCCTCTTGCACTCTGCACCAAGGCCTTCTCATGGTGCAGTTCATCAAGGCCTGAGTCCTCACATCTGCGCAGACTCTGCTACCTCAGCTGTGGACAAAAGAGAGAGCACTGATAGCAGGGGGCGGGGCAGACCAGGCTGGGTCGTGACACCCCCCCTCTTAAGACAGACGTCCCACTGTAGTGAGATGTCTACCACAAGAGTTATCAAAACAAGCAACCAAAAAAAAACACCAAGAAAACTCCCATATAACCCAATCAAACCGTAACATCTAACAACACCTTAACCCACCACCACCTTTGTACCCCACTACCCTCCATTCCAAACCTCCATTGCCCAGTACAGTCAGCAATCTCCCGGCAGACGGAGCGGACGAACGGGCAAACCGGGCAGTTGCCCAGGGCCTCGGCCACCAGGGGGGCCTCGTCGTATTTCGTTTTTTTCGTTTAGTTTTTTTTGCTAATTAAAATAAACGACTTGTCATTGCAAAATAATGACAATTCATAATAAGCATGAAAAACGTTTTCAGTATCAGCTTAAAATGTATCTTAATTCAATCAATTATTCCAGGTCACGTGACTTTTCTGTCACTGACAATTTTTCGCGTGGTGACGTGTGTGGTTACAAAGTTAAAGCCCCAATATGCAACAATTATACTTCATGATTAGGGTTATGATAAGCAGTTTAACCTTAAAATAACAGCTTTAAAAACATTGGGGCGCTACAATGACTTTTAATATGGAGAATCGCGTCCGTGCCATTGTGATAGCAGGGTCCATAGGCATATAACTGCGTTCTGTAGTTTTGCCTGCCGCAGCCCGCCGACCTGACTTGTTTACTTTGTGCTGATCTAGTAAGTAGCTTATTTGCCGTCTTGCTTTGTCTTATGTTGCACTTGCTTGATGTTCGACAGTGTAAGGACAGTCGTTGAGTAACTAGTTTGTCATAATGTCAAAGTCAGCACATTTCAAGAGATTTCGTTAGTTTTAGCTGCTAGCATACCTTTAGCGAATAGCTATTGTTCCGTTGTGCTGCTTTAAGCGTGAAACGTTTTTTAAGTGGCAGCGAGAAAAGAGAGAGGAAAGGGCAGGATGAGAAGTTCAGGGAGAAACTACCTAAGGTAACACACTATTTCCAATCAAGGAATTCGTCCGTCGAAGTGGAAGAAATATCTGATAATGTGTCGAGTTCATCTGATAATATTTCAAGTGCGGCTAAGCCAAGTTTAGCGATTGCTAGCAGCAGCAGCAGCAGACAAACAGCTTGTAGTGACACCAACTAGCTCTGCCTGCTTTGCTTCTACAAACGGTGAGCCATCATGTACCACAGCTGCCCATATCCGAGACACTGTCACACCCGACGACACGCATGATTCTGCCATGGTCATGAACACAGCTCAAGCACAGCTGGCTGATAACGACAGCAGTGATGTCAACAATGTGAGTAACATCAATGGTGGTGATACAGTGATTAGTGAAGACCCCTATGGCGTGACAAATTAACAGATAGAGAGAGAATTGAAATGGTTAAAGCAGGACCTGTACAAATTTGGAAGTTTCAGTGGAAAACATTCAGAAACTGAACTATAAAGCATTAATCAAATGTAACTAGTAACATTGTTTTGATTAAGAAATAAAAAAGTTACACTACTAAAACACTACACTCAAAACCTCATAATTCAAATAATTTACAACTGTTTAATTGATAAAGTCATATACTTACAATAAATGTCAGTTCCACATAACATTAAAACTATTTTTGTTTGGGGCGGGCCCTCAACATTGTTCTTTGCCCAGGGCCTCCAATTTGCTAAACCCGCCTCTGGCTGTTGTCCACCTGTACCAGAAAGAGTATTAGAACAATAGAGATCATTACACTGAATATTTTCCTTTAACTCTACCTTCCCCTCCGAAGGAAGGTGTTTCAAAAAACTTGTATTGTTTACAGAGTCTCCGAATTTTGCAAACGGGGTCGCAATCAGTGTTAATTTCGTCAGCTTTCTTTAATTTAGTCTTAGTCTTAGTCACAATGACGAAAATCAATTTTAGTGTTAGTCATATTTAGTCATTGCCTTCCCAATTTAGTCTTAGTCATTTTAGTCATTTTTTACATTTTTGACATTTTAGTCAACACTGTACATAATAGAACTTCTCCACACACTGCTTCTCTTTTTAACATATCTATCACACTGTACAGAATAAAAATTCTCCACACACTGCTTCTCCTTTTCTATATTTTATTTATATAACACTGTGCAGAATAGAACTTCACACTGATTCTCTTTTTTAAATAAATCACACTGTATAGAGTAAAAAAACTTATCCAAACACTGATTCTCTTTACATATCACACTGTACAGAGTACAGTAAAAAACTTCTCCAAACACTGATTCTCTTTTACATATCACACTGACTGTAGAGTAAAAAACTTCTCCAAACACTGATTCTTTTTTACATATCACACTGTACAGAGTAAAAAACGTATCCACTGATTCTCTTTTTTTATATCACACTGTACAAAGTAAAAAACGGATCCAAACACTGATTCTTTCACATATCACACTGTATAGAGTAAAACACTTCTCCAAACATTGTTTCTAGTTGGGAGGAAGATATTTAAACGATTAATATCGAGTGTATCAGCAGAACATCTTTATTCTATGACAGAGAGACAGACAGACAGGCACAAGGCACACACACACGCTAGTTACCGGTAGGTTGATCATGACTGGCTTTACTATATACCCAATCCTTTTCAATACCACCTGCATCTAAGTTCGACTACTTTTCGGTCAGTATTTGCCACTCTCATAGTAGTTAGTTCTGATCTAGCGAATCTCGAGTAACCATATTTTACTCGCCAAAATATTCTGATCAGCACAACACAGGCAGACGTGTATTTGTCATTGTCCCACTGTCCGAACACACTACGCTCACTGTTATGATTATGACACACTTCTAATCATGCTAACGTTGAGTGCTGTTCACCATGTTTGTCGGAAAATAACCAATTCATTTGATGTTTCCAAAAGCTTCTGTGCGTAAAAGCATCTTTCTCCAATTATTTTGATATGGGCGACAAATAACACCCCCAGCGTGACGCTGTCAGAGCTAGTTAGCTAACTATGGCTAGTTGAAGATGACAGGTGATACTACTAATAGGGCCCGTTAAATAGCTTTTGAGTACCGACAGGCGCACCCGTTCCTTACCTTCTGCCATATGGCAACAAGTTGGCACCTCAGTTGCCGCTTGAGGTTAGTGGTATTCTTCCCTGCCATCTTGAACCCTAAACTCGTTGGCGGCGTCCTTCCTCAGGTGTCTCCACATCTTGGCCGCCACCACCGGCGGCATGATCAACCATGATCATGCAGGTTGTTTTGTTGTCCTTGCTGTTATACGCGAAATGACTCCAAACATCCAGGCGTTGTTTTCGCCCAGCTCCTCCAACGCCCGACGCCATGACTGCGAAAGCTAGCTACGCTTAACCAAAGAGGCTCCAAGAACTACTACCAGTGATTGATTCTCTGTTACACATGTGCTCTGCTACTACTGATTGAGCGTGAGCGGCGCGAGGCACTGTGGGACAAACAGGGCAACAACGCGTAATCTTCTATGAAGTTCAAAAAACACTTATATTAACAATTACAACTTACAAACTAGAATGCGTTTCGTGAACGAACTGCGAGAGTGTGCTTGCTCTGTTGCGGCCATCAAGCACAAGCAACTGCAGTGGCCGAGTGCGCATATGTTGTTGAGGGGCCTCTGAGAACAAAATCTGTATAGTACTGTGTTTTCTGTGTTCAGTACAACGTTGAATGCAGGTTTTAGGATGACTCTGCCAGCCTTCCAGTGTAACCATCTGCAGTGACACTGAATACACCTTTTTGTTTTCAACCAATATATTTTAGCAAGCAACCAAGCTCAACTGACTCAATTTTGGCTCCACTGACTTTAAGACATATGAGGGTATCTTTGTTGTTCTGTTTTTGTTTGTTTGTTTGCTTGTTTATTGTGAAAGGGTCTAGTGTGTTACATTTAGCTTGGAGAAGTCTTAAAATAGGCTCCAAGTGACATTATCTCTTATGGGGTGTAATTATTCCTCCAAAGGTCGTGTGAGGGAGACTTGGGCTTGTTTTGATTTTGTATTGGTTGCGGATGCAATAAATCTTGTCTGTGCTTCAAATGTAAATATATTTATTGTCTCTCTATGGTGGAAATCAGATGTATTATGAAACTTGCATATTTACTAAGCACAAACATTTCAGGTGTCATGGTCATAATAGTTCAAGAGTTTCGTTATACTGACTTACTGAGCTAAGTGAATTGTTGAAATTGTTATCTTGGTAAAAGGACACATCTCTGCAACAATATATATGAAATACTGTGAAATCTCATAACCAACAGATTTAGCTAGACGGATAGTTTTGACAGTTGAAAGTGGTGTCAATGATAATAACAACTGCCCAGTTAGCTAACGTTAGCTAGTGACATGACTATTAATGAGTTAACAATGGATACCGACAGTTAGCATACCTAGCTAGGTAGCATTACCATTGGATGTGAATGACAGTTATGCTAGGTCTTGCTAGCCCTTGCTGTTCCCAAGAAGGAGGGGGATTTTCACTTGACGAGCGGGGGCAATACAGTCATCTGGAGAGTTCAAAATGATACTAACCGAGGGGAAATCTACTGTATGGAGATATTTCTGCTTAGTAGACAATTCAGATTCTAATTAGGCTGTTGGATATGTCCAATGTAAGGAGTGTGAAGTTTTAATGAAATATGATTGATGCAACTATCGTTCTCCACAACAACATGGATAAACCTGGATGGTTGGATGTAGTTTCAGAACGAACGTCAAAGATCTTCAATGGTAAGACTTGTCTGTTGTGCCTCTGTTGGTGTCTCATAAAACGTGAGTTTTATTAAAGCATAGCGTGTGTATTGTGTAGCTATTTCATTCCGAGATGGCAGGGGAGTAAAATGCTCCGCTGGCCAAATAGATAATATGTTTTTAACTTCGGGGTTAATTTCTTTTCCTTTACGTCTGCTGCTGGTATACAGACAGCCGGAAATGTTAACAAACGGAATGAAATAGCTACACATTACACACGCTATGCTTTAATAAAACCCACGTTACTCACATACTGGTTCTTGAGTTGGTACAGCCAACTACTGCACACGTAGATCCCAAACTACTGTATCATCATGATATAAAGCTTGATGGCAGTTTTCGATTTACATGATTTTTTATGGCATTTAAGAGGTATAAAGCTTGATGGTGGTTTTCGATTTACATGATTTTTATGGCATTTAAGAGAGATTGGAGAAGGCTATGCTTTAATAAAACCCACGTTACTCACATACTGGTTCTTGAGTTGGTACAGCTAACTACTGCACACGTAGTTCCCAAACTACTTTTCCTCGTTAAGTTTTCCATCCTTTTTCACACTGTCTCTGCGTCGATATCGGAGATTGTATCAATTGTATATCTAGGTTTTCTTTGGTAACTGTTGTCGCATTCAACAGCACAACACATCCCGGGCCTTTTGAACTGTCTGTGGGTTGTGAACGTAAACAACTCGCTAGCTATTACTGGCTAGCACTGTAGCTTGCTCAAGGTAGTAGCTATAAAGCTTTGATAATACACAGCCATTACTACGACTGTATCAACGTGCTGCATTTCACTTAACAGGTCAGTCATTCCCTAAATCTTTCGTAATTGTCTAGGTTGTCACATTCAACAGCACAACACATCCCCTAGCGTTTTGAACTTTCTTTGAGTTGTGACCGTAGGTTATGACCGTAATGTGTTTGCATCATACACAAATATGGCGGTGCTTAAAAGACAGAGACATAACATGATATCCATGAATTCTGAAGAGCTCAAAAGGCGCTGAAAGAAAAAGAAGTCTAGTGTGAACCCCACTTTATACAGTTGAATGGAGAGGGACAGAGACAAGAGGTTCCTTGGATTTGGGGCAGGTGTCAGTGAAGCTTAATGAGCCTATTATGATGTCAAAATGGCACAGAGTTCTGCCATGCAAGTCTATGGGGGAAAAAAGGGGATGAAAAAGAGGAATAAAAAAGGAGTGGCAAGGAGTACCGCCACGAAAAGATATAGCAGGTTGCACCGGATCGGGCCGGACGTTTCGGTGTTTGAACGGCGTCTGTACCTCGAACGGGCGAGGCCTGATTCGATGCAAGAAAAACGGGGAGAATAAAGAAAGAAAACTTGACAACAACAATACTGTGCTTCCCTTCGGGCAAGCACACTAATTAATTTTAAACAATTATATATTTTTAATGTCCATTCGTCCATGGCTTGTAAATTTCGTCTGGTCTTAGTCTCGTTAACGAAAATCAATTTTTATTCTCATCATATTTTTATTTTCTGGAAACAATTTTTGTGCGTCATCGTCTCGTCATCGTCACGGCAAAAAGGGGCGTTGACGAAATATTTTCGTCATCGTCCTGGTTGACGAAATGAACACTGGTCGCAATACCGCATCATCTGGACCAATCATATCCTCATCTACTGCCACTAGATGAGGACTGACGGGCCCACAATCAACAGTACCCACTGTAGCATGCTCACCCTCAGACACGGTGGTATTAAGCCCCTCAGCTACCTCACTGTCATCTTTCCGTTTTTCAATCAGCACAGGGGAGAGCAGACGGCAACCCAGGCAAAACTGGACAGCTCCGCCTCTCTGCATAATCTGCCGCAAATCTCAGCAAAGACGTCCGGAAATGTATCTGCACAATCAGACCCCTCAGAGAAAACGGCTCATTCTCCTCAACAGGAGGAGGTGGCACACCGGCGCAAACAACCGGACCACCCAGCCTACTACCAATAACCACATCCTCCGTCGGAACGTGCAACGAAGGAGGCACGGCCACGACAACACTATCCTTCACACACTTGACCATAGGTGGCAGGCCAGCTCCAGGACCACTTGGTGGAGGTGACGGCCGACAAAGAAAACCCGAAAGTCTTCCCTCCGCCACAAGCCGAAGTCTCTTTCTTTCTAGCTCAATTTTAGCCAGTTCAAGCACAATCTTTCTGTCAGCCTCACGTTCATGAGCTTTTAACTCTACCAATTCTAGCTGCCGGTCTTGTTCCCTCTCCTGCCGCTCTCGTGCCATCTCCTGCCGCTCTCGCTCAAGTAATAATGCGTAATAAATTACCTCTTCCATGCACATACATACTCCATTTTACCGCAACCTGGTATTCAAACACAGCGGAGAAATGTTTTCCTGCCAATACCACCCAATGAGCTGCCCGGCATCTACCAAAAAAACACAGGCTAACTATGTCCACAGCCTAGAGTCTTCAGTGTGGCCACCTGCGATTGGACTGCTATCCAGTCCCCCCACGTTCGCTACGCCAATTTAAACTACCTGTTTTACCAAAAACAAAAAACTTTTAGGCGACTCACCTATGACCGGGGTTGCATTCAGCTCGTAACTTGCCCTATTTTGTTCTCCACCAGGCCACACTCGAACACAGACCAGAAAAGGTAGCCCTGCATCTCAGTGCAGGACTCCCATGAAACTCCCTCTCTTTAGTTTAAATTATGCTTTCATCAAAGGTAACTGTTTTATATTGTGCTTTCCTCCCAGATCTGTGTCTATTTCTGCATCTACACCGCCAGGACAACCAGGCAGCAGTCAACCAGGATGACAAGCTCTGGAAAATGCGCTGGTTTCTTGATTACCTCCTTGCTCAATTCCAGGCACTATATGAGGTGGATGGCAACGTGTCTGTGGATGAGAGCATAAACAAGTTCAAAGGGCATCTCTCCTTCAGGCAGTACCTCCCCATGAAGCCTACGAAATGGGGTATCAAGGTGTGGGTAATGGCTGAGAGCTCCACAGGATATGTGACCAACTTCCAGGTCTATGCTGGTCGTGAAGGGTCGATGGATTAGGGCCTGGCACATCGTGTGGTGATGGATTTAGCCAGACCATACTACGGCTCTCACCTGTCCATCTACATGGACAATTTTTACACTGGGGTAGTTCTCTTGGAGGAGATGAGGACCCATGGCCTGTACGCTTGTGGCACTGTTCGTTCCAACCGGAAGGGACTCCCAAAGAGTGAGCTGCTTCGGAAAAACGCCTCCCTAAACAAGGACGAGTTCAGAGTCGCTCAGAAGGAAGACCTCACATTTTGTATATGGCAGGACAGAAAAACGGTCATGGTGCTGTCCAACCACCATGACCGAACTGAGACGGGGACAGTACACAGGAGAAAAGATGGAGCCAACCGCGTCCTGGTGGTAGTGCCATTTTGCCTAGCAGACTCCCGGAAGTACATGAAAGGTTTGTTTGACTTTTGTTGCTCTTTTGAGTGCAAATGTATGAGTGTCATGTGTATCAACTGAGTGTCGTGTGTGTTCCAGGCGTCGATCTGCTGGATCAAATGGCTGGCTACTATGGGTTCCAACATCGATCGAAGAAGTGGGGGAGGAGGGTGTTCTTCTTTTTCCTGTCCGTGTCCTGCCACAGCCGGCAGACCAGGCTGGGTCATGACAGCCCCCACAGCACTGCAGGCAGCTATATTTATTATTCAGTTACTGGCTCTCACGAAATTGTTGTTGCTCTGGACTAATGTAATCAACTGTCCTTAGGGGCCCCCCATCCAGCTCAGGCCTGTCACAACACCCCTGGCTGAGTGTGCCAGCTTTAGATTTAGGTGGCACAGGATCACCTGGGCACACCCGTGGCTGCATGAGTCGGCCACAGAGCTCCAACACTGTCCACACAGTCGCAGTCTGCCTACAGAGCAGAGGTGAAAGCCCTGCCATGGTGGTGTCAGGACAACAACCTGCTGCTCAATGTCAGCAAGACTAAGGGGCTGAATGTGAACAACAGGAGAGAGGGAGAGGGGAACGCCCTCATCCGTATTAAGTGAACAGCAGTGGAAAGGGTTGGCTGCTTCATATTCCATGAAAGCTGCACTGCCCTTGACCGTAAGGCTCTGCAGAGAGCGGACAGATCAGCACAGCACATCCCCAAGACTGAGCTGCCAGCCATCTTCTTAAGCCCCCCCCCCCCATCCAACCAACTCACTACTCGTAGCCTAGTTGTAACTGCTTGTGTGTTCAGCGGTCATGGCGCTCACGCTCCCTCTTCTATATCAAAATTCAATTATGGAATCTTAAGAGATAAGGCGCCTACTCTAGCCGGTTTGGCTTAAGTCCTCTGAAATGTTATATAACATTAAGGAAATGCAGAAATGATTAAGAAACGCACAACAGCAGCTACATATAGAAAATACCCCAAACATTTTTATTTTTATTTATTTTTACCATCGCTTTTGCGACCCCATGGTGCGGCGCCCCTATGCGCCGCATACAGCGCATACCCACTTTTTGCGCCACTGGGTGTTACCAAAGCATCCGGACCCGTACCAGCAGGTTAAGAGACAGTATTTACCAGCAAGCCATCAGGCTACTGAACTGCTGACACTAATACTTTCACACACACACCCACTAGTTACACATGGCATGCTGTACATACATTGTAAAATGATTGGAATCACCCACCCCACTTTACTTTTGAAGTTGAGTGGGCTCATGGACTAAAAAAAGTCATTACTGCATGTTGCATTGTTACCAAGTATATGACAATACATTTTAAACTTGAAACAGATGTCATTTGGAAACTCTGACGAACACATGTGCATCAGTACATGCATTTATATATTAATACCAGTGCTGACAAAAAGCATAATAAAGAATGACACACAAGTTAATGAATGTAATTTCCATATACTGACGTAAGTATTTGTGTGTAACTGTATATTGATGCCTATAAAAAAAAAAAATCCATTTATTCTAGTCTCTTCATGAAGTACATTTTCCAGCTATTATAATGTAAACCATGGTCACGATGTATAAACGTGCAGACAGTATTTTCTGTCATTCTGTCAGACACAGTAATGAGGTCAAAAATGTTATTTTTAGGCACTGTCTATTGAGGCAAGCACTAATGGGTTACTTTCATTGCTATCTGCCCTATTCCTGACAAGGTCATATATGTTTCTGTGTGACAACATGCTGACAGAATGACACATTTACTGTTTGATCAATTTTGGATGAACTGATACAGTCGAGTTACTGTTTGAATGGCTCCTGGTTTGGAAGACTTGTGATTAGTGTAGCCATTTTTTATGAGCTGCATTGCAGAGGTGTGGCTGATCCAATGGTATGTTCAGTCAAAGTTATGCGCTATAGCAAAACTACTTACTGTACTGGCAGTAATTCTATACTGTAACAAACCACTGGCCTGCTCACTATTCCACTAGCCAAAGGACCTGCCTCTGCATTTTACTACCAATGGCCCATTCTTTCCATGATATGTATACTTCTATTCATATCCACATAGACTAAAATCATAGTTTGAATAGTAAAATTAGCTGAAACATTCCCTGAACTACTATACAAGAGTCGCTGGGTCGGTTTTTCAAAGTAATTGCTCATTACGCATCTTGTAACTTAGTAAGGGTTTTCCTTTTCACATGACCATTAAATAAAACACAGTTATGCAGTTATTCAACTTTACTGACCATTCTAATAATAGCTCCATGCTGTAGCTATGGAGCAGACTGGAGGCTTGTCTTTGGCGTCTCGCTGTCTGTTGATGATGCACACAACAGACAGGACTGTTTTAGCAGGCAGCAAGACACTAGGGATCTGCTCTCTACATAACACAACAGATAAGGGTGGCCAAATATGCAACACAGACAGGGAACTACACAGGAGCGTTTATGCCTAACACAGAGACTTAAATGCTAACAGACATTCACGCTAACATTTGCACAACAAGGAAACATGATCTAAATTCTAAGGTTGAACATTAAACACGGAATGAACATTAACAGGCACAGCGTTATGGGCGAACTGACATCACCAGGCACACAAGGAAGCACACAGCTCCCCTTTGCACATTGCAATCCTATAAATTGAGCCTCCGGCTGCATCTGTTGCAATATGAAGTTGATCGCCACAGGGCATAACTCAAATTTAAACCTGTTACTCTGTGTGCTACATCTCTGCACTTAAAGCAACAGCATGCAAAAACTATCCACTTTTCGAGGTTTTATAGGCAATTCATTTTGGTGTCATCTTCAAATTCATCTTGAAAGTATGTGGTAATATGAAGTAATATGAAGGACAGATTAACACACCTGACAGTCCAGCTAGCTAGCCAGGCTGTGCACTACATATTTCTGATGGACCATCTCAAGGAAATGGAAGGAAAGTTTTCACAGCATGGTATAGCAAACCTAATCACCAAATGTCTCCAGTTATTATTCTAGCAAGCTTTTATCAGTGCCAACTGTGCTGCTGTTTGTGTTTGCGAGGTTTTAGAGGTTTGGCATTTCGCCCAAAATTCCTTAATGCTGCTTTAACAATGTTACATTAGTTTGACAAATGATGATGACGCCTCTGATCTATTCAATACAATGTTGTTTGTTTATCCGACATTTAGTCAACTGTTATTATTTCTTCTCTCACAACACCTGGTCTAACGCTAACTTTGTGACCTTTCCAGCGTCTGTTTTGCCAGGATTTGGTGAAATAGTGACTTGGTTTGTTTTACGTGGGCTTTTCAATGTTTTGCTGGGATCTGGTCATGTAGTCAGTGAGTTAGTTTTAATGGTTGTTTGCTTGGTTTTGGCAACCTAGAGGGTCTGAATGTGCCTGCTTCAATCAGACTGCACACACACACGCACACGACACGCACACACACACACACTCAGGGACTAGTGCACTCACAGCCCTTTGCACAAAGGCACACAGGGAAAACATACACTCCTCAACCTTAATAACATGCAGTTATCCATCTTGCATGCTTTAAATGTGTACATGATTTAGAGAGAAGTCACTCTCTCTGATTGTGTGATTAGAAATGGACATGGGGAAATAACTCATAGGCCTGTTTTAATCAGGAGCCACAGTAGAGGTTCGGTTTACTGAGACGGACAAAAGGGGTCACGGAATTTCAAAGGGGGGAGAGAACAACAACTCAACACCTAATTTATTTTGACATGTCAGGCCCTAATGCCATCCAGTTTCATTCCTCTCTAAACGCCATTGCTCACTCCTAACAAAGTCCAACAACCTGGTTGTGATTTCCTTGAGCCCGTTTCTGGAAAAATCCTTAAATCATGTCAGGAACAGTGTTAAAAAAATAAACAAATGGCACGGAATAAATCTCATGCACCCACTGTTCGGACTGTTGTCCATATATTTTTCTGGATGTGATCATTATTAGCTCACCAGAGCAAAAGAAGTTGCGTCTGAACCCAGATTTGATATGTTAATGTATAGCACTCGAGCTACTGGACCCTCCCTAAACAGGTGGCTCAGGAACGTTTGGAGCTGAATGCTGCGGCAATTAACATTTATGAAAAGACAACAAACATCATTCCACACAACCATTTCAGCTGTCATCGTTGTGAGAGTCCATCTCAGCACTTTTCACATGTATTGACTTAACAGAATATGGTATAGCGGTCACGGAATCGCACCGTCGTTTATTACTTTTTTGGCAGGATCGTGGTGAAAAGATTTATTTTTCCTCCCAGCGACACAACTGAAAAATACTCACTGGCATGTTTACAAATGAGATTGTTAAGTTTCACATGAAAAACTTGTTTTGAGTCGATACAGTATTTTTCCATCTTGAATGAAGGCCATCTTTCACGTATTTATTGTCCGAACATTTAATTGCTTTGGAAAATGTGATGTTATAATTAAGAAAGTCAGCACATTAGTCCTGTCCCAGCATGGAACTCCAAACAGAATTGATTGAACACATGAGGTTTCCATTAGTTTATCATTATGATGTTAGCATCACAAGGCCACAGCAGAAATGCTACTTGTTTTACAGGGAAACCATTCCTTTTCAACTCCTTATCTCTCACTTTGACGTGTGCCTGACATGTTTGCCTTCTGAAAATTACAGAGAGCAAAACACATTTTTTGACACTTGACCACAGCTTCTCTGTTTCATTTTCACATGGAAGTTTCTTGCTGTTGTTGAGACATGAATGCAGAATGAAATACAAGAAAGAAATCAATGTAATGCATTGGTCAGTTCTGCTACAATGCAGTAGTCTGGGCTCTTTCAACACAAGCCTAGTATAGCCCTAGAGTTTAGCCCTATGTGATCGCTTAGACAAGGTCGCGAATCCTGTCCTGTTTGTGTGAATGTACTACATGTGATTGCTTGGGCGACTCTAAGATAGTGGTCATCTCACCTGAGGCTCCCTCCCCTCTCTACTCTTCCTTGGGGGAAATCTAGCTTGCAGGTCACAGCCGGTAGAAGCTTTGACATTTACTTTCTGTACATAAACAATTAACTTAAGTTGATAAACTCATTAGTAACAGGACACACATTACATCACTGTGTGCACCCAAAGGCCACACCAGATAGGGCAGCTATATGTCCACTGGTAACACAGGGTGAACAGGGACAGGGCCCCAGAAGACAACTCATTCACCCACAGTTGAAAAGCAGTGAGGTAGGGGCCTTTCAATGATGTGGCCAGTGCT
Organism: Sprattus sprattus; assembly: GCF_963457725.1. Classification (NCBI taxonomy): domain Eukaryota; kingdom Metazoa; phylum Chordata; class Actinopteri; order Clupeiformes; family Clupeidae; genus Sprattus; species Sprattus sprattus. Next base: position 33,385,813 of record NC_137925.1, on the reverse strand, counting down.
TGCGCTAATACCCAGTAGGGATGCACCGATCCGCTTTTTTCACATCCGATACCGATACCGATATCTGAGGTCTAGTATCGGTCGATACCGATCCGATACCGATATTTAAAAAAAAAAAACAGCGCGAAATGATGGTAACAAACTGTAAGTTTCATTGGGGGGAAAAGACTGGGATCATGAGACTTGACTTAAACATTTCTTTCCTATTTAAAAAAAGCCAAATAAACAGATATAAATGTACTGAATTACTTATTTATTTAATAATTTTGCACCAGTAAAACAATCTTAATCATATAAATAAAGTGTGACTGGTTCAGTCAGTGCAATTAGGGATTCAAAATACAATGTAAAACAAAATAAATAATAAAATAATAAATAGCTCCAGATAGCAGATCCTTTCTCTCGCCCCATTTTGTAAACACTGTAAGCTCCGCACGGCGTGTTGCTTGTGTATGACGTCACTCAGAGCGCAACTTTTATCAATCCCGTGAGGGAAATTGAATCATCAAAGCAGCAAGGTAGTAGGAATAGGATTCAAGTATATACAAAAAAAAATTATATGGATCGCCCATTGTCACCGATACCCGATCTAGAAATGTCTTCAATATCGGTACCGATACCGATACAAATATCGGATCGGTGCATACCTAATACCCAGTGGGGGTAAATTGATGATTTGTGGTCAGCATAAACATCTGAGTCTAACTCAGTATAACTCTACATTGAATACAAAGTTATTCTTATTGTGTTATTGAGTATCACCTTAACACAGCTTCTAATAAAGTACTGTACTGATACTTTGATGGTAATAGTTACAGCGTCTCTCTGTGCATGAGATGATTGTGACAGGGACAAATGCTTTGGGGTTTTTTTTCGTGTGAGGGACCCCAGGCACTGTGGGCTTTGGAAAACACAATGCATATTTGTTTGGCCAAAGATTCAAATTCTGTCTCGCTGTTGTCTGGGCAGTGGAGACACGAACAGTCAGCATTGTTAGTTTTGTGTCGAGCCAAGCATCGATCATCCTCAATGACCTTTATAGAAACAGAAAATGGGAAACACTCAGCTGAGGTCGTATATCAGAAATACTGCCACACATGATGTATACCAGATACTTCAGTAGAAATGTACAGCTAATTAGAAATGAGCATAGCATTCATGTGTTGAGTTGAAAAGCACAGTGCTGCCAAGTGCGAGCCAGTCTGCCATCACTAAAGTGTATTGACTTATAAGATCACAGCTTTTGTAAAACATCCTTCTTTTGTCTTTGCCATTCATGGTTTGTCTTGTTTTAAAATGTAAGGTAAAAAAAAATATGAAAAATGAATGGTAGAGGCAAGCCAAGTCTTTCAACTTTAAAGTCTTCCTCCTCTGTCAACACATAAAAAATTAGGCTGAGGATTAAATTCTGTATTTGAAAATAAAAATAAAAAATCTTTCATAGGCACATTTCACAACTCTATCGGAAGCAAGCAAAAAGTTTTGGTCTTTGGGTATTAAGATGTGATGTGGATCATGCACTGTCTTGCCCCCTCTGCTGGCAAAGCTTGAAAATACATAAAGAGAAAGAGAGGAAAGAGAAAGGAAGAAAAGAAAATAAAAACGAGAAATCCACTGGATGGTTATCCCACTGTTTCTGGAACCTCTCTCACTGTGTCGCACAGATGTGGAATCTAACTCTCGGAAGGAGCCTTGGGAGAGAGGGGGGATTAATCCAGAAGTTTCTATGGCAGCGTGTGTGTGAGGCAAGTTCCAAACTATCCATCTCCTCAATCCAGGGTTTGTCATTGCAGATGGCCCGTGCAGACCAGACATTAGCACTAAATCAAAGGATTAACACTGAAGTATGCTTGCTGGAGGATATGTTTAGCCGAGCAAAGTGGTTGTGCCTGTTCCTGGACTGATCACCAAATCTCAAGCTGAATGTATTCCCTTTCATTTGCAATAATGGTAACGTTATAGTGTTTGCTTGGGGATAGACAACCCCCAGTAGCCTCGTATCAAGCGGCGGGGGTGCAAGTGAATCACTCAGCAATTCCTGGATAAATGGGCCATCAATGAGGAATAAACAGTTATCTAAAACCCTGCTAAGCACTAAAGCTTTGGATATCACTCCAGTGCTTTGGGGGCCAAAACTGCTGTGTGGCCCTTACCAACCCCTGCTTGTTGCACTCCATCTAGCAGGGCTCAGAGTGGCAAAGTTGGCCCCTTCTCCTTGCGTGTTGAGCCTCTTGCCACTAACACCTCTGCACTAATATGGCCCGTGAAATATCAGGTGCGATACCTTTATGCCACACGGGCTGTATTGCGTTTTATGGACTGTGTGAACCGCGCCGAAGTGTCAGTCTCCGTTTGCTGTAAATTAATAAGAGTCTTAGAGCAGCTTGAGTTTCAGCACTAACCCAGGAATCTTGCAAAATGTCAGCCGATATTTCCTGCCCAGGTGTAATTTTTGGTCGTAAAAAAATGTCTGCTGATATTTGGTTAGGCTCGAATGTCCAAGGGAAATATTTTCATACCGCAAACACACAGATACACAGTGGGCACAAGCTGGAAAGGAAAGCAATGATTAATTCATATGGAGGGGGGGGGGGGGGGGGGAATTTTTACGTTTTCAAATAGTCAGCGGCGTAGGAAGCTCATTAAAAAGAATAAGGGCCCATGTTCCACACTGTACCAGGACTCTACTCTAACAAGGCCCCCACAGGGAGACGTGTTCCACCTGTAAGGTAAACAACGCTGCCCTTTTTGCTCTCATTAAAATTCCGACATCTCTTTTAATGACAACATGAGAGATAGCAGGAATACCGAGAGAAAAACAGGAATATTTCTCGGCTCTTGTTTGGGTTGTCAGTTGGTGACTTGAAGTTTTTGTATTCTCTCCAGTGAAAGTATAGCCTAAATGTTGTACTGTGTGCACACATGCATCAGATTGTCAGAACAGTTTTAAGAAAGCATTCGCAATAACTGGGGAGTTTTTCTCCCTGAAGCATACAAGTCTCCACTACAGCACTATTAGTGTAAGTATTGTAACCCTTTGGTGTCGTCCCAGTAATGCTATTGTACATACCATTTCCCCACATCCAATATAACAGCTGTGTAGCATTTAGCCTAATACTCCACTAGGACTCAAGCATTCAGTTAGCGATTCCTTTTCCAGGGTGGAGTGACCTTGTTCAATGTCCTAGGTGACTGATCTTTGAACATTGACTGTTGGCCTTTAAACTAGGGATGCACCGATACCGATACCAGTATCGGGTATCGGGTCGATACTTTGTTAAAATACTCGTTTTAAATTACCGTTACCAAAAACCGATACCCAGTGTTGCGTCTGAACGCGTGTGCTTTCTTCTCCTACACTGTCTATGCCTGGCAGGTGTGAGAGGGCCGAAGTTGCATAGAGGCCAAGAGCGGTATTGCAGACAGATAGAGATTTTAGAAAAAATATAGCTGGTGTGGGCAAAGTAGCTTCTAGGGCAGCGAAGTAATTATACCCGAAACACTGTTGTGAACAAGTAAGGTCCACGTTTGTGCAGCGGCAAATAACACAAAGCCACAACGTGACGGAAGTTTTTTTTTTGCGTTTTGTCTGCCGTGGTTTGGCAAACAAAACCATATAGTTAGTTAGTTTGACTAACGGAAGCAAGCTACCCAGCTAGCGAAACCGTTAGCTTACGCAAGCCACCTCCACACATCGTATCCAAGCTGTTATTGAATCGATTTCAACTTCAAGTTCAACCTCAACTTAACACGTACGACCTCCAGTAAAGGTAAGTGCTATTTTTGGCTATTTTATGTTTTGCAGTTAGCTTAGAACTGCTGTTACATAGGCAAAGTGTAGGGGCTAGCCTACTGTCATTAGCGACGCTGCGCCTAAAACATATTATTGCCATTTGCTACGGTTGATTGACGGGGACGGGAATGTATTTGTTTTCTCCTCTTTTACACGGACGCATTTAGGTCTCGAAAGGAGGACATGTCAGGGTAAAATATGACGTCTGCCTTGTCTTGTGTTTCAGTTGCTTGATGTTTGACTGTGTTAGGAATCTTGTTGACTTGCTAGTTTGTCATAAACAGCCGCTAGCAAGTAGCCGCTAGCATGACATCCCGTTAGCGATGTTAGCAAGGTTGTTTTAACACTCTTGGACGTTGATGCTAGTATTACGTTTTATTTTTTTTCGTTTTTCCACCTGATGCTAATATTAAGCGCTCTTGCGTTAACTTCTTTGCAATGTTATTGTGATAGCTATGTTGGCTAGGCTGCAAACAACTTCACTTACAGTCAAACATCAAGCAAGTGGCTGCAAGAACGTAGCCCAGTTCATTGTCAACATTCAACTCTAGTAAGAAATCGCTATACCGTTGTGCTGCCTTAACGGCGATTTGGACTCATTTTAAGATGAATGATGACAGGACTAAGGCACAGTGTAAGATCTGCACTGTTACAGTGTCGAGGGGCGGAAAGGAAAGTACTTTGTTTGACACAAGCAATTTGATTAAACATCTGAAGACGCACCATAGTGCAAAGTTCACTCATGCCAGTGGCGCAAGAGACCAAAGCAACCAATCTTTAATGAAAAAAAAGAAAAAAACGCGCACGCACACAGACAGAGAGAGCGAGAAGGGGAGGAAGAGAGTTGTTGATCCTTTTGTAACTGAACTGTGCTCATGTTCTTATCCAGGAATAGTTCTGTTCACTTTTTGTTAAGGAGACTGTGTTGTTAACTATGCAGCAATTTTAATTGCCATCTGTCTATATTTACATTTTGTCTAATGTGATGATATTGACTCTTTTTTTGTTAAAACCAGAAAGCTCTGTTTATTTTTGGCTTGGGATAGCCTTCTGTTAATGTTGTACTATAGGCTTGACATAATCTGCAGAGGATAAAACAAAATCTTTCATGGAAACCAAATCTTGGAAGTATCGGTATCGGTACTCGGTATCGGCAAGTACACAAATAAAAATACTCGTACTCGTATCGGTTTGTAAAAAAAGTGGTATCGGTGCATCCCTACTTTAAACTGTATTTTTCCCTTCCACTGTGCATTGCTAACTGCGTTTCTTGTCCCAGCATTACCACTTAATCCAATATCGTAACCGCCAAAGACATTCATGTAGTGTTCAGTACCATTTCAAATTCAATTCAATTCTATTTGTATAGCGCCATAACAATACAATTGCCTCTAGGCGCTTAACAGAGCCCAGAGCCTAGACCCCCACACAAATGAGATTATAGGTTTTTTTTCAGTATAGTCTTGTGCTGGTGATTCATGGTCATTAGCTGACAGACTGGAGGATGCCAACCAGAACCCTACAAGACGAGATTGTTTCGCTATTGACTGCTAATTTTGACTTGTGTAGCACCCCCATGCCCCTACGATGCCCCTACGATGGGCATGACATTTTAAATTAACTAACTTTTAACTTGGGGCATTCCCTCAGTTATTTTAAACAATTGACTACACTATATGTCTGTTAACCTACATGGTTTTGTTTTAGGTTTTGTAGTGTTAAGTGAATTCACTATTTTAAGCAACCCTTAATGAAACTAGATTACTAGTATAATAAATTCAATGAAATCAAGAATCTTCCCTTTTTGTAAAAAAAAAAAAAAAAAAAAAAAAGTAGAACTTATAAAATGTTACTTTCTTAGCCTTTAAAAGGTAAATCAAATTACCTTTGTTCACTCAAAACAATGAATTTCAAAGAAATTGCACCTTTAAACTCAATTGCACACACCCCTTTAAAGTTAAAAACCTAGGATAGGTCACCTTTTAAGTTAGCATAAAAGCTAGGTAGCCTCTAGAGCATTGGTCGGGAACCTATGGCTCGCGAGCCACCACTGGCTCTTTCGCTGACGGCCGGGGCTCTCGGACGAAATGGGTTGGAGAAAAATACGGAGAAAAAAAATCAAGTGTAATCCAGGGATCAGCCTAGGCCTAGTAGAAGGCTTAAATAACAGTCAATACTAGTTCTATTAGAATGACAAGGCTTCGTGGCAAATACGTTGGTCTATCTGAGTTATTTAATTTAACTTTCCACCTCACTTGACTCCGTAACCATCGCCTGCAAAACATTGTTACATTCGCGGCTGGTTGCCATGCCAATATCTAACAAAATCACAGATTTCCCTACATTTCCGTCAACGAGAAAACTTCAATTGTTAAAGTTGATAGGCTAGAGAAAAATATCGAAAAGGAAAAAAACGTATTGTGCATCCCTGGTGTTTCTATCGGCGATTTCGAAATAAAGGTTAGCGACCTGACCTCGTCTGGCATCTGGGTGGGCAAGTTCAAATCACTGAACGATCAGCTGGAAGGAATCGCACAGCTTGCGAGCGAGCACAAGTGGACTGACATGGGAAATCTCAAGACGAACTGCTTCTAAAAACTTGGAAAGAACTGCCCATTACATATTGCACATTGCAATATGTTAGTATTGCTGTGTTATCGTAGCCCGACCTATTATCCCGCAAGCGCTGATACACTAAGGTGACCAGACGTCCCCGGTTTCCGGGGACAGTCCCCGTTTTTGGTGGCCTGTCCCCGGCTGGAGCTGTCCCCGGAAATGTCCCCGGTTTTCACAGATAGACCCGGGATAGAAATTAAAAATTAAAAAAGAAAACAATGACCAAAACGTTTAGTTGCGTAGCCTACATACCACAGGCTCAAGCAAGCCAGCCAGCAGCCAGGGCAGCAAGCTCTCGCTCGGAGCTCAAAGATCTAGAATGACCGTCTTTTTAGTATTTTGATTGGTGGAATATGCAGCGCGGTAGAATCTTTGCCATTGGCTTTTTTTATTATTTAGAAAGAGATCGCGTTCACTCATTCATTCAGCCAGCTAGCTCTGACAATACGAGTACAACAAGATAGGATAGCATTGGGATAGGTTAGTGTCATTGTTTATCATCTATGTCATATATTATTTAACTCATGATCTACATATTTAACCCATGATCTACAATAATCATATTATTTAACCTATGATCTACAATTTGCAACAATGTGTGTGTTAAGCAGCAGCTATCTGTTGGTCAGATGTCAGTCACATCTGTAGACTTGCTAACTAACTTTGTTAACTTTTTAACATTAGCAGTGATACTAGCTACAGTACTATGATATTACAGTTTCACTAATCTGGGTTACTAGAGGTAGTTGGCAACTTGACATTAAATGAAACCACTTGAAAGCTGAGGAGTGCGGACTTACATTAATCACAAACCGTATGAGGTATGCTATCTCTGTCTGGGTGGCTCCGGGAACGTTGGTTTAAAAGCCGCGCAACCACTCTTCCCTGCCATCAATTTTGTTGTAGGCTTTAGATACAGCCTGGTTGAACACGAACGTTTTCGTTTTATATTGTATCAACATACGTTTTCAAATAGCCATGGGCCAGGCTGTCAGATGTCTATTTTATCACTATAACATTATACTCAAAATCGGAAGAATATTTTTTTCTTTGTCAAGTTTAGTCAAACTGCTGATGTTATGGCAGTGGGTTGCGTTCAAGATGAGGAAGCAAAAACAGTCTCATCAGTTCAATTTTATTTGCTAAAATATGAGTCATGTGCTTAGGCTACATAGATTTTCATGTAGCCTAGAATAAGGGTAGGACTACATTACCTAAAAACTAAAACAAAAAACGTATGTTCTTGTGGTGGTCTCTTAAAAGACACTAATGAAATGTGTTTTTCCCCACATTAACTTCACATATTCTGCATTAACAAAGATGTCAACTGGAAGTGTGCCACAGAACTTGTTATTATTTAGATTATTCAGATCTCCCCCCTTCACCTTGACATTGCTTGGATTTTTTTTACTGAAATTGTATTTTGAATCTTTTTGTTTGTTTGTTTCTTAAATCACTTTTGGTATAGTAATACCTAAAAAAACAATTCCAAAGATCATGGTGTGTATGGGCCTAATCTGTATTTTCATTGTTCCAGCTGATTACACAGAATATAGGAATACACTGCATTTAGTTTCCTCAATGGCCTTAACATGTTCTATGCTGGCAAAACATACACCTGACACCCATATGTGCAGACCAGTCACTTATCAGCCAAGCACAGAGGTTAGGCCTACTGCAAGGAAGCTTGAGTCAACGAGGTTCTTATCACAAAAAATTGGTTCTAATTATCTGGCAAAAGGTTGTTACCTTTACTACTCTTCATTTCAGCCACTTTGTGATTAGTTTTAAGATAAATACTCGTTGATTGACACTTCCCCTTGCAATTTACAAGAACAAGGGTAAGAAACTGCTTTATGAAAAAGGGCCCAGCCAGTGTCCCCGTTTTTCCGTTTACAAAGACAAAAACTTTACATGTTGTGTCGGTGTTAACGTATCTGAACTGAAATTGTCCCCGGATTTTGTCTCAGAAATCTGGTCACTTTATGATACACGTTACTTAATATTGATTTTGGTGTCATCCAGGATCGCGGATTTCGGAAAACTTAAGTCCCTGCCCAAAAAGGGTATTTAAATTAGCTTTGTAGCAAAAATGGCACATATACGCGTACTGAAGTGTATAAGATAGTGTTGTTATACTGCGTGTACAAACCAGCCTGATCCAAATAGCAGAATTTTGATTTCGCGACGTTCGGTGTAAATTATTTTTCTTGTTGAGCTTTATTTCCAACGGCATTTTAAATCGTCGCCAACTTTGTTGCCATTTCGCGACTGTACAAAACAAATTGGAAAATACGGTAGAAATGTTCCCACTGAGAGTCAAACAAGACTTCGTGCATTGTCTACACACCTGTCACTTCTGAAATATGTAAGGTTGATTCATTAAACCATATTTATATTGATAAAAACATATTTGTTAAGCGGATTTTTTTGGTGGCCTGCGCGATAATAGGTCGCGTTACGATACCCATGTTCGGTTCCACTTATGCATGCGAGAAATCTTTCTCTCATATGAAAAATATAAAAACGAAGCTGCGCTCGCGTTTAAACGACAAAAGCCTCAATGCTTGCATGAAGCTTCACCTCACTAAATATGAGCCAGACTACAAGGCCATCAGCAAGTCTATGCAGCACCAGAAGTCGCATTAATCTCTGGTAGGCCTAATGTTCAATTTCGAGTGTTGTGTTGTCAACGTTGTTAACTTCATGTCGTTGTTACGCTGTAACGTTGTTAACTTCTGTCATTTCCCATTGCCATTTACATTTGAAGTTACTAGTACAATAACTTTTAAAACTAGTAGAACATGTATTTAAAAAACTCTGTTAAATAAAAGTAACTGTTAGTTAAATATCCAAACTTTCTTTTGTAACTGTCTTTTTGTGGCTCTTCTGAGATAAAAAAAAAATATATATATATATATAGGTAAAAGTGGCTCTCCAGGCAAAAAAGGTTCCCGACCCCTGCTCTAGAGCTAGCAACTCAGGTTACTACACCACTGAAACGAGCATAGCACCCTGGTGCATAAACCAAATAAAAAATATCACCAAAATGGCAAATGTTTGCAAATTAAAACATTCAAATGCAGTCAGACACACAGTGGTTAGCCCTAATGCAACCACTCAAATATGTCAGTCAAACAGTCAAATATAAATGTCCTATGCTGTTACCTAAAGTTCCCCTAACGTTGAAGACCTGTTTGTTGCTTGGCTGTGGTGTGACCAGTAACTAAACGGCCGCTTTGCTCATAATCAAAGGACAAAGAAAATGGTGAACCGTTTACCATGAGGCCTTAGAAGATTGGAAGAGAAGAGTTGAGAGTCCCATGTGTGAAAGCCTGCGTGGAGCCCTGTTCCTCTAGTCTACCTGTGCGCGCTGGCGTCAATCCGTTCTGTCCATCCGTCTTGTCCAAACGAACGGCAAACAAATCCTCCTCTGTATCGGCAACTCAGCAAATTCGTCAAAGTCCTTGTGCACCTAGAACGATGGTAACTGCTTCTGGCTCGAGCACTATGAGCTAAAATGCCGCCCAGGCGAGGCTCAGGCAACTCACATCGTTTAAAACGCCATAAGCGGTCCACGGACACTGTCCCTGATTTCGTTACCACAGGTTCTGGTTCAAAGGTCACATTGTCAAAGCAACCAATAAAGTTACAGAAACAAAGTATTCAAATGAAAATTAGATACAGGCCATTGAAAAATAAAATATATTTTGACATAGTGGATTGAAAACATTTTTAAACATTTATAAATATTTTTAACATGAAGAAAATCAAAGGAAAATATAGCACAGGGCTACACTTGGATTGGACATGCTAGCAGAGCTGTTGCCGTATAAGAACATCTATGTTTAAAATAGGAACTGCATACAGTGCAGTAATAAGAATAGGTATGTTAAAGATAGGTACTGCATGTGCAGTGTATAGTTAGTCATTTGCCTGGCTCTTCAAAACGACCAAAACTGTTACTGGAAATCATCGCGATCTCAACACATGGGGAAAAACTAACTGAGACCAGTTGTTCACTACATTTAAGTATGTGTAAACTGGTGAAATACAACATGGCTGACAGTTTTGTGCAATGCATAAGGCCTCATGAACTCTGAAATTTTAGTACCAGACCAACATCCAACCCAGACAAAACACCAGAGGGGGCAAACTTCTGCAGTAATGGCAATATGCCAATCACTTTTCCCAGCAATGCAATCCTTCTGCAGAGGTGGAGAGGGAAAGAAGGAAAACAATAACTGGCCAACGATGGGATGCCTACTGTTTAATGTTTGCCAGCTTGTTTAGTGATCATATGGGCAAATACAATTGGCCTAAGAGGAAAAACACTATGTAATGCCTGCAATATACATAATTTTAACAAGTCATCTCATGCAAAGACCTTTTCGAAGAAAAGTGCACTGGAAGTTTTTGTCCCTTGTGAAAGGCACGACACCATGGAGTCATCTTAGCAAACAAGCTGTTGGCTCGCCACAACAGAGCAGACAACAAAGGCGAGGGGGACTCAAGGGAGCTCGTAGGGGAGAACGCAAAGTGTGATGGTAATTTTGCAACGTACAATCACAAATCTTTCAAGTCGCACTCTTTGCTAGTCACCAACTCGATGACAGTTGCTTTGTCAAGAGCCATCCCCATGATTGTCGCCAGATGCGCTTCTTTGCTTTGCATTGCCCGAGAGAGTTTGTGCAGGGATTGCCTTGGCGGGCGCACAGGCAACCAGCCCCTTCTCGGTGTTAACAGCATCTGAAATTAGCACACTTCCTGTCTGTGCAAGTGGCAAAGCAATGCAAGGTTTTGCTTCAAAACTCTTCCCAGCTTGGAAATCAACAACGGTTGGAGTGTGCTGTGCGTGGAAAGTGACTGAAGCTGTTATTTACCAGACGCATAGCCGGTGTGGATTTGGAGGGTCTGTGCCTCGCTGTCCCAGAAGAAAAATGCATGATGTGCCATTCTTGCACCCCTTACCTCCCTCCTCTTCCCCCCCCCCCTCTCCTCAAATCACCTACAATGAATGCCGGGTGTGGGTCTGTTATAGTCATTGCCAGGTCACTGACCCGCAGAAAATTCAATTTATTTGTGTTTATCTTACACTCTTTTTTTCCATGCAGTGCTCCCTCTCTCCTTCTCTCTCCTCCCTCTCAGTTGAAGTGGTGCAGATCAGATGAGAGCATGCCAGCAGTTCCGTGGTTAGCAGCCTAGCCGCCACATGAACAGTTGTGCATTTTTCATTATTCCAAAATCCTTCTACTTTTCTCTCTTTTTTTCCTTTTTTTTGTACTAAATGACTCTGTTTCCTTTTCATGGTGGTTTTGACTTCCACATGAGACTGGACTGCACCGTTTAAATGGGATTGGAAATGAAACCGTCTTAAAAAAATTATATAAGTTGAAAACATAAAAAAATAGAGTTTAGCAACAACAATTCTGGTCTTTAAGTATCCAAGGAGGGGAACTAGAAACTATTTCCACAATCAGTCCCAGGTTTTGGTGACTCAGTGGATTTTTACATTGTCAACTAATCACATCAGGGATCGATAAATAACAGCACAAATGTAATACGTTTTTGAAGATATTTTCAACACATACGCACAAGCACGAGATGCACAAGTCAAGATAAATGGGGACCCGGATGGGAGTGGTGCTTAGAAATCTGGCATAATGATTATCTTTCTCGGCAGGAATGAAGGTCTCCTAATCAACTCAAAGCCTCTTTTTTATCAAGAGAATGACTGAGGGCATAAAACATTTCCAGTCCTACAGCAAGACAGCTGGAAGTGATTGTATGTTTGAAGGAGGGGGGGGCGGGGGAAGAATGGAGGGGAGGAGGGAGGGGGCAACGTGCTCTCCATATGTGCTTTATGTATAATTGTTTTATTCAAGAAATAACCTTGAAATGAGTGTGAGCGAGCCAGCAAGATAGATGCGGGGGTCAAAGAAAAGCAATTATAAGGCAGTTGTTTTTACTGGCGAATCACCCAGACCTTGGATGTAGCCCACTTATGACTCCATTGTAATATTACCATCGGAGCCAAGACTGTGTTTGTTTCTTTTTTTCATTGGTACCTCAGCGGGAAAAAAAAGTCACCTCAGAGAATGCAGGTTTTGTGGAAAACCAAAATTTCATTTCACACTACATTAGTAATCTAATTACTTGGTGAAATGTAACACAGTAGGGGGTGGGAGTGGTGGTGGTGGTGGGGGGGGGGGGGGGGGTATACGAAAGAGTTCCCTCAGTCTAGATTCTTGAAAGAGTCAGGCTGCATGCACAGCATGGTGGACCCTCTTCCTGCTACCGTGGGTTGCTCCACCCTCCCCTTCAAACTCTCCTACAGCCAGCTGAAACAAGAGAGGACCCCTCCCTCTCTCTAGTCCTGACAAACACACACACACACACACACACACACACACACACACACACACACACACACACATAGATGGTACCAGCTAAGCCTTTCGCTGAAAGCTGTCAGCATAGATTAGGCTGATGGCTCTATTCCTCACACAGGTGGAGGGGTTCTGCAGGGTACCACTCTCTGTGCTATGTCTTTGCCCTTCAGCTGAAACAGAGAAGAAAAAACCTCCTCTGTCCAAAAACAGACAGGCTATTCACTCTCTTGGCGTCTGGCAAGGCAGCGTGAAGCAGAAGGGTGTGGGTACCTTCCCATGTGTGCTATTGTGACCTTGTTGGAACTGCCAAATTATAAAGCAGTTTTAACCATTTCAAAAGTAGTGAAAGTAATTGCGTCAGTGTTATTCAGTGGGCAGTATGGTATGATTTTAATGCAGCTCCGTTCGGGAGCTTTTCTGACTGTTATGCTAAGTCGTTTAAGAGGTAGGACTACTGGGAATCACGTCTTTACTCTTCACATTCTGTGACAGAATCAGATCTCATAAACATAGCGCTATTCCCAGGCCAGGCAAATTCAGAAGAGCAGGACACCACCATACAAGCGGGCGAGCGTTTGTCTATGATAGGTTTGTGGTTGGCTGTAGTCCACATCACCGCATGTTTGAGATTATCGACAAACCACCCAGAAAGCCGTATCCAAGAGGAATTTTTTAATAAATTTGTCAAGCGTTGTAAACCTCCGCCCCCCCACCAAAAATAAAATGGTCTCGTCAGAAGAAGCTTCTCTCCTGGCTGGGAAGTAAGCCTCCACTGGCTCATGTGCAGCCTTGTTTTTCTACCAGCTCCCGACATGTTCGTAAAAAGCGCGCAAGTGGTCGATATTTGATTTCAACAGACATGCTACTCCTGCCCCATGTGGGTTTTTTTTTTTGGTCGGTTGGGTAATAATTCTTTGGAATTACCTGCATAAGCCGAGTATGATCCCAGACACAATAACTACCTGTGCGAGCTACCAGTGTAAAAAGATACTGTGCGGCAGCTAGATGGATTCATTACTGTGCAAGACTGAAATGGAACACTCTGGCAAATGCCCTGACATTATTTACCAAGTCAGTCTTAATCATGGAACACAGGCTCGACATGACGAGCTTCACAGCAGGGTGTATGACTGAGGCCCCCTTCTCTTGCTCCCAGCGGGGTTTGGTTCAGTGACGTAATGATACACACACTTTTTCTGGCAGCTTGCAGTCCTTCCCTCAGAGAGAGGACACAGGGACAGGAGACAGCGTACGGTCGAGAAAGGATGCACCATTCCGAGGTGCGCCGACCCCTTTTAAAGTGGAATAGTTCATAGGCCAACAGAAGTTTAAGCTTGTTTTTCAAGACAAGGCTAAAGGTGAATCCAGCCGAAGCCCAGATGCATGCAACAAACATCGGGCCTTCCCCTGATCCCCTCTGTTGACTTTAAATAAGACGCTACCACTGCACCAAGATTTCAAGGCTCTCCAAATTGTTTGTGCATGTTCTTATCCCAGATTGGACCTAGGTTGAGCTGAATGTGAATTGCCTGGAGGCCTGATCTGCCACAGATGAGCGGCACAGCCTCCGTCTTCATGGGAATGGGACTCAATTCTGTTTGGACATTTCATCTCCCCGCCTCTCTCTCACACACACACACACACACACAGAAAAAGAGCGAGAGAGCAGTAACCCCTGAGCAGTTTGGCCTTCCCGCTCTGCTGAAAAGGGTCGCTGGAGTGAGGCTATGCTTGCTCCCCATCCATCCATCCCCCTCCTCAGTCTTCCTTAAATGGAGAGGACCTAGAGGTCTGTCCGTGGGTGGCCCAGTGCTCACATGCCTGGGCTCAAATACCTGCTCCACCGCTCCAGGTAGGCACCGCTTAAATCTCCCGCTAACTTGTCCATTCTGTGAAAACAGCAAAGGGGGCGGGGGGGAGTGTTTGAGACTAATGTTGCCGACTGGGTGGGTAGGAAAACAAGTCTGTTTTAATAGACGTTTTCAGGGTCTTTCTTTTTTTTCCTGCCTTCTCTCGTCCTCAAAGTGTTGCGTTACCTCTGTTTGCTGTTAGGCGATTCATAAGGACCACATGGACGTGTGTGTGTGTAAGTGAAGGGGAGGCGAGCGGTGTGTGTCCATCCTGCTGGGCATCACAAAGAGTTGTGCAGCGTGACGGGACGCCTGAAAGCGAAACCCACCAAAGCCGCCAATTCGTCTCGCATAATTCTGCCATTTCTCTTCCCTCTGTCCGGAGGTAAATAAAAAAGGATTCAGAGGCTGGCTCCCCTATTAAAAGAGACGAGGCCAACATTGCCAGCGACAGCCTCAAATCATAACAGCCCATCAGAAAGCGGGGGAAACCTTGTGTGCCTGTGAGTTCAGCTGTTCAGAGGAGGTTCAAGGTCCGTTTCCCAGCACTGATGCAATCTGGCCTGGATAGCCACCTGAGGTGGTTCAGCTCATCAGAGGATCAGGTGGAGGTTCCACCTCTCTAAACAGATGAGTGACTACAGTCTTCCATCGGCTGTTGACCACCTGTCAGACACACATGGATCCCCCCCAAAGGCGTGACACCCTGATTTGGCTCGAAATCGAAAAACTCAGGCCTCCACTCATTGACAAGGTCCACCACCCAATTTGGCTCCATCTGCCACAGTGTCTTGGTGAATCAGTTTCTTGTTTCTACCCCTCCCCAATGTTGTGACTGCGTCTCCAGTGGGCTTTGTGTGTGCTAATAATGTCTGGTGTTTTCAAACAAGACAGACTCAACCGCAAAATCTTGATTTTTTTAGCGGGCCTTTTGTTCTTCAAAGGTGGTCCGTGCTGTGAGAAGTGAGAGAAAGCCAAATGAAAATAAAAAAGCTCTTTACCAAAAATGCCTAACCTCATAATGAACCTGGTTAGCATAAAGAAATCCATCAGTGCCTCAAAATATCGGTCAAATTACAAAACAGAGTCCCAGACAGATTTTTTTTCGTCTGACCGTAATGGGAAGCTAGGTTGTTTTTATTTTCTCTGCTAATCAGTGTTCAGGATAAAGCCTATCTTTGACTTCCAAGGGCAACAGGAAAACACGATTGAGTTTCAAAGAAAGTTGGTGGGAACTTTACAGTGCAGCCACAATAAAATTCATCCCACCCCTATGCTGACCAAAAAAAACTCCAGCATTTAAAAATACCCTGTGGACCACTTTCCACATACAGAGCAATACATGGTGAATCATCATCAACTAGATATTCAATGCAGATATGTGCGCATATTGATATATTTATTCATGCAAATGTGTGTACTAATGTGTCCCCTTTAAGATGTCTATGTTATATTTATAAGTCCTCATAACTCTGTTGTTTGTTTTTCACACGCCCCTCTCTCACGCACTGTCAGTGAGCTGAGCTGATGGGGTAAAAAACTCTGACATTTTCAGGTGGCGTGTGGTCAGCCGGTTATTCCACCCAACTGCAACTATAACTTAAAATATGTATATGGGGCCTCCCAATACAAACAGACTATACACCAACCTGCCAATTTAAGAAGCCACACGCCTTGTGAGATGGTGTATGAGAGAGTGGGTGAGGGAGAGAGCGAGAGAGAAAGAGAGAAAGTGAGAGAGCGGGCAAGGGAGTGCATAAGCAAGGGCCAGCTGTCCTAACTGCTTATCAAGTGCCCTGGGAATTCGTACGGGAGGAGTCGGGGCTTTGGGGCATGCAAAGCAACGTGTGTCTCCAGCGCAAGACCATTGTGTCTCTCTGTGGTTAGAGAAGAATTCCATGAGCACACGCAACAAGTGGTGGAGACTGTAGGGCTGGGTTGTGCTGCGCTGTCGCCCCGAAAAAAGTCTTGTTTATTTTTGAGCAGTAAACATTAACAAACAAGTTTGGTGTTTTTCTTAAACTTGTTTTCGTGTCTATCTTCCGTTCTGACAGATACCTGTCCCTCGCCACCACAGACAAGAATTTCAACACGTCTCCGTGTGCTTTGATTGAATGGAAAACACCTTTAGGCTATTGTATACACTTGTATAACATACCAATCTTTTGGTTTCAAGCTAAAGGCACATTATCTTCATTTTAGAAATCACTATCAAAATTATGCAGCAATTGGATGTACATCACCATAGTATCTCCATACATTCATGATATTCCAATTAGGTGAGGGAAGAACTGAGCGACTGTTTGTTATTATAAAACAATTGGGTTCTATCGCGTTATTTAGCTGTTTCTGATTGGACGAGAGACATTCCATGCTATAGATTATCCGTCAACATACCAACGGGGACTTTTCACAGCTAATAATAAATCACTCCGCGATGAAATATTCTATAGCGCATTGATGATAAAAAAAAAAAAAATTCCAAACCAAGACGTTGACAATGGAACTATTTTTTGTTGCGGAAAAACAATGGCGAAATAAACAATTTTTAATCAATAACTTTGTGTTGATATGTTAATTTGTTGACTGTAGAATTGTTTTATAAAAGCAATATAGCACTCGTGGGAGTGGGAGTGGGGTAGGTAAGGGATAATCCCACGTGTGTTGTTGCCTACGCCACTCAGCCTCCGGCCTCGGTGGCTACGGCCGAACACCACCCGTGGGATTATCCCTTACCTACCCCACTCCCACTCGTGCTATATTGCTTAATCAATACAGCAGAGACAGTTTATATTAACCCTAGTGTTGTTTCAGGTATGTGCAACCAGGCTTTCAATGTTTACTAATAAAAAAACGACTCAATTCATAATGATTTTGATGTATTTCATTGTTCAAATTCACTCAGTATTTCATGTACGTTAATTCACACAACTTTGGGTATTTTCCAGCACACAGAATTGCATACAGCCCTTATAAGTGATTTATATGTATGATCATTAACATTATACTCATATCCCATCCAGACAGAATAATCAAACTTGTCAGTGTATACTGTGAGTTCAACATTCAAAGGAGAGACCTTTTTCATCTAGACCTTACCTTATGTATACGTATACTAGTGCTGTCAGTTTAACGCGTTATCAACGGCGTTAATGCAAACCCATTTTAACGTCGTCGATTTTTTATCGCTCGATGAACGCGTTGTTTAAAAAAAAAAACTGTGTAGAAGGCTAACATTACGTTTGAGTGAATAGTGAGCGCGATACGGCGAAATGGATGATAAAAAGCTTCTGAATAGAAAGTTTACCTTTAAAGGTTGTGCAAAAGAAGCGAGCTTTACTGTTGTCTGAAAATGTCAACAGGCAGCCGGCTGAAAGCACAAAAGAAGTAGGCTTACCTTTTATTGGTAACCTAACTGTTACGGTTCATTGTTTTTGAAATAAGAGGCCTGACTTCTATGTTCACAGCCAACTTGAAAAAAAGAAAATATTAAGCCATGGTTTAACTGCACTAGGCTGAGTCCTTGTTTATCTGAAATGTGCACTTTATAATTTTATTTTGTACCGTCCTGTTTGGCAATGTTGTTTTTCAAATAAAATAAAACATTGCATAAAGCAAGCCAATCCACTTTTCCATATTAATAAGAGCATTAAAATAAAATAAAAATTATGGAAAAAAATAATTGAAGGGACATTTAGAATAGATACAAATTTGCGATTAATCACGATTCATTTTTAGTTAACTATGACAAAAATGCGATTCATCGCGATTAAATAGTTTAATCGTTTGACAGCACCAGTATATACACACCGGAAGCCCATCATCCACTCCCCATAACCTCACAAAGCAGACAGTGATGCTTTTATTAATATGGCGTCCAGAGCCAGCTGTCAGACTGGAGGGCCCTCGCTTGGAGAGGAGAGGAAATTAAAGCGTAAGAGGGTGTGGAGCATGGAGGTGGGAGTGATGACAGCCCAAACCTCAATCCCTGGCTGGCACACACTCTGCTTCATCACTCCATGATCACAAAACTGGGAATTAGCATCCGTATCCCACGTCAACTCTTAGAGGCCATTAGTGCTCCATCAGCGACCATCCAACTTTATCAATGGTGATACATGACCAAACTCCTCTCTTGGAGTGTGGCTTGATGCCTCACTAGGATTTGATATTACCTCCATTATTAGGTGCAAAAACTTACGAGCTGTTCACAACAGGTAGCCTGCCAATTTACAAAATGGCTGCTCAACTCTGCTTTATAAGACTTTGGCAGACTAAGTTTTTGCACCTAATAATGGAGGTAATATCAAATCCTAGTGAGGCATCAAGCCACACTCCAAAAGAGGAGTTTGGTCATTTATCACCATTGATAGTGGACAAATAAAGAATGGAGAGAGTTGCAAATGTGGAAACCTTCAATCGAGGGCCCATGCTTGAATTACTTCTGATGAGGAGCCTTCAGCATGGCTCTCTTCAGAAATAAATCACCTGGACTATGCCAATGGAAACAGGTCGCTCTGCTCGACAGAATCAGCAGTTTTTCTGAGGTGATTTAGGATTTCAGTTTCATGCTGAAAAAGCCAAATCAAATCCTTCTTTCTTGGAAAGAGGATTTTCCAGAGAGGGTGATGACAGCATACTAGCTCTTTTTTTCCCCCCATTTCTTTTTTGTTTGTTTGACTTCATTTTTTTCCGGTTGTTTTGAATTTTTAAATGCGTGAGAGATGTCCTCATGGCCAGCCTAATGCTCCAAACACAAGGGTTGAGACACTGTTTATTTCGGCGTCTGAAGTTATTTACAAAACATCTATGATTGATGATCATTTGCAAATGACATGTCTGTGTAGCGCGCCATCGAGCTACTTGTGGGAAGCCAGTTGAAGGGTAAACTGTCAAACAATTCTGTCACGTTGAGTAAATCTTTGAGGTAAATAAGGACAACCCAAAACTGGATAGGATAGGTGTACTGCTTCTCTCTAAACAGTCTCTTCACGCATATACTGTATATTACCAATGATTCATGTTAGAAAGGCGATATAATCTGATGAGGGGAATTATCATCAAGTAATGCTTTAAACATGGGAAAACAGAAGATCCAGCGTGATAATGTATTTATTGTATGGGAGCTGAAATGTACTGTAATCCTCCTGGGCTGGCCTGCTGTAGCTGGAAGCTGAAGTGTGTCCAATTTTGTGCAGTCAGGTTTTTTTTCAAGCAAACTCATGACCTCGTATAGCCCACAACTGAAATGGCTACCAGCAAAGACTCTCAGGGAGAAAGTATCTCTGAGGATCTGAAGACCTATAAAATTATATTCTAGACAGTTGGTCATTGACTTTGGCAATCACTGAATGCTAAATTTTTTAACTTTCCTGATCTCACAGCCACAGGGCTGGCATGTGAAAATATAAATGTCCAATCCAACATTGAGCTCCAGTCCCATCCAAGGCTGTAAGTCAGATCCACTGGCTGCTTATCATCCTATTGTTCATTGATTGTAACCAAACAACTCACGGGTACAGCTAATTAAAGACTCCCTAAAGCAGATCATAATGCCTGTGGGAAAAGCAAATATTTGAAAGGGGTTTTAGAAGGTTTACCATCTTACTGCCATTGTTAGTCTTGTTGGAATGCCTTTGTTGCCTTTGGCAACAGAAGAATAAATAGCTCTCGTTGTCTGTTCTGTCAGAACGTGATGTGTACATTAGCCATGAGGATGGACTCCGGCTAAACTAAATAAGACTGCTTTTGCCTTTTCTATTTAATAAGCCGATCCGATCTGGTTTAATACTAAACACAACTCTTTTTTGTCATGAAGGTGTGTGTGTGTGTGTGTGTGTGTGTTTGTGCGACTATTGACTGTGTTTAGAAAGTTATTTTACTCCTCGAGTTGCTTTGTCTGCCACCAGCATGAAATGGCTAGGGTTACAAAATGGCATCCGGGTGAAGCTTGTTAGCATGTGGTCAATGTTGAGGGGAGTGCGTGTCAACATTTTAGTCCACCAGCTGCACCCTGGAATTAAACAGACGGACTGCGGAGTTTAAAGGCAAAACCTCAAAAATGTAAAGTAGCGCCGTGGTTGACCGCTAGTATGTGCACCTTATCATTGGTCACATGTGTTGTGATTTGCCCCTTGAAAGCATTGGACGGTAATTTAGCATTAAGCCCTTTGGTTGGCCAGCACAGCACTGTAGAACACTGATCATGTGATAGCAATGGCTGCCTGCACTACAGCACGATAAGAGGACAGCCTTGCTTGGTGAAATGCTTCACAGCTCTTGAAAGCATATGTTACAGTCATGTGTTTTTCAGCATAGCAAAGTTCATTCTTGAGTCTTGAGGTGATAATTTAAAGAAATGTTGGGAAGGTAAAGTCATCTGGGTCGGATTGGTCAACATGTGAACAGTGAATCTGGTTAAAGACTTTGCTGTGAAAACAAATTACATATTCAGCAAGGATCGTACACCTGCGTTCGTGTGACTTTTTACTCAGGGTGCATTCTAAACCTCTACAACATCTGACAGAAAAATGACCTGATAAAAACCCATCCCTAGATTCTAAAGCACCTGTGGCTGTACTGTGGACAGTGTGTGTTGATTCTCAGACAACTTTAGACTCTAAAACACTCCCAAATGGCAAAAGAAAATACACAACGTGAAGATCTGCTTTCCATCAGAACTTTTCCAAGCAGGGGTAAATGGTCATTCTCTCTTTCCCTCCCTCTCTCTCACTGTCTTCTCCACTCTCATGCACTTTTTGTCTTGGACTGAGTTCCATAATCCGGCAGTGATGGATCTAAGCCTAAGAGCTATTGCCTTTTCTGCAGCTGTGTGTCCTCACAGACCCCTATGCCAAAACTCGACATGAATTAGTGTGATGACTAGGCAGACGCCCATATATGTACAAAGAAAATACCAACACACACACACATTCACACCCACATATACACACACACTAAAATAATTCTTCATTGCACTAATCAGCAAGTTCTCTGAATGAAAAGGAGGGGTTACTCTGGGTGAGTGGATTGTCAAAGAGCAGTGGTGGTCCGTCAGGGCCTTCTCTGCTGGCCTAAACATCATCAGAAAATAAATGTAATTTTAATATTTTCTTTTCATAAATATGTATTAAATTATTCCCCATAGTCCATTGTCTTCATTTCATAGCTTCCAGCGTTGTTCATTTATGTTAGAGCTTTCATCCAATCATATTTCAGCTATCATGTGTTGCCACGCTCCGAGAAATCTTCCCCGAGAACAGAAATCTTCCCTGAGGCCTTCAGAATTCACATTGAAGGCCCGTGTACATCTGATTGGTTATCACAACTGGCTGTTTCAGTTCATTTAAGTTGAATGAACTGAAACAGACAGTTGTGACAACCAATCAGATTTCGAGTTGGCGACACTGGGCCTTCTAGAAGGCCTGGAAGATTTCTTTCCTCGCGTTGAACGTGACACGTAAACGTCCTTTGATTGGATACTGAGGCAGACCGCTGCATTGCTTCAGTGCTCAGTTTAGCTGGCTACGACGTACATCGGTTTCAATGCTTATTATGCTAGTTGTTTCAATTGGTAAGACTAAATATAATTACATTAACCAACTCAAATAAACTAGTTTACACCAACTTGATAATTCCAGTTTTTGATACAATTACAACGCCATTTTCAAGACGGAACTTTCAAGAAAAACTGGATATCGTGAGGATGGGAAGTTTAATGAAACTGCTTTGCAGGTGGGACAATGCGATGTTTAGTGGACAAACTTGTTAAAGCTCACATAGGCTACTTTCGGTGGACTTAATAAAACTTTGTAGACTAATCCCTGAAAATCGCCTTTTATTTTTAAGTTGTGACAGTAATATCCAAGCGATCATATAACTGAGAGTTTACTACTCTGAATGTATTGTTAATACGGGTGTATTGATTTTAAATGCTCCGGAAATATTAATAAAGTCTGTTGTACTCGACTATGTTAAGGTGATGCAATGCTAACTTATACTGCCTTTCTGTATAAATATAATGGTTCGAGAGCCATGGCGTCATAATGATGGTATTAGGAGGTGGATTCACTCAGTTTAACACCGTGTAGGACATCGCTGAAGGCCTAGTCGTGAAATGCACGGACCGCCACTGGATTTAGGGGATCCACATGAACCAAACTGATAAGCAGGAACGTCCTGATCCCAGTTGTAACGGCAGGACAATAATGTGGATCAAGTATGATTTGAATTATCCCCGGGATTAAAACCACTGGTCCATTACAGCCATGAAACAAGGGGCTTCCTGCCTCCCAGCAGCCATTGCAACGTTTTGGCCTTAAATCACATGGCAGGCGGAACTTCACACCACAGGCGTCCCATGGCATCACGGCTCACAGCCAAAATCTGCCTCGGAGGTCGTGAACTCCCTGGAATGCCTCAGAAATATCGTGCCCCCCCCCCCCCCATTTTTGTTCCACACTATCACTGGGGGATTGGTGCAGTGAACTAAAATGGCCATTAATACACTGCAGAATGGGGCGCCCCTAATCCTGTACCCATACACAGACACATACACTCACTCACACATACACACACATACTCACACCTCATTGCCCTGCTAGTCTTGACCTTAAGCGCGGCTAATTTATCTCTTCCCTAAACGACCCTTCACTCTGTGTGGACATGGCCCCTTGTACGTGTGTGCTAATATACGGTCAGCCAGGGTGTCCAGTGATATTTCCCAAAAGGCCCCACTCGGTGCTGGGTCCTAAAGGATGCCGGCTGCCACGGGGTCATTGCTAGGCACATTAATTCTCAGCCAAACAGCCCGGCCGGGCTGGGTTAAGGGAAACAGATGAGCCTTCTCTTTCTCTCTCTCTCCCTGTGTGTGTGTGTGTGTGTGTGTGTGTGTGTGTGTGTGTGTGTGTGTGTGTGTGTGTGTGTGTGTGTGTGTGTGTGTGTGTGTGTGTGTTTGTGTGTGTGTGTGTGTGTTTGTGTACATGTGTGTGTGCATCTGTGTGTGTGTGTGTATGTGCATGCGTGCGTCTGTGTGTGTGTGTGTGTGTGTGTGTGTGTGTGTGTGTGTGTGTGTGTGTGTGTGTGTGTGTGTGTGTGTGTGTAACCTGCAGAGCAGCTCCAGCTCCTGAGGCATAAACCCCAGGTCTGAGGTGCGTCCAAGTGGCGGTTTAGCCAGAGGCTACATGAAGCCATGGCCAAATGAGTAGCTGCTGCTCAGTGTTATGAGAAGAATGGAGGCACAGTAAGCTCAGGGGGTACTTCTCTACTTGACTCTCTCTTTCTTTCTTTCTCTCTCTTTCTCTCTCTCCATCAACCAGTGTGAGGGGGTGCTTCTCTACTTTACCCTCTCTCTCTTTCTTTCTCTCTCTCTCTTTCTCTCTGTCTCTTCATTTGCCAGGGTTAGGGGTTAAGGAAAGTGTAGGCTCAGTCAACCACCCCCACTGATGCTCTTTATTGTGTGAAAAGTATGAAAGCACGTGTGAGGGTTTGATGGAGTGTTGCTTTTTCACATTAAGGGGCATTCCATGGGTGATGTAGGGGGACTGTCACCAAATGCAGCATGGCTGTTTTTAAGAGAACCGAATCTGAATGTCCTGCACAGAACTGGTATAAAAAAGGATTTCATTCAGTTTTCTCATGATGATTGTGTATGAAAGGAAAGAACTTCTGTGTAATAAAGTGAGATGTAAAAGAGCATTTGGCACGTTAAGTTTCTTTTCTTTTTTTTTTTCATACCATGATATATACCATGTATATATACACACACATCAGCAACGGCATTGATCCGGAACTCCCAGAGTGATTAACTCCACGGAGCTCAAGAGGAGAAATGACAGATTGAGTGTTCAACAACAATGATGTGATCCAGGCCAGACTAGATGGGCCTTCCAGCCTACCCTGTGAACTACAGCAGACGTGCTGACTGCAAACTATTACGTGATTAAGGCCAGAGAAAGAGGATGGGGGGGGGGGGGGGGGGGTACTTTGGTGAGTCCTCAGTGCATGACTTTGTTTTGCACTTCAAGTTTTACGGTGCCCAGATTTTTTCCTCCAACACGACCAGGAAATGGGAACCGAAAACACGTCGGTGGAGGTATTTTTAAGGGACTTTAAAAAGGTACAAAAAAAGTGCAAAAAGCTCAGAAATACCAAGCTTCAACTTCACAGATTTTAATAATGTTATAGCATTATGCCAAAATGCATTATTATTTATAAAGCCTTGATATTTAACTTCAGTCATAATGTAAAGCTTTATTATTTTGGAATGCTGCAGTGACATTACCAAATGGAAACCATTACCTCTTCCAAAAGAAATTGGAACCAGAGGGTCCTATTTTGAAAAGCCACCTTAAGCACAAGTGATTTCATTCAACATCTATGTATATTAGGTTCTGGGACACTGAAAATGCCAGTGGACTTGACAAACCTTGAAGGCTGACGTGTTGCAGAGCTAGGACGTTCAGGGGTGAATAATGCCATGGCATCTAAACACACCTCCTTGGAGGATATCCCCGAGCAGCATTTTCGAATGTTTATCATCAACAGATGGGATGAATCAGCTGCTCGAGAACCAATTGAGGCAATTTGTTCCTAAGTGATCCCTTCCAGTTGGCCCTATCAAAATCTCAGCGTCCATTTCCTGGTGTGGCTGAACATTGCGGGGTCATTTTCCCTTCCAGCACATCATCACAATATTCTGCAAGAGCCGCACTCTTAAGGGTTTACTGAAAAACAACCAAATACCTCTCTGTCCAAACAACATGAGCAGATGCAATACAAACCAGACTTGTTGGTGTCACACGTTCAATATTTTATGCCTAGAACCACATAATTGTTGTTCACTATTGGAACTTTGTGTTCCCAAACAGCTTTTCAAATAGTTCTGGGCCCCCAGAAAATGATATAATTATGCACATTTTATCTCAGTCAGTACACATGTCGGCAGCTTGTGGCTATTTCACATTTAGATTGTATGCAGCTCTAAGGGGGGGTGCATGTTAATAGGACAACATATGATGGATTTGACAGACACTGTAGATACATGAACCTCCAGGCAAGAGATTGTGCCTGTTGAAGAGGCCCATGTTTTAACAATAAAATTAATTGCTGCCAGCAACTGGACACCATGAACTGCATGGGGCTAGAGATTGTTTTTCCAAGTATTTGGAACCAGAGTCCAAACACACACATACACACTCGCATGAGGAGCATGAAGTGGCAACGCTGTGAGAGTGAGAGAGAGAAAAAGAAGTTAAATGAAAATCAGGCTGGCCTGAAAAGTTCACAAACTGCAGGAAACCTTGTAGCAATCAAGCACATAATAGTTTTGCAGAAAAAGCTGTCATCCCTGGCATTCGGTCATTTCTGTTCAGAAGGTGTTGGGGGTTGTGGACGGGGGGATTGTGGGGGTGGGGGGTGCAACCACTTACACACTCACTCTGAAAACATCCATTTGGTTGAACAGCTGTGTTCACTGTGATACAAATGTAGCCCCTCTGGCGTGGTGCAGACTCTGAGAGGGTTCTGGTCAGAAGCTGGCTGAGGGCAATAAATTGAATGAAAACGGAACCAACTGAAAGGGGAGAGTAGTCATCCCTGCTCCATAACTCTTCCAGCTCCTCTCCCCACCCATCCACCCCACTGACCCCCATCCCTATTATATTTTATGTCCGAAATTTTCGCTGATCGCATTAGCAGGCCCCGCACAGCCTTGAAGAGAACAAAGCCGTCATCGCTGGAAGTGAACCCGCAACTGAGCAGCGCCGAGCCAAACCCGGCAGCGACAGCCCAACTTAACCGAACCCGTCCCAGCCTAAGCTCGCCTGGCCCTGCCCAGCCCGGCCCGAGGGCCCTGGGTTCCAGCCAAGACCTGATGTGGCAGAGACAGAGGACCTCCCTTAGTTTACTGTCCACTCAAAAGGGAAGGATGACAACCTGACCCCCCCCCACACACACACACAAACACACACACCCCTACGCCCAACTCTACCCCAGTTCCACATCCCAAGGGTTACTGAGACAGAATCTGGGGCCCCGGTTACAGGGGAATGGGGAAGGAGGTCACCACATGTGGCGAGACACTCCGTCCCCTTTCAAACATACCACAGCACACTCTCTGACGTCACAGTAGCCATTTGTGAGCAAAAGCCCTCCACCCTTCTCAAGCCCAAACCATTTAGACTTTTTACCATCACCCAGCACTACTCTGGATCTGAAGGCTTCTTTGTGCGATGCGCTGCAAATATATATTGAGGTTTACCCTGGCCCTGGTAATGATACTCAGTAGAAATGGATGGGGAGTTCCATTTGCGGGGTCTTTAAATGGTCTTTTAATGGTCCCACTAATTCAAATGAAGATGTCTCATTTATAATGATTTTGTTGCTTGGATATGCATGCCTCCTAATGAATGAGTCACTGTAATTACCATAATTATCTTGCGGATGGTTCCTCTTCTTGTTTACAGGCCTCAGAATTGTGACTGAGCATGGTGTCATTGGAGATCTTAAATATGGTTCTCATCATGTGGAAGAGGAAGTGTATCAAGAGCATCAAGAGACCTTGAGGTTACTGGAACTTGACAAAGGCTGGAGATGCGTGGCAACAGTCATGAAGGGGAGGGGGAAATGACACATTCTTTGCTGGGAATAATAACACAACTTTTTTATAATTGAATTAGATGTACTTTGAGCCATTCATTTGCAGTAATGAATCTTGGCTATGACATGATGGGCTTAAAGAGTAAAGCTGCTGTTAGAGGACATTTAGAGAAGTGTTCATCTACTTGTCTGCGCAAGGCATGTTAAGTATCTGTTTTTCTTTTCAGAAAAGAGTCCTCTCACACAAAAAAAATAGCTTTTTTCCAACACTTCCTCACCACCCACACGTGAGCCCAAACCACACGGTTAATCATTTCAGTGGTTAAATCTACTGAACTATCCGTCACGACTTCAGAATTATTACACTAGGAGGCTGGCAGCCCCAAAGAGAGACTCCAGTTTGAAAATTGATTGGTTTTTCCATGTCACTGAATGTGCGGGATCACTGTTAGTGTTCCACATCAAATGATAAAGAGGAGCATTCCCTGAAGCTGCAGGTTTTTTTTCTGGTCTCGCCGCTCACTTTTCCAAACAAGAAAATGGGGTAACACCCTTCCAAAGATAACATCTTTTTTTCCCCCTCATTGGGTATCCCTGGCCAATCAATCTTTTTAATTTACGCATGTATTTATTTCACACGTGCGAGGCCTCCATAGGCTCTTGGTCTTCTGCTGAAAGGACTCAGCTGTGAATTACGCCACCATGGCTTTTTATTACCTCTGAGTAATCACTTATATTTTGCTATACATCAGCACTAAAGCTTGACTGAAAAATGGGCCTCGTTTTTTTAAATGACTTGCTCCAGGGCTTCTTTGCATAGGATCAAACCTGCAAAACCAGGCAGCCATGGACTTAAGCATGTGATTATGGAAATTAAACTTTGAACTGAAGTGTATTTTAACCACATAGTAATTCTCAGTTTAATTATGGGGTTTTGACATCCAAAGAGACAGCTGCATTTTGGGAATTCTTGTGAATCATGTGCCAGTATACTCATGGGCTGCCATGGGAGTGACAATGCACAAATCATTCTACAAACATGTGGTGTCGTATTGACACTTAAGAAAAAATTAGGTTCTAAAACCTCCTCATAAAATAACTCCCCCCCCCCCATCTCTCTACCCTGTCAGCCCAAAGCTGATGGGTCCCCCCCTTATGGACAAAGTTGTATTTAAAAAATGTCAGGAGTGAGAAGTTTGATGAATGCATCAGGGACTCTGTGAGTTCCCACATTGAGACCATGACAGAACCAACAAGATGCTTTTGATTAGACTTTGTGTCATGGTGAGTCCTGGTATAGAAATAGAATAGAATAGAAAAGCCTTTATTGTCATTGTATTTACATACAACGAAATTTGGAGTGCTTCTCCTGTTGGTGCGACGAGGGACAACATATAACACAACAACAACATATAACACAACAATATTGCATATACAGCCGCGGAAAAAATTAAGAGACCACTTCAAAATTATCAGTTTCTCTGGTTTTACTATTTATTGGTATGTGTTAAAGTAAAATGTACATTTTTGTTTTATTCTATAACCTACTGGCAACATTCCAAATTTCAAATAAAAACATTGTCATTTAGATCATTTATTGGCAGAAAAATGACAATTGGTCAAAATAGCAAAAAATATGCAGTGTCTTCAGATCTCGAATAATGCAAAGAAAACAAGCTCATATTCATTTTTAAGCTACACAATACTAATGCTTTAACTTAGGAAGAGTTCAGAAATCAATATTTGGTGGAATAACCTTGATTTAAAATCACAACTTTCATGTGTCTTGGCATGCTCTCCACCAGTCTTTCACATTGCCGTTGGGTGACTTTATGCTACTCCTGGCGCAAGAATTCAAGCAGCTCGGCTTCTTTTCATGGCTTGTGACCATCCATTTTCCTCTTGATCACATTTCAGAGTTTTTTTTATGGGATTCAGGTCTCGAAATTGGGCTGGCCATGACAGGGTCCTGATCATTGATCAGGGAACATTGTCAGAGCAAAAGGAAGCAAGTTTTTCTTCCGGGACAACGTTGTACTTTGCCTGGCTGAGGTTTGTAAAAGACCATAAGGATTGAACCAAAGCGGACTGGACGGTCTCCTAGTTCGTCTTCTCTGATGAGTCCAATTTCACAGTAGGTGCAAGACTCTGTGGCTTGTAGGCCTCTCCAGGTCTCCGTCTAACCATCAGACGGCCATGTGTTGGGCAAAGCTGAAAATTGGGAGACCCTCCAGTCCGCTTTGGTTCAATCCTTATGGTCTTTTACAAACCTCAGCCAGGCAAAGTACAACGTTGTCCCGGAAGAAAAACTTGCTTCCTTTTGCTCTGACAATGTTCCCCAACTCTGAGAAGTGTTTTTTCCAGCAGGGCAATGCTCCATGCCACACAGCCAGGCCAGTAAAGGTGTGGATGGAGTATCACCATATCAGGACCCTGTCATGGCCAGCCCAATTTCGAGACCTGAATCCCATAAAAAACCTCTGAAATGTGATCAAGAGGAAGATGGATGGTCACAAGCCATGAAAAGAAGCCGAGCTGCTTGAATTCTTGTGCCAGGAGTAGCATAAAGTCACCCAACGGCAATGTGAAAGACTGGTGGAGAGCATGCCAAGACACATGAAAGTTGTGATTTTAAATCAAGGTTATTCCACCAAATATTGATTTCTGAACTCTTCCTAAGTTAAAGCATTAGTATTGTGTAGCTTAAAAATGAATATGAGCTTGTTTTCTTTGCATTATTCGAGATCTGAAGACACAGCATATTTTTTGCTATTTTGACCAATTGTCATTTTTCTGCAAATACATGATCTAAATGACAATATTTTTATTTGAAATTTGGTAGGAATGTTGCCAGTAGGTTATAGAATAAAACAAAAATGTACATTTTACTTTAACACATACCAATAAATAGTAAAACCAGAGAAACTGATAATTTTGAAGTGGTCTCTTAATTTTTTCCGCGGCTGTATTAAAAAACGGTAGGAATAGCATAAAATATATATATGTAGCCTGTGCACCAGGTTAAGACTAGGTTCCCCTAGGTTCTCTCTCTGTCTCTCGCTCTCTCCCTTCTGTTCGCTCTCCCCAGTACAAGCACGTCATTAATTGGGGGGTGGAGTGGGCACCTAGTTGGCCACCTACCTGACGGGAGGTAGGCGTATATATTTAGGCACCTGGGGTCCTTACACAGGTCTGTTACTGTTGCTGGCACACGGGTGAGGAAGCTAGGCGTGGGCACGCTCTTGAAGTGCGGAGAAGCTGACTGCACCAGGCTGTACCTGGGTTTGAGACCGTTTGCGGTTCAAAGCACCCACTGGGTATTGTGGCTTGTGTGGTGCGTGGTGTATCCGCTACCAGCGATTTGTATTTACAGCAGGAGCGGCAGACAGTGATCAACCAGCGTTGCTAGGGTTGCTGTTCTCTACATGTGTGTGATTGTTGTGTGGTTTATGTCCTTTGTTATAGTTTTCCTCTAGCCTGTTGGTTGTAGTTTGTAGTGTAGTGAGAGTGCATCAATTGCACATCACAGGCTAGAGTGGTTTCTTTCTTTTCTTTATTCTTTTGTTTTGTCCACCCCCCTCCCTCTCGGATAGCCAGCCTCAGTGGTGGTGGAGCCAGGGGAACTTATAGGGCCCTATTGAGTAGGCATCTCCCTAGTTCCCCTTTTTGCACTCAAGGAGTAGAATAGACATGTGAAGTTGCGGTGAAGTGAATTCTTTAATCCTCATATCAAGTTTATCAGAGTGATCTATATTTGCAGTGTGTCTTCTGACAGTGAACACGTGTTGTATTGGGACTCTTACCCGTCCATGAGTCTTTTGTTTGCTCCTCTGGCTCCATTGCTGCAGGCTTGGCGACTCCTTTCCCCTTTTATTTCTTTGTTTATGAATTTGATTCTGTTGACCAACCAACCCACTTTGTATTAATAAAAAACTGTATTTTTATACTTTGAAAGAACCTGTGTCTGAACAGCTTATTGATACCGAGTTCCCCTTGCTCAATAACTCAAGGGGTGGCGTAGTCACTGTACCCTAGGGGGCGCTACATTTTGGCGTAGCCGGCAGGATCACTGTTAATCTTTAAAGTGTTGTTGGTTGGTCACAGTGAGCAGCACCGTGTGAGTGTGTGTGTGTGTGTGTGTGTGTGTTTGTGTGTAGAGAACAGCAACTGGCAACATGAGCGGCGAAGAGGACAACGATGGAGGCTCTGGGGCACAGCAGCTGCAGCAGCTACGGCAACGTGTGGCCCAGCTACAAGCTGAAAACCAGAGACTATCCGGTGCACAAGGTGACGATGCTGGGGGGGGGGATCCCCTTCCAGTGCGAAGAGAACAGACACTCTATCTGCCCAGAGAGAGACGGTGCCCTAAGTTCTCTGGCTCCCGAACAACTGGGACCCTTTCCATTGAGGAGTGGACTGAAGAAACACAAGGCTGTATTAGGTCAAGGTACATGTCCGATCTAGAAAAGGCAATGTTTTTATATGATCACTTAGAGGGCGAAGCCCGAAACGAGATCAAATATAGACCTGCTACTGTTAGAGAAAACCCAACAGAAATGATTTCCGTCTTAAAAGAAGTATATGGATGTTCTAAATCATATGTTTATTGGCAGCAGCGCTTCTTTGACCGAAAGCAGAAAGAACATGAGTCATTGTTTGAGTTTTCACATGCATTGATGAACCTTATGGCACAGGTGAAACAATCCAAACAAGATTCTATTGCTAATGCAGACATGTTGCTTAGAGACCAATTCTGTGAAAATGTTCGTGACCCAACGTTAAAACGGGAACTTAAAAGAATGGTACGGGCTAATGAGGCCTCTTCCCTGCTAGATGT
Organism: Sprattus sprattus; assembly: GCF_963457725.1. Classification (NCBI taxonomy): domain Eukaryota; kingdom Metazoa; phylum Chordata; class Actinopteri; order Clupeiformes; family Clupeidae; genus Sprattus; species Sprattus sprattus. The sequence continues at coordinate 33,353,728 of NC_137925.1, read as the reverse complement.
AAGACGGGAAGCCACTAGGTGGGTGGAGGAGGGACAGACAAGTCGCGAACGGAGTCAAAGTGCTCCAGGGCGTAGAAGTGAAGCGCTTTATATGTCTCAGTGTGAAGCCACCGCTGCACAACCCTCAGAGATGGCAGAGTTAAAAGAACTGGTGTTGAAACAACAAGCCCAACTTGATATGCTGGTCCAACATCTAGGGCAGCCCACCAGTCGATCTCGCGCCCCGCAGCCATATCGGGAGGGACGCTTTAAGCGTACCCCTGACGGTCAGCCCATCTGCATTCGATGCGAGCAACCTGGACATATAGCCCGGTACTGTCAATCCGCTCCCCCTTCGAGCAACCGTAGACCAGCCCCTCACACATTTCTAGATCCCACCGAGCGGTCAGTGCCTTTTGCCCGTAGTTCAAGTAGCCAGCCGGGAAACTAGAAATTCCCAGTGTGCAGAGCCACACACTGGGAGGGGAGGGTTTTGGCTCTGCATGTTCTCCGTCTTTTAGACAATTAGTTGGAAAATGCCCTGTTTTACATGTGGACATTGGAGGGTTGATGGTCCCCTGTCTAATTGACACTGGGTCAATGGTTACTACTGTAACTGAGAGTTTTTTTAATAAATATTTCAGTCATCTGCAGAAGAAAGACTGCAAGTGGTTAGGCCTCAAGGCAGCTAATGGGCTAGACATACCTTACACTGGTTATATCGAGCTGGATATTTTTGTTTTGGGACAGCGTATTCCGGAGAGGGGAATATTGATTGTCAGAGACCCACCCAATGTGACCCTTCATGACCGCAAGGTAGCTACCCCTGGTATACTAGGTATGAACGTACTGTCGGAGTGCTATAGAGTTCTCTTTGAGCAACATGGTGCACAGCTCTTCCACTCCCCTCCGGTTAAGTCGGCGGCCCCAGCAGCCCTACGGGCTTTGCGACATTGTGAGAAGATCCAAGCCGTCTTCAATGCCCCCAAGCCATTCAAGGTCAAAGTCCAGGGGAAGTCTCCGGTCTGCCTTGGGGCTGGTGCCCTGACTATGGTTGCGGTTACATGCCCCCAGTTAGATACTGCGGAGTTCTTGTTTGAGCCATTAGGTAATGAAGATGGGCAACTGCCTGAAGGTCTCTTGGTGTCCCCCACCCTTGTCACTGCCAAAAGGGGCATGTTGTGTGCTCCTGTAGTTAATGTCGGGTCTACTGACGTGTGGCTTTCCCCCCGACGCACCATTGGAACTGTGCAGGCAGTGATGGCGACCTCTGCTGGAACCAACCTTGTTGACGGTAAGCCTTCATGGGAAGAGTGTTCCGCCTACGTCTCCACTCAGGAGGCAACCACATGCTCCAGCGTCCATGAATCTCCCTTCCCTGACTTTGAGGGCCTGACTCCTGAGCAAGCTTCCAAAGCCAAAGCCCTCTTTGTTCAGTACGACGATATCTTTTCCAAGGGTGATGGAGATCTGGGATGTACGTCTCTGATTACCCATGAGATTCCATTAGTTGATGATGCCCCTGTCCGTCAACCTTACCGTCGAATCCCGCCCACCCAGTATGACATGGTGAAGGCCCATATCAAACAGCTCTTAGATAGTCAGGTCATAAGAGAGAGCAGCAGCCCGTACTCTTCTCCAATCGTTCTTGTCACCAAGAAAGATGGGAGCCTTCGTCTCTGCGTAGACTATCGGCAGCTGAACTCAAAGACCCGGCGTGATGCCTATCCCCTCCCCAGGATAGAAGAGTCCTTAGATGCCCTGTCCGGGGCAAGATGGTTTTCCACCCTCGATCTTGCGAGTGGGTATCACCAAGTCCCGATGGCCGAGAAAGACAAGTCGAAGACTGCCTTTTGCACACCGTTTGGCCTCTTTGAGTTCAACCGGATGCCATTCGGACTGTGCAATGCTCCCGGCACGTTTCAGCGCCTCATGGAGCGCATGTTTGGAGATTGCCGTAACCAATCGGTCCTTTTGTACCTAGATGATGTGATTGTATATTCGTCGACAGTGGAACAACACCTTGAGCGGCTGGGGGAAGTGTTCACACGACTGAAGAAACAGAACCTCAAGGTGAAGTTGGCTAAGTGTGAGTTCTTCAAACACCAGGTGAGCTACTTAGGCCACGTGGTCTCGTCAGAGGGGGTAGCTACCGACCCTGCGAAGATTGAGGCAGTTAAGGAGTGGCAGCGCCCAGGTCACCTGGCTGAATTGAGGTCCTTTCTTGGCTTTGCAAGTTATTATCGGCGGTTCGTCGAAGGCTTCTCCAAGATCTCAGCCCCGCTACATCATCTTGTGGGGAAGCTCATTGGACCACGGAGAAAGGGGAAGACCCCTCCAGTTCCCCTAACAACAGCATGGGATGAGGCCTGTGAAAAGGCATTTGAGTCGTTGAAGGAGAGACTTACCTCTGCCCCAGTTTTGGCCTATGCCGACTTCAAGAAACCCTTCATTCTGGAAACCGACGCTAGCCATGGAGGCCTGGGGGCTATTCTCTCACAAGAGCATGACGGGAAAGTTCGCCCTATCGCCTTTGCCAGCCGAGGACTGAAACCTACCGAGAGGAATATGGAGAATTATAGCTCCATGAAGCTCGAACTTCTCGCCTTAAAATGGGCAGTGACTGAGAAGTACAGGGAATACCTGTTAGGGAATCATTTCACTATCTTGACCGATAACAATCCTCTCAGCCATCTGCAGACTGCCAAGCTGGGGGCAATTGAGCAGCGGTGGGCCGCTCAACTAGCATCCTTCAATTTCACCATCAAGTACCGCCCGGGAAAGAGCAACCAGAATGCGGATGCATTGTCCCGTCAGTACCTGGACCGGTTTGCGTTTGGGACAGAAGTCCCCTTGCTGGGAGCTCTAGCCGATATGGGCCAGCCGCCCGTCGCCGAGGGTTATTGTGGAGAAGTGGTGGCGCTGCCTGGCCGTAGGCCTCAAGACCTGCGCCTATTGCAAGAGGCTGACCCAGTCATCGGGCCTGTGCGCAAATATCATCAAGCCGGCATACTGCCAGGAACTGAAGAGCGGACGTCATTGTCCAGCCCTTGCAGGGCACTGCTGCGGCAATGGAGCCGTCTGGTTACTCAGGAGGGGGTATTGTACCGCCTTGTCCATGCCCCAGGTGGAGGCCCAGACACTTTCCAGCTGCTCCTTCCCCAGTGCTTGCAGGAAGAAGTCCTCCGTAGTGTCCATGACCACCAGGGGCACCAGGGCACTGAGAGGACCCTCCAGCTGTTACGGGATCGATGTTTCTGGCCACGCATGACCAAAGATGCTGAGCAGTGGTGCCAACAGTGTCAAAGGTGTGTACTGGGGAAGGCTGTTCAGCCAAAGGTGCGTGCATATTGGGGAACGTTGCAGGCGACCCAGCCAAATGAGATTCTAGCGATTGACTTCACCTTGTTGGAAACTGCAAGTGATGGTCGGGAGAATGTTTTGGTCTTGACTGACATCTTTACAAAATACTCTCAAGCATTCCCCACCAAAGACCAAAGAGCCCCCACAGTGGCCAAAGTCTTGGTCCAGCAGTGGTTCCATCGGTTTGGGCCCCCAGGCCGTATCCATTCAGATCAGGGGCGGAACTTTGAAAGCATGCTGATTCAACAACTCTGCCAGATGTATGGTGTACAGAAGAGTAGAACCACACCTTACCACCCACAAGGTAATGGACAGTGTGAACGATTTAACCGTACCTTACATGACCTGTTGCGCACCCTACCGCCAGCTGAGAAACGGCACTGGCCCCGACACTTGCCACAGCTGACCTTTGCCTACAACACCACACCTCACCAGACTACTGGCCACACCCCATACTATCTCATGTTTGGGCACCATCCGAGATTACCAGTGGACTTCCTCCTTGGTGCTGGGGTGGCAGGACAGGACGCGGGCACCATAGAGGACTGGATTCATGAACATCAACAGAGTGTGCGGATCACCCGAGAGCACGTCCGGCAGAGATCAGAGGAGCTGGCACACCGGCGTAACCGAAACCACAATGCCCAGGTGAACGATTCCGGTCTTGAAGAGGGGGGGTTAGTGTACCTACGTAACCATGTGCCTGGTCGGAATAAAATCCAGGATCACTGGAACCCTGCTGTGTTTCAGGTGTGTCGGCGGCCCTCTGGGACTGGAACAGTGTACACTGTGGCCCCTAGAGATGGGGAAGGGCCAACCCGGCAGGTCCACCGGTCCGAGCTGAGGGCTATTCCAGAAGGGTTGCGGTCAGAGGCAGAGGCGGCTGCCCCTTCTACAAACCACACTGGCCGACCTGTTGACTCCCAATTCTGCGATGATGGAAGGCAAGAAGATGTGGTCATTATACAACCAGGCGGGACTCAGGAGGTCCTGGATTTCCCCCAACCCCATGCTTCCGTTGAGGTGGAAACCATGCCTGGAGAAGAGGCTGAAACCCTGCGGCGCTCAGCCAGGTCGACAGCAGGTCAGCACTCCAACCCCTACCGGCTCCCTCAATCCGTTGCCACCAGGAATGAAGAGGGGTCACTTGCAGAGGGCGGAGCCCCGGACCGGGGGGTGTGAATTGCCATCGTCGGGTCGCCGATTCATTTGGAGGGGGTGGATTGTAGCCTGTGCACCAGGTTAAGACTAGGTTCCCCTAGGTTCTCTCTCTGTCTCTCGCTCTCTCCCTTCTGTTCGCTCTCCCCAGTACAAGCACGTCATTAATTGGGGGGTGGAGTGGGCACCTAGTTGGCCACCTACCTGACGGGAGGTAGGCGTATATATTTAGGCACCTGGGGTCCTTACACAGGTCTGTTACTGTTGCTGGCACACGGGTGAGGAAGCTAGGCGTGGGCACGCTCTTGAAGTGCGGAGAAGCTGACTGCACCAGGCTGTACCTGGGTTTGAGACCGTTTGCGGTTCAAAGCACCCACTGGGTATTGTGGCTTGTGTGGTGCGTGGTGTATCCGCTACCAGCGATTTGTATTTACAGCAGGAGCGGCAGACAGTGATCAACCAGCGTTGCTAGGGTTGCTGTTCTCTACATGTGTGTGATTGTTGTGTGGTTTATGTCCTTTGTTATAGTTTTCCTCTAGCCTGTTGGTTGTAGTTTGTAGTGTAGTGAGAGTGCATCAATTGCACATCACAGGCTAGAGTGGTTTCTTTCTTTTCTTTATTCTTTTGTTTTGTCCACCCCCCTCCCTCTCGGATAGCCAGCCTCAGTGGTGGTGGAGCCAGGGGAACTTATAGGGCCCTATTGAGTAGGCATCTCCCTAGTTCCCCTTTTTGCACTCAAGGAGTAGAATAGACATGTGAAGTTGCGGTGAAGTGAATTCTTTAATCCTCATATCAAGTTTATCAGAGTGATCTATATTTGCAGTGTGTCTTCTGACAGTGAACACGTGTTGTATTGGGACTCTTACCCGTCCATGAGTCTTTTGTTTGCTCCTCTGGCTCCATTGCTGCAGGCTTGGCGACTCCTTTCCCCTTTTATTTCTTTGTTTATGAATTTGATTCTGTTGACCAACCAACCCACTTTGTATTAATAAAAAACTGTATTTTTATACTTTGAAAGAACCTGTGTCTGAACAGCTTATTGATACCGAGTTCCCCTTGCTCAATAACTCAAGGGGTGGCGTAGTCACTGTACCCTAGGGGGCGCTACATATAAATATTAAGTGTGCAACAAAGCGCCGTGGAATATATTAAAGTACCTATGTATATATTATCATACAATATATGCAGCAACAGCACACAGCATTACAGAATATATATATATACTTATATACAATATACAACACCAGTACACAGAATAAGAAATACAGAAATACAAAGATGGTATGTGTGACTTGCAGTCCATCAATAAAGTGAAGTTTAGTGCATGACTGTATTTAGTGTTCTGATGGCCGTAGGGAAAAAACTGTTCCTAAGACGTGTGGTCCTTGCTCTAAAGGATCTGTACCGTCTGCCTGAAGGTAGGAGAGTAAACAGGTGGTGGCCTGGGTGAGAGGAGTCTTTTAGGATGTTATTGGCCCTGCTAAGGTAGCGGGAGCGTGCAATGGATTCCAGGGAGGGCAGTGAGCAGCCAGTGATCTTTTGTGCTGTGTTGATGACCCTTTGGAGGGCTCTTTTGTCTGCTGCAGAGCAACCAGAGTACCACGCCGAGATACAGTATGTCAGTACACTTTCGATAGTGTAGTAGTAGAAGGCCACCATCAGTTTACACTCCAGGTTGTTTTTCCTGAGTACTCTCAGTACTCTCAGTTGGTGTCACAAACTGTATAAGCTTGTGTGTGTGTGTAAATGTGTGTGTACTTGTGACCCTCTGATGGAGATGCTTGGATAGCAGAAGACATCAGACCTGCATTTTGCATGAAAAGAGTTGTGTGAAGTTGTACTGTTATTTCATCCGTTGTCTTCTGGTGCTTTGGTTTGACAATTCTTTACAGTGTTGCTTTTGAATGGGCTTCAGTAAAAACAGGAAGTGAGCGTTTCTGTGTCCTCTGCGTCCACTCATGAGAAGCTTCATGCTGCTCTGATGCAAGTATGATCAGAGTTGACAAAACTAAAACAACAGCTTGACAAACAAGTCCTTGTTTGTCAAATGTGTCCAAGTAAGAGTCCCCTTTTTTGCACTTTATTTCTGCTTAGTCTGTGAGATAGGTCATTTGTCTCTCTCTGTGTCTGAGAGTGTAGAGAATGTGATATTGATTTTTATCAGAGGTTGAACTCCCTGGGGATTGAACCTATGACCCCAGTACCTGCTCCGCTTCAGGGATCTTGTAAGTATGCTGAGTTTGAGTCCTCTTTGGCACAAACTCTCTCAGACAAACGCTTGAACTCTGTGTTGTATTTGGAAGTGATGCATTAGATGATGCATTAGTGAATCTCCAACATCTACTTTACAAGCAATGCCTTAAGCTGTTGGCCCTTGATGGATGGAATCGCTTTAACAATTATATCCTGCACCTCATACTTCAAGTCAGCATCTTTGGAAATGTGCTTTGGGAGGTAGAGAGCTGAAGCAAGTTCAGGGAGAGGTATCATGCTAAGAGGCAGAGACTTTTAAGAGAAAACTGAAACTTGAAAAGATGCTTAGAGAGGGATTCCAACCATAACAGACACTTTGCCAAAACTCCGGCCTCACCAAGCAATCCATCATTCAGCCAGGAACGTTATTATGAATGTGTTTTTGAAGTCTGATTCCAAAGGTGCAAGGTGAGGTTTTTTATGTTGAAGTGCAGCTTGCAGAGCAGAGCATGAGCGTAGAGAGGATATTAAATCTGGGGGCGGGGGGGGGGGTGGTTGTAGAGGGTGTGCAGAGGGGGTTCGCTTGGCCCGGCAGAACCGCGGTTGTTTCTGCGGACAGGGTACTTTGTGCCTAATCCTGCAGATCTAGGCCTGCGCCGGAGAAGAAAGGAAGCTGCGTCCCAAAATGAAGGGATTACTGGCAGGGTTAAAGATGTGAAACTGTTGTCCTCCTCCTCCCCCCCCCCCCCCCCCCCCCTCCCTCACAGGCCTCCAGGGGCACTCACCGCAATTTGGCTTTCAAAGTGCAGGCCACTGGCTCAGGGGGATGCTCCAAAAGAGTTTCCTCCATGGAAATAATATCTTATTTATTCATTTTGCTTGGCGTCAGGTCCCGGCCCTAATGCAGCAACATAGTCAAGTAACGCAGAGGAAATGGAGAGACATTAACAAGGCCGGGACATGAACTCTGACTAGCAGAAACATCATGCAGACGCACATTCTGCCCCGCCCTCTGGGCCCTACACCAGACCAGCTTCACCTGGAAACATGCCAACACGGCTCCTTGCCCCTACCCTGCCCCCAAACAACAAAAACATCAAGGCATTTAGGCCCAGAGATGAGTCATCAGCAGCTGTGTGCAGGGGGCCTGTGATTGGATAGTGGTTCAGAATTATGGCGGCCATGTGTGAATGAGGTCATCAAGCCGCAGCAGCAGCAGCAGCAGCTATGGCAGTGGCAGCAGCAGCACATGTGATAATGTGGCTCACGGCTAATTTAGCTCAGCTCGCAAACAACTGCCTGCCAGAGAATGCGCAATCGGAAAGCATTCCAGCTTGGAACGCAACTCACTGTAGGCTCATATGAGAGCGATACAGATGGGGGGGGGTGACGATGAGGAGTGGTAGGGGGAGAACCAGGGGGGATGTTGGAAAAAGGACACAGGAACATTCAGCTGAAACTGATCAGAACCCATTCACCCTCCCTCTCTCTCCCTCTCTCCCTCTCTCTCTCTCTCTCTCTCTTAAAACTACCTCTTGCTCTCAATTAGTTTTATTGCCCCTGTGGATTTGTGCGAGCTACGAGCATCCTGTGAGTTTCAGTACCTGCCCACGCTTGAGGCAGAAGAGACAGGGACCTGGGGAGCAGGAAAAGAGTCCCGTTTCTCTTCTCACTGCATGTATGTCATCACTCTGCTCAGACTCCCCTGTCTGCTATACAGTAAGCTGGAGAGGAAACTCAACCCCTTCCAAATTTGACTTCCACCGTTAAAATCCCTGTGTACATGTCTCTGGCATGGAAAAGCAATGAGGAAACTAAGGATTATGTCTGTTGTCGTACAGTATGACTGCATAACAGTAACTCACGAACAAGGCGTCCTGGTGTTTGGTATAGCGGAAGGCATTACTAATGCACATCAATAATCCTCTCGGTTTACTTTGCAGCATCGAAAAGGAAATAGTGCATTCATTCTTTGGAAAGGCCTTCCATATTCATCTCGCAGAGTACATTGTACTCTAGAACAGTGTTATTTATTAACGTGACCAGTATTGCGACATGTCCTGTGTTTTAACATCATGTTCTAGAAAGCTCAGTGAAAGCAGGGGCAGTCATTACTAACGTTGCACTGATAGCATTCCGTACTGATAGCATCCAGCTTTACTGTAATGCCTGGCCTCGACATGGCCCACCAACAGCGAGCGAGGCAGGACCCAAAGGCAGCCAAGACTGGAACCTCCAGTGAAGGTCAGAGTTTGCGGCAAGTCCCCTTTCGGTGGTCGTTCGTCATAATCATCAGCCATGTCTGTGTCATGGTTGTCTGACCCGCTTTGAGTAATCGAGGGTTGAGAGCTCTGGCACGTGCGCAGCAGGCCTACACTGCTCCGTCAAAATGAGGCGAGTTCCTTTCATGTCCTCTTCCACTCCCTCTTTCTCTCCGGACTATCTGGGACTGTCTTTGAAGATGTGACACACCGGCGATAAGAGCACTGCAAGAATCCTTCCATTTGTGTTAATGTGGGCTTGATAATGGCTTGATTATGTGGAAATATGACCACAATTAACTTGGATGGTAAACTAGCACAAAGAGCTCTTTTCAAGTTGCTTAACACAATATATTTCAACAAGAAAGGAACTCCCTTGAAGTTGTAGAATGCATCCTGTGAGGGCTAGAAGTTTTGTTGAATAACTTCCCAAAGACAAAAAGACAGACGTGCATTGAAAGCGCCTTTTGGCCGGTACTTTAACACGTGATTCTGAGCAGTCCTCCTTCACACGCCGTGCTCCTCACGTATCTCGCTGCTGTGGTAGGTATCCTCCCTCAAACAGCTATCAGAAATCCATGACTCAGTCTTTTCCACAACCCTCCTTGTTTCCACATGCAGACACGACCCCAGACTTTTCAACACAGCTCCTAATGGCACTGAGGACGAGGACCTTATCTGACTAATGAGGTAAGTATGCACTGAAGTCATGGCACGGTGGCATATACAGTGTATACACTGCGCTCTTCTTTATGTGGACTTCATAACAGGAAATGAAAGGGGGTCTTTTTAGATAGTGAACTCGCTGATGAGGTCCGGGGAGAAAAGGGTGGTCTCTGTTTCTGATGGACTCTTAAGTGAGGAGTTGGTGATTAGGGATCAGTTTTGCAGATGTTTGAGACTTGAAGTTTGACAGCTAACAAGAGACAGTAACACACATCCACACAATCCATACCTGGATTGAAAAACTGGGCTTAATTTCTGTTTAATATCCTCAAATGAACAATCTTTTTTTGAGAAGGTAAAATTGTCCCAATTGCCTGAAAATGTGGTAATTTCCTGGAAATATGCAGTAGGTAGTGGTGCTGCTGTTTCTCCTAGTTGATGGCCGTTGTTCCCATGCCTGTGAAACATGATCCAGACCCATAAATTGGCTCTTCTTACTATTAACTGTTCCACAGTGGAGCACACAGTTTATGTGTCAGGTTAGGTCAGTCTTTAAGGAAACAAGATGGCAGCAAACAGTTTGAGATCCCTCAGAATTAACAAATTAACACATGGCATTAACAGTGCAACCCACCCTGGTGTCCTAATTAATACCAGAAGGAGGTCAATTACACAGTATTTATCCCCACTGATGGTTTCATATGGCCCTGTGATATGGCCCTTGGTCACCTCACAGGGCAACAGCGTCTTAGGAAATGGCAAATGCGAAACCATAGATCATACTCAAGCACAAGGGTGGCGTTAACCTTGGACAACTGGGGGGTGTGGGGGGGTCTCGGGCGGGTTCAAAGAATATTCGACTTGAGTTATTTGCTTTGGTAGAGAGTGTCGTGCAGAGGCGTCTGACTTTCCAGGCTTGTTTCTTAATCGTGCCCCCCCCACCCCAACCCCAAGAGAGTTCAAGGGTGACCATTGCCATGGAAACTACACAACAGTGAAACCATCACCCTGGGAAGTTCAAATTGTTGTCATTCTTTATGGTGATAAAGAACTTTGTTCAACAGCACTGCAGTGTGGTCGAGGCTGCTATTTGAAATGGCAGCTTTTGCAATGTACACGGGTGGTTCAAACAATATTTTTTCTTGAGAACTAACTGACCATCTGAACTGCTTGAAATGAAAGAGTCTGTTAGTCATCAGTTAACAATCTCGGGGTCAACACTGAACACTTTTTGTATAAAAGTATAGCTTAAAAGTATTCTGTCTTTTCATCTCGCTCTAGCCTGCAGTATTATGAATAGATAGAGAATAAAGAATGTGGAGGATGATACATATAAGCATCTTTTTTCCCCACAAATCTGTTTGAGGCAATCAGCGTGTTCATATTTTGGTTTCCAGCAACTAGACAAACAGATGCAGTTACGCTTTAGCTGGAGCCGTCTTTCAAGTGGCTTCCTCTGAAAGCAGAGTCCCAACCGCGCATTCAACAGATTCACTGAAAATGATACAAAGAAACCAAATGGACTTCCAAAACTACGTTTCCAGCTCATATCCCCTGTCTGCATTGCTGTGTTTCAGTTTCCAAAGGTTGAAGGGGGAAAAGCTATTGAAAATAAAAGTGAATAAAGAGTAGTCAATGCCTTGCTTTCTTTAAATTTGTAACAAAATTGCTTGTGACCCTCTAACTGAGGTTAATTTAACTGGAATCCTGTGTGGTTCTGAGAAATGATGAATGTATACTTAGGCCTATCTGTGTGTGTGTGTGTGTGTGTGTTTGTGTGTGTGTGTGTGTGTGTGTTTGTGTGTGTTGTGAGGACCACCTAATCTTACCAAAGCCCTTTGAATCTCTCCGCCTGTCCATGCAATAATGATTGTGAGAGACACAAATGACGCTATTGTCACCTACCTCTATGGTAGAGCCCTGACACACGGTGTGCATTTCACCTCCGTGACCTCAGACACACTGTTCTGATTAGCCAGCCATCTCTGTTCCGTCGGAGTAGAACCACATTAGCATTGAGCTCGTTCTGATTGGTCGACCAAGGCCTTAGACATCTCTGCCATTAAGACCCATTTCTCTTCGGCCAATCAATTTCCTCAGATGCCAGGATTACATAGCAAGCTGACACCGCTTTTGGTGTGTGTGCCGATAGGTGTCTTCTGCACCATGCTTATTTCATCTTTAAACACTCCCCCCTCCCCCCACCCCTCTGTATTTCTGCTTCATTAGTTGGTTTTTGGGAGCCTTTCTGCAGTATAAGGTTAAATGATTTTGTCTGTTTCGTTTCCAGCGAGTGCCGCCCTTCCAACCCGCTTTCCCGAACCCCTGAAAGCCATTCTTGCCTGAGCAGTGGTTAAGTAAGGGATAATGTTAAGTCCGGCGGTCATTATCGAAAAATCCAGACAGGACGAACAGGACCCCGACGTGCAGCGGAATATATAATCGTGTCACAGCGGTGATGAAAAGATGAGGCTTCTCAGTGGGAGGTCCACACAACTACTCAACCTGTCTTTTCCGGCGTAACCTGTGAGTTTTCAGGGTTCCAACAATGAGCGTCTGAGTTTCCTAAATTGACTGTCTCTGTTTAGTTCATCTCTGGCCCACTGCTGCGAAGCACAGCGAGATCGTCCATGCTGTGTGTTTTTGGAAGAAAGCTTGTTCCAAACGAGGGGATCATGGAGCCTCCACTCGTGACAAAAGGGTCCAGTCAAACCAAATAAATGCAGAGAGGTGATTCTGATGGGAGGGAAAAACTAATGCCCCACTACTAATTTCCTCACCAGAAAAAAATTGAGCAATTATTTTAGTCTGGAAGCTCACATTCCCAGTGGGAATGGCAGGTAAAAATAGGCTGTTTGACAGTGCCGAACAAAAAGTGAGCGAAAGAAGAGAGAGAGAGAAAATATTGGCCCTCATTAATAGACCACAGAAAAGCAGAATTGTCCCATTTCCACAAAATGGGCAAATGTACCATTTTCACATTTTTTGTGTGTTCGGCCTCATTTGTTGCAGGTTGCAGGAAAACGAAAAGGATATTTTGACGTTTAGGAGCCATGTACATGAAATGAGACAGAACGCTGTTTTTTACCTGCACTGCATGCGGTCCTTAATCACTACCCTAAGAAGTGGGCATGCACTTTAGGCTGCTAGCCTTTGGTGGTCTCGATGAATAATCAGCTATGAAAAAGCAATCTTAAAAGGAAATCCCGGAAGCGGATGCTGGGTGTCCACCTGTGGACCAGGAGGAAGGTCCACCAAACATCTGCCGCGATGGGATGTCTCTACATTATGTTTACTTCTCCTTGAACCACCAGCGTGAACCCTTTGTCAGGAGATGGAGGACGACCACACCATTGTTTTTCCATGGAAACACAGATTTTCTCGATAACTGGACCAAAGTGGTGGGTGGGTCAGGCATATCGGAGAGAGTGGGAGAACCCCCACCCCCACCCCCTGCCTTCCGCCTGAAACTCCCATTACATGCTGGTGAGAAAGAAGAATCTGATTGTTTGGATAACAACGACTGGGTCATCCCACAGTCTTTGTTCTCCAGGGTTATATATTTACATTCATCAAAGATAATGATAAACTCAAAGAGGGGCTGTGTTGAGGACATGGATGCGTGTTGTATGTCTGTGTGTGTGTGTGTGTGTGTGTGTGTGCACCTCCCTCTCTCCTTCTCTCCGTGTAATAATTGCTTCCATATTCTTGGCTGTCCCAGATCATATTGAGCTGTATTGTTTATTGCTTTAGAAGCGAGACAAAATGTTTCCTGGTTTAAAAAAAAAAAAGAAAAACGCATAAAATATGGCGTCTGTTCGATTCTCTTTACCCTATAAGTGGTTAAGGACTATTAGGTTTGCACTAGGTTTATGTAAGTAGAACAAAGGTTGTGTGGGGACACCAAGCAATCATTAGCGTAGTATGTCGTTTTTTCCATTCGACCACCATGGCCATGCCAGCAGCACGTCAGCCAGTTGTGCATGTCCACACATCGCTGCTGCCCTTTGAGCAGCCTGAAATGCTCTCATTAAGACGTCTGTCCGCCAAAGCCGCCTGACCAGCCCTAAGTACCAAGAGGTTTGGTTTGGTGCCCCAATCCTCAAGCGCACACATTTGCATAGAAGGAAACGGGGGGGGGGAACGTTGTCCAGTAATCAATTTTATAAGCTTCTAGAAGCTTCCCTGTAAGCAAAATGACGTCCCCTAGACGTCCTGTAATGGTCTCTCTGAACGTTCTAAAAACGTAAATGTGTATGGTTCCCGTGACAACTTTAGGACGTTTTGCACGACGTTCCAAGACCGTCCCGAGGACGTTGCGGTGACAACTGGGAAACGTTTTCTATAGGTCCTGGGGACGTTATGCAGGACGTTGCCAGCACCTCCCGAGGGCATTGTGGTGACATCTGGGAAACGTGTTTTAGACGTCCTGGGTACGTTATTCAAGGATGCACCGCGGACGTAGCAGGCACGACCGTTTTTGCTGAGCTAAATGAAGAACATAAAATAATAATAGATCGCGGAGCCGTCATTTTGCTTACAGGGCGCACACACACACAAGTTCATTTATGTTACACATTTCATATGATATGCATAGACACACACACAGACACACACGATTACAAACTTGATTGCGGGCATGGGAATTGAACCGTAAACCTTCCTATTACTAAACCAGATCGCTACCTACTGTACTAACACTATCTGATTACTATTGTGTCACTTTAACACGTTTATCACAGTGTGAGACAGCCAACAAACTTAGTCTTTTTTTCCGAGGGTTTGAGGAAAAGTATATTGTAGCGATCTCAGTCACTACGCATTGAGGGTTTTCCTTAATGATTCCTTTTTTAATTAACATCCATGGCACATCACAGACGTGCGGGCAGGGAGGCAGAATAACTAGCCAAACTAAGAATGATGAAATAAAATAAATATGAATGCTTCTCTACTGATCTGTGCTATAAATGTAATGTCTGCATGATTCCAATACAATGCATACATAGGAAGGTCTATCAAGTAGCTTTAACATTGAGCTTTCCACAGGCCTTCAAAGATGCTGCAACAGAACGTATAGAGCTCACCGGTCAAATTGTCTGATTGGAATTTCTTTAAAAATCCCGTCTCGCAAACACAATCTGGATTTGACAACAATCCTAATATTTAGGCCTATAAAGCAAACGTGCACTGCCCTTATTATGTTTTAAAGGAACAGGCTAATCTGCCGTTAGAAAGTTATTTAACAACACGCATATGCTGCATTTTAAATAAAGCGCAAACCCTCGGTTTCAAACGAGGAGCGAACTGAGTGAAAAGGATCCAACATGGCCAAGCAGACTAGCCTTAAAAGCTTTTTTTCAGAGGCCAAACATAACTGATGAGGGTAAACCTTCTGACGAGGATGAACCTGTAATACCTGCAGTGTTGCGTCTGAATGCGTTTAATTTTATTATACTGTCTATGCCAGTGCGTTAGCGCCGAAGTTGCGTATCCGAGAGCGGTATTGCAGACAGAGATTTGGAAAAATTAGGCTATAGCTCGCACTCGCAGCATATTGAAAATTGGAGCTGTGAACTTAGTTCAAAATTTGGAATGATGAACAATGAACTGAGCTACTTCATGTAGAAAGTGAACTTTCCAAACACTGAATACCTGAAGCCCTAGATGTTCGAACAGCATCACCAGAGAAAAAGCTGAAATATCGGGCGTTTATGTCGTTATGGAGTGACAAGTTCTCTTGGCTCAGGTGCGAGGTAATTGATAGTCACAGTAAAATGTTCTGTTAGCAATGCGAAAAGGCGACGCAAAGGATTCACAAGAGGGTCGAATCATTTAAGAATCTCTGCTCTCATTAAACAGAGCAATGACCATGTTGCGGCGCTCATTTTAACGCCACAGAAGGTTGCGATTAAAGGCCACTTATTGACGCGCATCAGACATTAATGTTTTTGTTTCCCATTGTAAACTTAAGAAAAATAAACATGTTGCATTCTAAACTACCTGATTATGTTATTATTTAAGCTATGCAGGCCGTCAGTTTTCTTCAATAGGCTAATTTAGAAGCAGAAATAGATATTTGGCCGGCTTATCATTAAAATGTCTCGCAAATGAAAAACATTTTTCTCTAGCGGAACCTCTGGTTCAGAGAGGTCCATCAGAGGATGTCAAGGGGACGTTTTGGAAGGACCGAATGCGAACGTTCCGCAGAGGACCACAGGTAAAGGTTTTAAAGGATGTCCTGGGGACGTATGCTGAGAGACCAAATAAGAACGTTCCCTAATAGTCCGTTTTAAGACTCATGCGAACGTCACGCAGAGGACCTACAGGTAAAGGTAACGGGGACGTTTTTAAAGGACGTCCTGGGGACGTGTGCTGACCAAATTATAAGGTTCCCTAATAGTCCGTTTTAAGGCTCATGCGAACGTCACGCAGAGGACCTGCAGGTAAAGGTAACGGGTACGTTTTTAAAGGATGTCCTGGGGACGTATGCTGAGAGACCAAATAAGAACGTTCCCTAATAGTCCGTTTTAAGGCTCATGCGAACGTCAGGCAGAGGACCTGCAGGATAAGGTAACAGGGACGTTTTTGAAGGACGTCCTGGGGAAGTTTGTGAGAGACCAAATTATAATGTTCCCTAAAAGTCCGATTTAAGACTCATGCGAACGTCACAGGAGGACCAAACGTAGACTTGCTACGAACGTCAAAAACGTTCTGGTAACGTCCTCTAGCGAACGTTGTGCCGGGGACCAATTGGGGACGATTGGGGACCTTGCGAATGTCCTGTTAACGTCCTGGGGACGTTCCCTGTTTGCGGGGTTCCTCTGCACATCGAGCTCTCACTGCAAGATGGAATATTGCTTTGCGTCGGCCTCTTCCAGCACTGTTGCACTGATATCCTTACTGCTAAACCCCAACTCCCTGTTTCCATTTTATATATCCTAACATCACTTCAAATTCATCTGCGTTCGGCTCGTTCCAAGAGTTATAAAACGGTGAAACTTTCCCCATGGTTTCACACATTTTCTCCGATGGAAAAGCTGAAAGAGGAAAAAGGCCCACCCGGGACTCATGCACACTCTTACTTTACCTGCTGCTGGGCGGCGAGCTTTTCCCCGTAGGTGTTTCACTCCGTAGGTGTTATTTTCATACACTGGATGTTTTCCTCATTAAAATATCAAGACTTCATTGTTTCCCGGTGGTCAGAGAGGCAAATTCGCTGCCATTTTAGTGATCACGCCACTAGCAGAAGAGCGCAGAGGAGCTAAGAATGTAAAGCCGATTTGGCGTGTCGTAGTTGTCGTTTGTATCACGATGAGTGAATGAATCCCCCTTTCGTGTCAGACCTCCTCCTAGGCTGGAGAGCTGACAGGCGATACAGGCGGCCGGTGTGATTTAAAGCTCTCTTGGCACCAGTCGGCGAGAGGAAACACTGGAGTTTGGGACACCCTGGCATGCCGCGGAAAAAATAGCAGAAGAGGAAAAAAAGATCGACAAAGCCGCCTGAACCAGAGACCCTTGCGGAGTTCACAACCTATGTGGGAACTACGCCACCTCCCAATCCATCCCCTCCAGTCAATTCCAATGGGTGTAACATCAAAGTCAGCCCATGCCGCGTCCGCAGTCCCTCAACAGCGCTCAATATGTTAGTGTCTGGCTCCCAGTCAAACTAGCTGTGATTATTTCCATCATCAAAAAATTATATTCTGGAGCGTAACTGTTTCTCTGAAAACACTTGTTTCTTTGGTAACTGCACAACACGCTCATTGCACACCCCATTATGGCGACCTTACAGCACACATGCATGATTTGGACATGTGGAGTTATGTCACAGTGACATTTTCACACGAGCTGGAACGAGTTAGAGCTGATTGTGAGAGGCACGGGGAGGTGTCATCGGACTTTTGGATTTACACATGGTTACTGGATAGCATTAACGGCCCAATATTTGCACGCGAGGCCTCCCTAATGAGGCACGCAAACGTGTTCGAGAGGTGAGGCAATGATGATGTGAACTGTGCAGGAAAAGAAAGAATTGGAAATTGAGGTGCCACCTTTGGTCGAGACGACTGGATCAATCCCAGTTACCCTTAAAATCCCTTTGAAAGGCTTCCTGTCTGTAATCCCTTTGTTTCCCATTTGTAAAGCTGCAAAGGGCTCGTAGGGGGGTTTGAGCCAAAATGGAGGAGATATTTTTTCCGTGATGTTACTTACTTCAATCTGCAGGGGTCCACGGAGAAAATAGAGATGAGAAAAGGGAGAGGAGCATTCTTGCGGCGTGCTTCATCAAATGGGACATGCACAATATCAAGTCCTGTCAGTAGCTGTGAATAGATGTGTTGATGGCAGGAGGCTCGATGCTGGGGTCAGTGCGAGTCTCTGAGGTGAACGGGGAAGCAGCCAGCCGGCAGCGGAGCCAGAGAAATCCTCCACCAGTGACGAGAGAGGAGACAAACATCTGCATCGCTGAGTTCTCTTTTTTATGTGGTGTCACTGTATGTGCGTGACCATGTGCTTTGACCATGCCTGCATGTGCAGGTGCATGCATATGTCAATATGAGACTGTGAGTGTTTATGTGTTGCATGTCTATGTCTGCGTGTTTGCGTGTGTGTGTGTGTGTGTGTGTGTGTGTGTGCGTGTATGCATATGAGACTGTGAGCGTTTATGTGTCATGTTTGTGTATGTCTGTGTGTGTGTGTGTGTGTGTGCGCGCATTTGAGGCTGTGAGTGTTTATATGATGTGTGTGTGTGTGTGTGTGTGTTGACACCGGATTGGAGCATCTCCTCCACAGCCGCCAGATGGTGTGAGTTATTGGCTGCCTGATGCTCTGCGGAAGACTCGGCGCAGATGGTTGGGCTCTCGTGTCCCCCGTCTGCGTTGCAGGGACTAGGGCAACAGCAGGAGGACCCACACCCCTCTCCTCACAGGGGGTGTAGTTTTCACGTTGTTACTATACTCACTGTGCCACGCACCATCTTGTGCCCCTTCATCTTTTTTTCATTCAAACCATATTTCTGGGAAAAGTATTGCAGAGCGAGAGACTTTTTTTTTTCTTGCTAAAAGTCTAAAAAAGAAAACAAAATTAGGAGCCAGACGGGCAGGCGTGCCTTCCCCCTCTGGTCTTCGGTAGACAGGGTCGGCCAGGTCAGAGACGCTCAACTTTTCCGATAGTTTTCCAAATGTTTACGGTTTATTGTCATAGCTAATTTTAGCCGCCCCGGAGAGGAGCGGTCCAGCGGTGTGGAGGATGGTCAATGTCAGGCTGAAGGACAGCCTCCTGCTGAGCGGGAGGGCTACTGTTCATGAGCCTCGCCTGGCAAGGGTGTGGGTGTGGGTGTATGTTAGGGGGGGGGGCAGGGGTTGGGGGCAGTGACATTGTAAATACAACAAGAACCGACAAGTTGATGAACCCAGGGATAAAAACAACACTCACTGCACATGAGGATGCAGTCCCCATGTGTGAATATATGTCTATGTGTGTGTGCGTGACAGAGTGTGTGCGTGTGTGTGTGTGTGTGTGTGGTGTGTGTGTGCCAATGGTTTCAACTTTCACTCTCCCTCTTTCAAGTGTGCTGCCTGCTGCTCCTGCTGCTGGCCTGTCTGGACCATCCAGAAGGCTGGATGAGTTCATTTCCTCGTGTCCGTGCCTCATTAAGAGATAATGAGATTGTGGCAAAGGCAGCAGCACGAAAACATTCTAGAAAAAAAATAAAGCCTCACCCCGTAAGAACACCTTAGTCTTGCCATAGGCTTAAACTGTGAGCAATTCAGACTCAATGTAAGGTTCTCCATCTTGATTTTTTAAAAGCAACGTAAAACTATTTTTCTTTTCTCTGTTTTTAAATGAAAGGACACAGAATGAAGTGATTCCAATGTAAGTAGAGTGTAGCAGTAACACTTTGTGAGAAACTTACAACAGCGAGAGTACCTTGGATTCGACTGACACATCAGTCTTCAAGAGCCGAATGGCTTGTGCTGCCCATAATTGAAGACACATTTGGAAGCTTATCTGGATGCCAAGGAGGTTCTCCAAGCCTGCTCAGCTTGTACAAGAGGGCCCTCTGGTGGCCAGCTCGTCCATTACACCCACTCATCACCTGTTACTCCTACTACTGCTACATTACCTGCCAAATGAAATCAGCACAGACAGCCATTACAAAGCAAATAAGATGCCCTCCGTCCGCTCTGTGGGCTGTGAAAACACTGTAATTGCTTTCATGTTGGGCCAGCACTAAGCCAGCACTGGGCCGGGTGACGGATGAAAGGCAAGATTTAGAAAGGCAGCGTGAACATTCCTGGCCATGCAAAGAGACAGATGCTCCCAGGGAGAGTGAAAGGAAAGGTGTGTGTGTGTGTGTGTGTGTGTGTGTGTGTGTGTGTGTGTGTGTGTGTGTGTGTGTGTGTGTGTGTGTGTGTGTGTGTGTGTGTGTGTGTGTGTGTGTGTGTGTGTGTGTGTGTGTGTGTGAGGGGTGTGGAGCTAGCCTGGTGAGGGAGAGGTGGGAGAGGTAGGCTAACTGATAAGAGAGACATCCCTGCCTTCAGTGACGGCTGATATGTTCCCAGGGTCCTCGGCATGCTCTCAGTGGATTGTCTGGTTCTTCATTGCGGACAGGAGGTAGGAGGCTCTTGAAAAAGAGACACCACCAAGGAAAAATCATGACTGAATGCATCCAGCATAAAAGTGTTTCAGAACTTTGGCAAAATGATTTGCAGATGTCCTAATAGCTTCTCAAGGGAGAGTTGAAACTTGGTGAATTGGCTTCAACTCTTAGCAGCCTAGACCACGGAAGACCCTTGGACCCTAAAGTAACCTTCTAGCCGAGACTCATGGATCTAACACAGAATGGAAATGCATAGATGGTCCCTATAAAGCAGAAAGGCTTCTCTGTGATGTTTTATGTATGTCTGTATGCTACAAAATATTATTCTGGTGTCTGTCTCAGGGTGGCTTGGTGGAGGGGATATTTCCTCCACAGCTGATTGTGTAGTGACTTCCAACAACTGCACCTGTGACTCATCCCAACATCTTTTGCTCCTATGAGGACCCATAACTGCCGTCTGTCTGCTGTTGTTCAGTACGAGGACCCATAACTAGCGTCTGCCTGCTGTGGTTCAGTGTGTATGGGGGGTCAACATCTTCAGCTGCCCCTCTCTCTCTATCTGTGTCCACTGAGGAGCAGACCCAAGGGGCCAGGGGCTCTGTGAGAATGATATGACTTGACACACGTGCAACACAAACAAAATAAAACATTTGAACCCTTGAGGGAGGTTAGGACTCTGCATTTAACCCATCATTTGACAGTGAACACAGACACACACACACACCCTCTATGAGCAGTAAGAACACACACAATCAAGGAGTAGTGAGCACAAACACACACAGCCAGGGTAAGTAGGTGGCCCCTTCAGCCACGGCCCCCAGGCAGCAGTAAGGGGTTAGGTGCCTTGCTCAAGGGCATTTCAGGTTGGAGGTTGAGGGAAGGACAAACACTGCTCATTGACTCCCCACAGCCCCCCCCCCCCCCCCCCCTTTTCCCTGCTGATCCAGGGGATGGAACTGGCGACCTTTGGGTCCCAAGCGTGCGTCTCTGACCTTTAGGCCTCCACGGCTGCCCCGAGACAGGTGCACACACTTCAACACACACACACACACATTCACACATGTGCAGACAGACACACACACACACACACACACACACACCCACCCCACCCCACACACACACACACATTTACACATGTGCAGACAGACACAGGGCATGCATACAGCTGGGCAAACACAACCTCATTTGACCATCTGTGTTTCTTTCTCTCCCCCTTGGTAGTCATGGGATGATGTCGTTGTGTTTTGAGGCAACAAAATCACCTCGTCCCAGTGTTTGGAGGGCCTTCGGGGAAGTCACCGAGTGGGCGGGAGTGGTGCTGATTGTCTGGGCCGAGGACACGCGAGGACGCCTTCTGCCGTACACCAACACCTCGCTGTCATGCACGTTTACAAACATTTCTAGCCAAACGTTTACATCGCCCCAAAAAACATCAGGGAACCACAACAGAGGGACGTCCACTCATCCACAGAGGTCCACTCATCCAGAGAAACAAGCAGCTGCACTGCCAGAGTAAGACCCCACTGTCTGTCTGATACCCTGGGTGTAGGCTACTGCTGCTGGAAGTGGAATTTCCATGTGAACCTGCCGAGACGAGTGAACGGGAAAAGATTTTCTAGACAAAACCCTGCATTCTCTCTCTCTCTCCCCCTCTCTCTCCCTCTCCCTCTCCCTCTCTCTTTCTCACTCTCCCTCTCTCTGGGGGGATTTTCCTCACCGGGAATGCTGTAAATCAGTGCGAGGAGAATGAAGTGTTTCGTGTGGCCCAGTCCAGAGGGTGCCCTGGGTTCCAATAAAATCCTTATTTACACCAATTAACCACAGTCACCTCGTCTATTTTTATCCCACAGGGTGTATCTGGGCTCCAGAGCCTACATTCAGCCCTGCAGGTGAGCACACAAATGAATGGGTGTCACATAGCTGCCATAATGACTTTTTTTGCCATTTCCTTTCTAACTAGCCCCACCTTAATAAATGAATTCTGGTGTTGTTGAATATATGCAATGTCTTTTTACAAGGTTTGGCTAAATGGTGAATGTAAACAGTATATTCCCGTAAACCTCATCACAGACCCTTAAGTAAACCCCTTTATGGGTCAGGCTAACAGGTTGTGTTATGCGTGAGTGGTAATATACCATGCCAACCCATGTGTGTGTGTAGATATATTTATCTATGGATGTCACTGTGTGTGTAGCTCTTGGAAGCCCTCCCATGAAGGGTCTTCCACAGGCTACAGATATCACATGCATTCACGTTCACACTTTGGGGTCCACAAAATACCTTAACGACAGACAAAGAAAATAAGTACAATGTCTGCATAATCCATTGGGCAAACTGTTTTATAAACCATGGTCAGTGTATGAAGAAGTATATGGCTAGTTCAGCTAAGCACTATACTGTATGAATGGCAAGCTACATAATGTAGCTATGATGTAGTTCCTCGCATAGTGCTCTTCAAATAAACATCTTTATTTAAACACATCTCCAGGAGCTAAGAAAGGAACTGACGATTACATGACAATGTAGTGCATTTAGCCAAGACACACCACATACCCACCCCACCTCAATGTCATCTAATCTCTGAACAAAGCTATCCACTTGGTGTGTCTGCTTTTGCACTCAGAGCTACAGCCATCCACCGAAGGCCCCTGGGCCGCCTTGAGCCGCTTATAATCCTTATTAGACCGTCAGCACATGACAATAGCACACAGATAAATATGGAATGAAGTGCATCAGGACCACGCTATCACAAGGCTGCCTGCGGGCTGGGGATGTGAGCCCAGAACAGCCCCTCATTGCTCATCTTACGCTCGGTGAGTAATGACAGAGGGAGAGAGAGACCAGGGGAACGGGCTTTTCCACTACACTGGGAACGCAGCCATCCACAGCAGCTCCGGCATTAGGAGTGCCTCCAAGACAAAAAGAGCAAAAGTTTGGAGTGGAGGGGTGGGGTGGGGGTGGAGGGGGGTATAAAAAAAGAGCTGAACGTCGGTTCTCCACGGGGTCCTCACGGGGGTTTCTGGTATCCGTCGACAGCGTCCTCCCCCTGAGAACCCAAAATAAAACTGTAGGTGCGGCAGGCCAAAAGCAATGAACATAAACCATACAAAGCAGTCACAATTTACTGTGAGAAAAAAAAAGAAGCAGCATGGAAAATTGTACAGCTCCACTCTTCCAAGTTTATGTATGTTTATGTACAGTAGATATATGGGAAATGGCGGGATGGTGTACAATGTTGTTTAAGAATCGTCCTTTCATTTAAGAGGCATAATTCCTGTTCTGTTTCTTGTATGTCCGTCGGTACCGGCTAATCTGAAATAGGGACATTTATATATAAAACCAGAGAAACTGATAATTTTGAAGTGTTCTCTTATTTTTTTACGCGGCTGTTTGTATATATATATAATATACTATATTCACAGACATCCTCTCACTGCTATCCAAAGCAGGGGCTACAGTGTGGAGCAGTCTGTGACATCTGTACTGTGTTGGAAAAGTAACCATCCAAAGATATGCACTGCAGGGCAAATAGCGTGCAACGGAACACAGACTACTGGGGGGAGGGGGGGGCAAACATGCTGATGTCATTAGTGCTCATCGTATTTTTCCTGTCCTTTGAGATAGTTAGGAAAACATCAGACTATATGGGAGGTATA
This sequence comes from Sprattus sprattus, assembly GCF_963457725.1. Lineage (NCBI taxonomy): Eukaryota > Metazoa > Chordata > Actinopteri > Clupeiformes > Clupeidae > Sprattus > Sprattus sprattus. The sequence continues at coordinate 33,329,852 of NC_137925.1, read as the reverse complement.
CACAGTAAGATACATACAGTACACTAGCAGTGATTCAACAGGCTAAGCATTGCACTATCTGCACTCCCATAGTGGGTTCTTAAATGGCCCACTCGTGATAAAAAATTAAGCTTTAATGAGTTTAGGATAAAACTGTCAGCCCAATGATTATATATACATATGTTGTCAACTAAGAATTAGCAAGGTCCAAGTGAACTTCTGTGACATTCATTGTCATATTATTTAATTTAATATTGTGTTTTTATAAATAATGTAGCATTGTTATTTTGCACCAAATTATATTATTTTATATGATTTGGTGCCAAAAAGCCCACATTTGTAGACATGTCAGATTGACCTTCTCAGTTGACGGCACACAGTATAGACAATACATATGTACAATATGCAGCAACTGTGTAATACTGAGGTTCATGGTTTATCTGCGTTACCATGAACTGGTAATATTCAGTAACAAACAGTAGTATCAATGACTGTAGTTAGTGTTTTATAGAGGTTTATTAGTAATGTTAGTTAATGGAACTGTATTCTGTGACCCTGGCGTATAGCACAGAGCAGGGTAGGTATCCCTGTGGATCGTCCATCCTCACCTGGGTTTGCCTGAGTTGGCTGATGAGGCTCTCATACATGCCCCTCCACTGGTCCACCTTGGCCTGCAGGGCGGACATCGTGTCTACATCCCAGGGGACTGCTCTGCGTTTGGGAGGGAGAGGAGAAGCTGTTGGGTGTGGTATCGAGTACGCAATCAGATGGAGAGCCTCTTCCCCCAGACCCTGATTATGTTTATTCTCCTTGACTAAATGTTGCCTTGATTGGCTAAATATAGCCCATATGCTCTCCAATGCATAAAGGTTTTCCAGTTTCCACTTTTTCCAGATCTAGTGCTCTGAGGCAGGAAACACAAATCAGTATACTGTACAGTGTCTTGGAGCATTCAGGACTCTGGATATGTCTTTGGCAGTTTTCACTCTGTTTTCAGTTTCTCTTTTGAGTAGACAGAAATAGCCCAGAGTGCTAGCAAAAGAGGCCTCACTAGCCTGCTGTAAAGTGGGATGTCTGCATCCTCCGGGTCTTGGACTGAAGAGTGTGTGGTTTTCCTCAGTTCAGCTACCTCCTTTTTCAAGATGTCCACCTGAAGATTCAAGGCTTCCTTCTCCTCCGAGAGGCTATCTTTGAATCTGAAATCACACCAATCAGACAACCATAAAATCTCATGTTGCTCACCTCAAACACTGCGTTAGAAGAGAAACACCAGGATGCAAGAAGATAGTGATTAAGAGTGTTTTATAGGAATTGCATTTCATCTTCATACTGCGTGCGCTTTAAAGTTATCTTGCTTTAAAGTAGGCTAATTACCATCTAAAGTCAAATTGTTTTATGAATAGTAGAATAACTAAAGGATTCAAAACAGTGGATAAATGATGGTGACTGACACTGCCTGCAGGTGGCGCCGCTCGCACCTTTTAAAGCCACACATCCAGACACGCTGCTGCTCACACAGCCACTCAAACTGCTCGGCTGTCTCTCTCAACTTCTGTAGGCTTCCTTCATTCTCACGCCGCAGTTCCTCCACTGTCCTCTGGTGGGCGCTGCGCATGTCCTCCAGCTCCTGAGTGATGGAAGCATGGTCACCTTGGAGCTCCTCCAACTCGCGGGTCTTGCTGTCAATCAACACAAAGGAACATGCTAGACTAGACCAAAGACCTTTTTAAAGGGGCTGATGTGCAGCAATATAATGGGCTCTGCTTAGTACAGGTCAACAGTGCAGAGGAACAGCGAGTAAAAGCAAGCCCAATGTTTTTTTTCGTTTTTTTTGCAAACTCTTCCTCTATAAAATTCCACTGTAGTGCTTTCAAAGAGGTAATGTTAGAGCTGTGTACAATTAAATGCTGAATTCCATTCCACAAAGGTCAATTTTTCCCCAAAAAAATGTTCCCAACAGATGGCGTAAAACCTGAACAGGTTGGGTTAAAGCTAATGTTACACAGATACAGGAGGCATGATTCATAATGATATGCGCCACAGGACCATAAGTTCCCGCCTACTCCAGTGTCAGGAATGAGCTAAATGCTTCCAGGCGATGTTGAACTTCAAGTTCCCTCTTCTTCTATCAGCTTTGTGGCAACGCTAGCAGCACCCTAGCAGTCACCACAGGGTGAAAACACCTCCTAGGTCATGTCCAAGTCCCTATATAAGTTGGCCCAAGCTTTTACAGTCAGCAAATTATGAGCACAGCAGGCCGCCAGAGAGCCGGGATGCTTTATCTGACTTAGACTTGCAAATCCAGACTGTGTTTTTATTCAATGCTTAGCGGCGTAACTCAGCGATGGCTGAAATTTGTGTTAAAACAGGCCAGTAAAAAACATGTTTTGAGGAGATGCTTATCCAGATTTGTAGGCCCTGTGCTATGTGGAGCCTCCTGTTTTGTCAGGAAAAACCATTTGTTAGGCCAGATAGGTTTACAAATGTATCACGAGTGATCACTTGCCCATCAGGGGACCTACGGATCAGTCCACACATCAGTTACTTTCCAATAGTTCATGCAGGTTTCCCACTATCCACTCTCTCCTTGTGCTTATGGGCATATCTGAAGGCATACTTTCCCTCCTCAGATAGTTGAGATTTAAAAAATACATACTTTGCTATTCATTTGCAACCCCTATTTTCATAGGCTACAATGAGTCAAGACAAAGGTCAAACATGGCATTTATAAATCAGATCCCCTACAGTGTGCAGAGTCAATATTCTTGTCTGCACTTCTTCACATCAGTTAAATGCCTGAGGTGATCAAATGTCTTATTAGCGTAAGAAAGTCCTGAATACCACTTAAGAGCGCTTGTTTAAGTCAACCTGGGGCCCATGTTGTGCACATACTTAACACTCAATTAAAGGCTTCACCCCCTTTGCCTGTGTAAAGGCATCCTCAGACACGTTGTTGGCCTGACGTTGACATTCCAACCTGTGTAAAGGGCATCTTGAATTCCAGCGTTAAGCTATCCAAATGGTTAGATTCAGATTTCAAGTAATCACAGCAGGAGGGGTGTATCTCTGTTAAGAGGATTGGACAGCCCGGTTCTCTTTTCTGTGGTAAATAAAGTTCACAGCCACTGGCAAGGAACTACAGCAAGTAGAATCAAATGTGTGTCTATGTATGTGTGTGTGTATGTGTGTGTGTATGTGTGTGTGTGTGTGTGTGTGTGTGTGTGTGTGTGTGTGTGTGTGTGTGTGTGTGTGTGTGTGTGTGTGTGTGTGTGTGTGTGTGTGTGTGTGTGTGTGTGTGTGTGTGTGTTTGTGTGCGTAGATATCTGAGAGTTCACTAGTGATTCTCTCCCTATATATATATATATACAGTACTGTGTATTTCTCAGCATTGAGGACACCATTCATCCTGACCAAATCTCCAACTCCACTTGCAGAAATGCAGCCCCAAACTGGAAAGGAACCTCTACCATGCTTCACTGTTGCCTGCAGACTCTCATTATTGTACCTCTCTCCAGCCCTTCGGCGAACAAACTGCCTTCTTCTACAGCCAAATATTTCTAATTTTGACTCATCAGTCCAGAGCACCTTCTGCCATGTTTCTGCACCCCAGTTTCTATGTTTTCGTGCTTAGTTCAGTCACTTGGCCTTGTTTCCTTGTCGGGGTAGAGCTTTTTGGCTGCAACTCTTCCATGAAGACCACTTCTGGCCAGACTTCCCCGGACAGTAAATGTCTGTAACTGGGTATCACTGGTTTCTGCCAGTTTTGAGCTGATGCCACTGCTTGAAATCTTCCGATTTTGAAGGTAAATAAGCTTGATGTGTTTTTCATCAGCTGCATTAAGTTTCCTTGGCTGACCACTGCGTCTACGATCCTCAACGTCTTCTTCAAAAGAGCTTGAACTGCACATTTTGAAACCCCTGTCTGCTTTGAAATCTTTGTCTGGGAGAGACCCTGCTGATGCAGTATAACTACGTTGTGTCTTGTTGCTGTGCTCAGTCTTACCATGTAAATGGATAAAAAATAAACATTTATTGTTTACATTTTTCAAAGCATTCTTAGTTCATAGCATTTTTTCACACCCGCCTAAAACTTTTGCACAGTACTGTATATATATATACAGTATATGTGTGTCTGTGTGTGTGTGTGTGTGTATGGTGGAGAGGTAATTAGTGTGGGTTTGTATTCACTTAATACTAAAAGTTCCCAGTTGTACCTGTGCAGCTGTGCCTTGAGGCCCTTCACCTTCTCGCCTCTGCGTCTGGCGTCGGCCCTCAGAGTCTCCACCAGGCCCTCCAGCCGAACCTCGGAGCCCAGCAACAGCTGCAGCTCGCTGGCCACCTGCTCCAGCTGCAGCCACATCAGGGCCGCCTCCTTACAGCTCTCCTCTGCCACGGAGCGCACACGGTGCTTCAGGATCTCTACAAGCTCCTGTTGAATAGCGTTGGCCAGAATCAGTGAAGCGTGAGCTTTCTTTCCATGAATTTCCAGAAAGGTTTTTTCTTTTTTAATGGATGGGTAGTTATGGTGTGGTAGTATGATGTGCCAAAAATGTTATTTCCAAATGCCAAAACCTTACATCTGTGTTGAGTTGTCAGGGCATGTTTAAAAACTGCAACTGACACATTGTGATAGTGAGAATAACGTCTGTTAAATGCATTCAAAGGCAACCAGCCCAGGTAAACACTCTGAGCTGTAGCAGTTTCCCAGAGCTGCAAGAAAGAATTAAGATCAAAATATTTTGAATGAGTGATAAAATACAATATTCACAAAGTCCCCCACCATACATTACATTACACTACATTACAACACAGTGCAATACATATTTGTATGGTTTGTTTTGCTATGGAGAAGTATCTACATCATGTCTGAATATACAATTTTAGGGTACTTTCATCCACATTTTTGTAGACATTCCCTGGGGCATGTGAGGGAGCATTTCGGGTGCCCATCAGAGGTCCATACCTTCTCTTGGTTCACCTGGTTAAGCAGCTGGTCATGTTTGACCCTCAGTTCGAGGATAGCCTGATTTTTCTGCCGTAGCTGCAGGGTCAAAGCCTCCTTCTCAGTCTGCAGTGTCCTCTCCCCCTCCCTGGCCAGCACACGCTCCCTCTCCAGCACAGCTACACGAGAAAGACAGGCCCAAACCACCATCACCGTCCGCCCCTTAGGCTGGCCCCACAACCCAATGCAGTTCATCTTGAACTATTGTACCATTTTACTATATACTACATAACTATGAATTTTAAAAAGAATATTCCAATTATATATTACTGTATTACTATATTCCAATTCATAATTCCAAAGTAGCACTAAAGAGTATGAGGATAAAACAGGATACAAACAGTTAATAACATGGACTAATAATATTACTCAGGGTTCTGAACCTCATACCATATATATCCCTGTTGACACCATGAAAAGGAACTTGATCTTATCTTAATGCAACCGCATGCTGCTTCTGATACATAGGTGCCCTTTAAGCTTGTGGGAACCACCAAGCTGACTGAGGGTATTTGACTAGTCATCCAGTCTCAAGAACAGCACATGACCTCTAACATACACCTAAAGTACTCAAAAGATCTCATTATGCTGTCCTCTGAGTATTCCCTGTATATCCCAAGCACAATCTGAACTTTGATCCTTTTTTCCGGTGTAATTGAAGGCATTGGTTTGAAAAGTGTCGTTCAGTGCACAATGTTTCCGTTCCGTTGTCAAGGCAAAGGGGGATAAGACAAGACACGACATGCACACACAGTCTTCACATTCAGTGCAAAATCACATCCTTTCCATTTCCCTGCAACTAAACAGGTCCAATGACAACAGAGCTGCGACCCTCTGTGATCGGTAGTATGGTAAACGTACCATTTTCCTGTGACAGGCGGTTGCACTTGGCGGTGAGATATTGGATCTGGCTGTAGTCTTCGTTCCTGTGCACCCTGAAAAACCTCCTCATTCCTCCTGGTATCTATACGTCTTTGCCACCTCTCTCTGTCCTCTTGTCCTCTTCTCCTCTCCTCTCCTCCAATCTCTGCCACCTGCTCAGTACACGCTTCTTGGTTCTTTACCAATCACCTGAGGCAATGAAACGCCCCCAACGCGGGGGACAAGTCCATGCATCTGCCCCTGATAGTTTTTTGAAGGTCACTGGTTGAACCATACAGTGCAGACATACATAACTTGCTTCTGTTCACACTCAGGGGTAATCTAACTTGTGCATGCACCAACATACACACACAGGCACCAACATACACACACAGGCCCACAGGATGTTGGTTTTATTGTAGACATCAGAACGCTTCTAATGTGCAAATGGTCACAACAGCTAAATCTATCACCTCAGGGTGAGGTATGTGACAGGCAAGTTGAAGCTGGCTGTTAAGGCCCACTCTTAACAAGCTATGATCCACACCTTCGCCCAAAGTAATTTCTTTCTAAGGACTCCATACGCCTATTATCAAACCCTGATTTTCAGTTTGTTATATCTGAAATGATTCAATCCCCACCTTGGCTGACTGAATGTGGTGATGCATTGTACCTGTTTATACTATTTCAAGTAATGCATGGAACAACACCTGATATCAGGTGCAGAGCCAGCGGCTCACTGCAGAGGGGGAAGAAGACATAGACGTGGTCTGAATCAGACTTTTTTTTTGCTGCAATTGAGACACAAACAAACTTTATTCAAAATATCCAAATAAACAGAAAAGCACTTTCAGTCAGGCAGAGTGGGCGCCTTGGTAACTGATAAAGATATACAGCAGATTCTTATTCTAAGTTGCCGTAATGTATACCCAGCCTGTATATGTATATCATGATCGGTCATCTAGAACCAGAGATATCTCATTTCTATTATGTTTCAATAAAATATTGATGAAACTGGCAATAATTTATCAAGACATCCAGTAGTGTGCATTATGACTATAAAAATGTATCACAGAGTAAAACTGCACATTAATCACTACTAATCAGAATATCATAAAAGGGTTACCTCACTCAGATTACATGAATTGGTTATGAAAAATAACAATACATTATTTTATTTTTTAATTTATATAAAAAGCAGCCTCTTTGAACCACTTAAAGAGGTAGTGTTAACTTTGTTGTGTATTTTGACCTGTAAACTAAATTATATGACAGTACTGTGATGAAACACATCAATGCTGGTGCTAATATAGACAATATTACCAATTAAATACGTCAGCATATTATGGGTTAAAATGGCTTTAAGACACCATCTACTGTTCAAAATCATCCAAGGCCAATGCTGACGTAGACTCAACCATTGGGGACTTCTCTACATCATGATATTCATCCATACGAATAGAATAAACCCTCAGCCCCTCCCCATTGCCACCTCCCAACCCCTTGCCAACCCTTTAGCATTTGTGTTAAATTGCGCAGTGAATGGAGTAAGGTTCAGAACTGGGGTGGAACTTACATTTTAACAGTAGTCTTTCTAAGAGGAGTAAAGTGACCTTGGGAAGGATGAGAGGGAGAAGGAGAACAGACAGCCACACCACAGAGGTTCTGAGGTACTTTACACTGTCACACTGTTACACCTACAACCTTGTGAGTTTTCGGCCAGCTGAGGGAGACAAAGGCCTGGTCTCCACATGCTACATCAACTCAAGGGTCTACTGCAACATAGCTTGAGGCCACGTCTGATCATTAGTTTTTTTTTTTTTTTTTTTTTACTTGCCCAGTTTTAGAACAGTACACCAAAACAATTACAGAACATACTTACTACACTGATACACTCATTTGTAGCACTTAAGAACAAAGCAAAGCATGTGTCGAGGTATGTACCGTTAAGATAAACAAAGCGGACATAGATTCAAAAATGGCATTTATTTAAAAAAAGAAATCACCATGTTGACTTGAGCCCCTTTAACACACAAAGGCATAGATATAAAACAGCGTCAGACATCAACACAAAGCCTCTTGTTAAATGGAGATTGGATTCGGAGCTCTGATGGGCTAGAGGACATGTTTACTGTCTTCCATGAAGCAGGCCGAACAGATTTGAAATTCAATATTTGGTCCAGAGACCAAACTTCTGATTCATGCAATTCAGACTGACAAGTTCTCCCAATGTCATTACAGATTCTTAATATAAATCACCTCAGTGTCTTTCTATGAAAGCCGATGACCTACTTGCTAAGGTATATATTTGTTTTTGAAAACAAACAATGTTGTGCATGAAGGTAGGCAAACAATTTCCTGAATACTATATAAAGATTTGGATAGCTTTGTCAGACATGTAACTGCATGAGATGTTGCTAAGATAACTAATGATTCCAAAATAAAGACATCTTGCTAAAAATATGTAAAAGGTGCAAAAGGGCTGTCATAACAACAGGAACAAACCAGAATGTAACAGAAAATATGGTCTCTGTAGGAGAGCAACACAATGGCTAAGAGAGAGAGTACAAAACAACAAAATAAATAAATAAACAGACAGAGAGAGAGGTACCAGATTCTCATCAGTGCTTCTGAAAATGTAATTTTTTTTTTTGGATGATTCTTTTTTTTAACATGTATAATCCCTATGGAGTATAGACAATACGCACAGAAAGTGAACCTGGGAGTTAACGCTGGAGAACTTGTGATGCGCCCACGCAAGGGTCAAAGTCACTAGGAAAGGGCGGCTAATATAGTACACATGGCAAAACAGATGCTTCCTGACCTAGCGTCAGCTAATTCCATTAACATGTAACAGCTAACTCCCCAGCTGATACTCAGCGCGAATGTCTCGAGAACTTTTCAACAGTAACTTACTAGCAATAGAAAAAGCCTGGTTTCTTTTTTTTTTGTCTTCCACCTCTCTCCAATGCAAAGCCATGACATATGTGCCATGCTGCAATAAACGTGATAACTGGATTATTTGCAATATGTTACATGATTGGTTACTGATGACCATTTCCATGGTAGGTGCAGACAGTGTTTTTGACATGTTTAACGTGAGAGGCGGCCACCCATATGTGGTGTAAAAAGCTACTCTGTGGCTCTCAATCAAGCTGTCCTCAAAAGCTGTTCACCTATGTGTCAATATATTCCATGGAGATGCAAAGCTAGAGTAATGAACTGCCTGTCCTTACACACTGAACCTAGACCAAACTTAGAGGGAGAACACTCTCTTTCCACTTCCCAATGACAAGTAGGGTTTACCAGAGTAGTTTGCTTTCCAGTCAGCAGCAAAACTATTTCAGAGTGTCCCTTTGTGCTACTCATTCAACCTAATAATGGCATACGTTGAATCTGTTTTATTCTCTCTTCCAAATAGCAATACTACAGTCTGAACTTAACAACCCAGCTCATGCGTGCTCTTAAGGCACCATTGAAACTGAGAATATGTCCTGGTTTTCATTCACTCCCAACACTATGACTTCTGTCACCAAGCTGATCATAAACTGGGATACCTGCCCATGAAGGATCGATGAACAGAATAATTGGAAATAAATGCAGATTGAAACAAACCAAAAAAACAAAAACAAGGTCAGATTCAGACATTCAGCCTAGTTCAAACAAAGGTGTTGGTCTGACTTCAGTTCAACATTTCCATGACATTTTAACAGCTTATTGCACTGTATTCCTGCGACTATGGATGGGCGGTCTCATAAATAACAACAACGACAACAATAGTAATAATAATTACAATGTGAGTCATAAAAACAGTTCAGACTCCGGTCCCTGGCCCCGTCCTCACTTTACCACTGCTGCCAACTGAAATCATCATTGGATCCAAAGACCAAGAAGAATCCCAAGATGGTGGTGAAGATGACTACATTGCCCGTTGACACAAGTGCACAAGCTCCCCAGGCAATCTGTCAGGGAAAACATTAATTAAGCAGACAACAAATGGCACAGCACAGAACAGAACAGAATCCAAGTGAAGTCTACAAAAGAGCAAGTTCCATGAAGAAAATGCATACAATTTCAGTTCTTTAAATTAATACACTGCAGTTAACAATATGCCGTCAACAGAATAGACCTACCACTTCTGCACGGGCAAAAACAATGGGCAGTCCAAAGGCAGACACCACTATCCCGGTCGTGAGAAATAAGGCCAGTTCTTTGCAGGCATTGCTGGCAGAGTCTGTGTCATCGACCACCCTTCGTGAGATGCAGTAGGGAATCGGAGCCAGGATGTAGAAGAACAGAAGGAACAGGGGCCAGTATCGCCTGAAAAAAAAAACAGGAAAGGATAAACAATAAGCCCATGTAATCACACACTGTCTGGTTCCTCAAATAAACAATGTCCACCATTGTTATTATGGGGTAATGAGCATGGCCATCACTTACTGGTACTCTGGCAGTGCACATCCAAGCATCAAAAACATCAGTCCGATGGCTCCACCAAAGGACAAGCTGATCAAGGCTGCAAAAACAGAAGGATTTGGCCAGAAACATTTTGGTTAAGACTAAAACTAAATAAGGATAATAAAAACTTGCTTTAACTTTAACTGACACCAGCATATACATCGCATGTCGCATGTACGCATGTCGCATGTACGCATGTACGCATGTACTTTCATCAGCACACCAAAAATGCATTCTTTACCACAGCACTATATCACAATATTTGGTGTGAAGGGAGTTGTCCAAATTCAGGAACTGAAAAAAATATATAAAGAAAAGCTATAAGCCCTAATATGTTAGCGAATGAAGGGAAGTCATCAGCTGCAAGATAAACTGCTGAGAAGAAACTCATGTGACATGTCAGATGGTTTAGCCTGGAGGGATTATCAAGTACCATGACTGAAGGCTACACAGGAGGTCGACAACAATGAGACTAGTAGTTAAGATGAGAATGTAGTTAGGTCATTGGTATTAGAAATTAAACCATACTGCTTGTCATACACAAAGGCCCTTCACGTACACTTCTTGTTTCCATTACTAAACATAATGAGGAAGCCAATGGTTTCACAGCCTGTGACAAATAACAACAAGCAAGCAGCTCCCACTGATAATAACATCACTGCTAGTTAGGTTGAGAGCTGTAGTAGGAGTTGCTGCACATTCTGGTCAACTAGCATTCAGCAACAATACCATGACTATCAGTTAACAAGTCACACAAGTGTATCGCCAGCAATATCTAGATACCTACACTTGTACAATGTTCCCTTTAGCTTGACAGCTTATCCGATCATGTTTTATTCTTATCTAACAGGCAAGTATCTAGCATAGCTGCGTTAAAGTACCGTTTCCAAATGACTTAATTAGCTAACCTAGCTGGCTGGCTATCCTATGTTGCTAGCTTACTGTCTCGCTATTAACGAATACATCCTCTCGTTCTCATCTCACGGTTAATACACAGGCAACAGCCCATGCACCGACACACTATTTACTGACATTCGTTTGTATAGACATAAGTTTATATACAACACGTTTTATACGTTGCAGACTAAGCTCAGACCTGGCCCAGTGGAAACCAACAGCGGTAACCCATAACGTTAGCCGTTCTGGTTAACCTAGCAATAGCTAGCACAGGACTATTTCACATACAAGTAACATAAACCTCTATCTCACAAGAAAAAAAAAACTATGTCACTAGTTCATCTTAAAAACAATGGTGGTTTAACTGTTTACCTTTAATACCGGCCATTTTAAGCCAACATTAAAATGTCTGGGGTTTGCTTAGTCTTGAGCAGCGTCCTGCAAGAGAATAGAACACCTCCAGCATACGTACGATTTGCCAGTCTCTTCGAATTACGCATGCGCCACGAGTATTATTGAAAGAGAACAAATTAAATGTCCTCCATCGAAAATAATAAGGCCAGACTTTACTCGGAGCTGAAGGAAAACATTAGCTTGGAAACATTTGTATATTGTAATTGTAGAAATGTTTTGGAACTGAAAAGATTTTCGCTGAAGAAATTAAGTAATTTAGATAAATCACCTTCTGCCTAAAATCCTGCAGTAATAAAACGTTGGAACTCACTGAAAGATGGGCCCACAGAAGACTGTCATTGAAAAAACCCAAAATATTTTGAAATAATATCAAATTAAATTAAATTAATAAGATTGTAAGTAAGAAAAATATGATAAAATGTGTTATATCTGAGACATTATAGGAGGCCTTTGCTTAAATTCAGTATTTATGCAGGCTTGAGTGATTTTGATTATTGTGATTTATTTTCAAAGTGGATCATTATCATTGCCCATTTTTATTAACGGTGTTTATCTTTACTATTAAGCCTATTGATAATATATGATCAATTGAAGCAGCATAGGCTAATGTGCCGAATGAACCACCTAGGCCTATAAACAAACTTTTATTTGGGGGGAAATATCCGGGGTTTCAATACCAGTTTGTCTTATCACTTCCAGTTTGTCTCAAAGGCCCAAAACTCACGCTGCCAAAGATGGCGAGTGGCACAGGGAAGTTTGCGTCCATAGACCCACAGAGACCTTTCGATCGTACGTCAACATCGCCGCCATATCGGAGAGGTGAAGACTGGCCTGCAAACAAACCCAGGTAAACGGTGGATCGCGGGTTTTCTGGATAAAAAACACAATAGCGTTTACATCTCTAAACCGGGTCGTTTTTCCCCCTCCTCTTTCTTCCTCTCAATTCCCTAGTCTGGTTTCCCTCCCCTCTGTCCTCTTCTCTCTCTTTCCTCCCTTTGTCCTCCGTTCTGTTTCCTCCAATTAAAATCATTACAACTTTAGGAATTTTCAAGCAAGTGTCAAGTATTTATTCAAGGATACTTTTTCTGGATGTGTACACATTGACAGCAAAATATTGTTCTGCTTCTTCACTAAATCTTGGATCATTATGCATATTGGCTTTATTTTAGTTTAGTAATGGGTGTGTGTTGCAAAGAAGCGTAAGGGCGAGCAAGAGAGGGTGATGGGGCCAGACAGCAATTTTTTTTATGTTCACTCCAGGAATTACTCTGTGAAATGAAATGGGAATTTAGCCTTTGAATAGACTTACTGGATGTTCAGGCTTAGTAGCAGTGGTATTAGCCCCATCAATTCAACTATAAGAATGTGGTGAAGAACTCAAACTGTTAGGCTACTGTCTCCTAAGAGAATTTGCTGTCTGGGAGTGTTAATCAGTTTTAATGAATTATATCTTCAATAAAATACATTTGTCTGTGGTAACCTGCTTGTGGTAATTATCGTCTTGCCTGGTCTTCAAACTGGTTTAACAAAGGTGGTGGCAGCATTAATCTCCTCTCCACAACATCAAATTATTACTAGAATAAGGGTATTTCACATCTGTCGCTTTGGTCAAACAGATTGCTCTTTCCATATGGCTACAGATATTTATTTCTTGATGTCAAGTCAAAAGCAGCACTGGTGTTAGAAACTCATCCCATTTCAGTGAGATAGGTCAACATTTAAAGTTGCAACAGAGAGGAAAGGGAAAACACTTCTTTCTTATAACTGATGTGTTATAAGAGAGCATGATAAAACAGTAAACAGTTTTCAAACTATTTCTGTGCCTTATGATTCTATTCCAGGCCCTTTCTTCCATTTTTCTTCATTTCCCTGGCCCTGAAAACAATTGAATGCATAAAAAGAGTTTTTTTTTTTTTACCAAACATGACATTCAGTAGACCATTGGCTGTTCACCAGGAGTGCATGGGGGGACAAAGAGACAGTCAATTTCTACTGCCTCCACAAAAGCAGTAGGCCTATCCCTGTACATTCAAGCAAATACATGAATACATATCTTCCATCTGTGTGTCACAGAAGAGGAAAAGCCCAGTGTGGTATGATGTGAAATATTGTAGCGGGCGTCTTGTTATCCCACTGTCTGACACAAAACAGAAAATACACGCTAGCATTAACTAAGGAGGAAAACCCAAACATTTTAAATTAGAACACAGAACTTAATAAAACAATGTGTTTCACTCTCACAAGTGTTCACTCTCACAGTCCCACTACATACTGGCACGCAACCACCTCACACACACATAACAACACAGACACACAAATACAACATGCTCTCTTCAGGCCACAGTATTTTAACAGCAAGCTGATGGAAGCCAAGGGCATGACAGAAATACTCAGATTTGTTCTTCTAAGAACAAAATGCTGTACTGCACATTATAAGTGCATTGTTTAGGGCTACACTTGTAAAGGAATAATCACATAAATGGAGTGGAATTGTTAGGCCTATACTAGTAGTATTCTATCCAAAAGAACATAATATTCAAAGACACAAACTTGGTACGATATGAAATACTGGCAATAGCACACAGTTTTATCCAGATGGTATCTTCTGCTTGTGTGATACTTGTTGGGCCTAGATAGCGCAAAGTTAGTTACATACTTGCTGAATACCAGACCATAGTTGACAGAATGTGGTTTTCAGTCACGTTTTGGGGTTCATTCTCATCTCCTGTTTCCTCCAGAATTCACCTGCCTTCTGTTGTGAAACCGATAAACCGGTAAATGTACAGCATTTATTTAGCGCTTTCGTACTTATAGACCCCTCAAAGTGCTTAACATGTTAATGCCTCAGACAATAGGCTGTAATTAGCCTGTCTAATAGGCTATAACTATAGCCAATATACTGTATGATATAATGATTTTTTCGATCACCTTCCGTAGTAGTTATGGCATACCATGGCCACTAGATGACAGTAAAACACACTGAATTAGTTGCATTACTGACAGTGACATTTGGCCATGAACTCCAAATAGAAATGTTGCCTGCATTAAGTTTGTGTGGAAAAGGTGCTGCCAGCTCATAACACACCAACACACACATACATTTGGCAGACAAAGTTTATTTACAAATTTTAATATATCACATTTACACATTTACCTGACGGCTTTTTGCTGTGTTGGCTTTTAGTTTGGCCAACTCCAACAACCCTGTTGGTGAGTCTGCACCGTTTTTTGGTAAACAACTATTTCTTTGGAAAAATTGCTGTTAATTGTATGTTCCCAAATAAATTCCAAATTTACAGCTTACATTATGGGTCTAAAGCAGGGGTCTCAAAATCAGGCCCGCGGGCCAATCCCGGCCCCCCAATTCCCCCAATTCGGCCCGCAGGCTCCTCAGAATTTTGCAAAAAGTTACATTGAAAAAATAAATAAATAAAAAAAATTCTATTGATTTAAATGGGCCAACCCAACGTTTAACTCTGCCATTTGCAACGGGTTTGTGCTTCTAAATCACGTATTTCATATCAATCCACAAGTAGTCCAGTCATTTAAAGTAATGGGAACTGAATCTAAAGGCCAATTTATACTTCGGTAGACGACACTTTTGAAAAGGTCGCCGACACAGATTACGTCATGGACGACACTTTAAACCGTCGTTTTGAAGTGTCGGCTACATGGAGAAATTTCTACTGGCGCTGAAGTCGTCACAAAGTGTCGCGCAAGTGTGATTGGCTAGATACAACTGGCCCCGGTGCCTGCTATTATGACGAGCCCCTGTCAGTGGCATAAGTTTACTAGTCAGGCATGAGGCGCGAACACACACCATTGGCGAATATATATCAACAATATTTTGGATTTTACAAATTAGTTTCTTCGGTTATTGTATTGGGAAAGTAGACAGGTCAACGAGAAAGCGATCAGAAACAAGGTGCTCTGACTCGCGGTAACGTAAACAGACGGTCAAAGTGCTGAAACATTTTTAAAACACTGATGAAAGGAATTATTTGGTGCAGCAGCACACACAGCAGCTTTACCCACATCTGAAAAACACATACACCTGCCTCAGAAAGTATAACAACCTGTTCAATAATGGCTCGGCATTTAGAAGGATAGGAGTTGTGCATACAACGTTATTGCTACGTCCCTGTAGTTGTAAATAGCTCGCAGGCAATGATGAGAATAAGATATTATTATTCTGGCTGGCTGGGGGACTACCCAGTGTTCCGAAAGTTGTCCGAAATATCTTTACCAATTAAACCCTCGGTTCCGAAATGCTTTTGTTCCAACTAGTGATGGGAATTTCGATTCACTTAGGCCACTGCCACACTAAGCCAAACGGAACCTTGACAAACTGGCCTCCCGGCCAGACAAATCTGCCATTTGGAGCGTCTCTTACCGTCAAGGTTAGAATCCACTCTCCAGAGTGGGAAGGTTGCAATCTACCCTGCTAACAGAGCCTGTCTGACCGCAAATCGGGTTTGAATCCGCGAATCTGATGACGTAATTATCCCACGTGAACGCTGGAAGCTGTCAAGTAGTCACGTACATCTTGCCAATCGCAATAAAAACAAAAAAATGTAAGTCTTCTGTTCTGTTTATGGCTGGCAAACAACAATCTAAGAAGGGCACGTTTTATTCACTGAGTTACCAAAGCAGTCTTCTTTATGGGGACTTATTAGCACTGCACTGAATTACACAACTAATATTACTAGATACATATAATAGTGGCCATTACACTAGGCAACATGGATCTCATTCATATCTCATCCAGTCGAAATCTTAGCAGGATTGAACACATCTTTATTACAGCGTATCAACATAAGAACAGAACATAGCTAAATCTCCGCTTAGCATGCTAATCACTACTAATAGCAATAGAAGGTAGCCCAAAATGTGGTATTAATACACAATCTAACACAGTAGCAACTTCATGAAAACCCTTACTTTCGTTAGGTATGCACATAATGCATCACATACAGGTCGAACAATGATGATTTAAGCATAGGAAATGTATAAGGCACAGTATGGTCAACTACTTGGCGACAAACTGAACTGTCACTAACTTAACTAGTTGTAACTTGTCGTCGTCTTCTTCTCCGAGTCTTCTTCTCCATTTCCGGTAGCACCCTTCACAGCGCCACCAACAGGCCTTGCATATGTACTACAGCAGATTCACCAGTTTCAATGGGTGTGTGTGGCCGCAGCACAGCACAGCACAGCTTTGTCTGGCCGCGATTGACTAACCCCGAATTCGTTCCGGAAAGTATGAAAGTCTGCTTAGTGTGGCAGTGGCCTTAGAAGATTCATAGTCCTTTGAGTCCTTTGAATCTGAATCAGTAGAAATGTTGTCGCTGAATGAGCCCAGCAGCCCACTCCCTAGTGCCTAATGCGCACGCTCACAGCAAACCACTGTGTTTTGAGGATATCCAGGGGAAATACGCAAGCACACACACACACACACACACACACACACACACACACACACAGTAAGCCTACATTGAACAAATTGTAACATGATAGGCTTGGCTGGTTAGGCAGCTTATCAGAATTAAATATGTAATTTCGGAAATTGTGAATAGATACTTATTTTTTATTCTTTATTTAATAATTTAATTGTCATGTTTACAATAAACAAATTTCAAGAAAATTGGTTCAGACTAGTTACAGTCGATTTTGACTGAAAGAAGTCATCAAATGATTTAAGTCAGCTTATCTACCTTATAGGCTACCTTACACGTTAAACACGGCCTGAAAGTAGCGTTAATGCTGTTACAAACCTAGAAAATTAATCTGACGACGGGCCTGCTTGCTGTATCAATCAATTGAGGTTGGGTGAAAGACTTACTCAAAGGATTCAGGTGAAATGGGTCGGACTCGTATCCGGCTGGGTGAAAGACCAAGGCCACTGCCAGACTAAGCCGATTTTCATACTTTCCGGAACGAATTCGGGGTTAGTCAATCGCGGCCAGACAAAGCTGTGCTGTGGTGTGCAGCGGCCACACACACCCATTGAAACTGGTGAATCTGCTGTAGGCCTAGACTTCCTAGCTACTACCGGTGTTCTCATTCATCTGGCCAAGAACAGTTATGGACTAAAGACAGATAGAGGCTACACCTATCATACCTTTAAACGACAACCTCTCACCACTCCTGGGTGGAACAACAACAGTCTTAGCTCTCCAGAGAGTGTACACCTCTACTATGCCCTGCCTCCGGGTGCTTACCATCAGTGTTGGGTCTCCTCTACAACAGACGCTCCATCTCCAAGGTATGATTCTAACTGGCCGGAAGGGCTTCAGGAACTTATGGAGAACTGGCCGACAGTTACCTCTGGGAAGCTGGGAAAAACTGAGGTGAAGAAGCATGCCATCTTCCTTCAAGATGAAGTTCCGGTCCGGAGTAAGGCATATCGGGTATCTCCTCTGAAGAAGAGAATAGTAGAAGAACATGTGGAGAGAATGCTGTCTGAGGACATCATTGAACCATCCCAATCTGCCTGGTCCTCACCTGTGGTTCTCGTCAACAAACCTGATGGATCCTATAGGTTTTGTGTAGACTACAGGAGAGTGAATGCCAAGACTTTGCCTGATGCATATCCAATGCCCATCATACACGACATTCTTGAATCATTGGAGGGAGCCTCTTGGTTCAGTTCATTGGATTTGCAATCAGGATATTGGCAGATGGCAATGACAAAAAAGCAAGCCTAAGACTGCATTTATAACATCACTAGGGCTGTTCCAGTTCAAATCCATGCCGTTCGGTCTCTGAAATGCTGCTGCAAGCTTTCAAAGGCTAATGGAGCGGGTCCTAGGGAATTTGAGAGGAAAGATATGTTTTGTGTACATAGACGACATCATTGTGTACTCTCATTCCCGCCATAACCACATACAGGATCTGGCTGCAGTCTTCCAAAGGCTGCAAGAAGCCAACCTCAGCCTTAACATGAAGAAGTGCCACTTTTTCAAACAGGAACTTAAGTTTCTTGGCCACATTGTCTCAGACAGAGGGGTGGAGGTGGACCCAGCTAAAACACAGGCTGTGGCTGACTTCCCTACTCCCAAGGACTTAAAGGCTCTGCAGCGCTTTCTTGGACTGGCGGGCTGGTATCATAAATTCATTCCCCGGTTTGCCGACCTTGCAGCCCCGCTTAACCATCTTAAGAGGGAAGGAGTGGAGTGGCAATGGACCAGTGAATGCCAGTCTGGATGCCTTAAAGGAGGCCTTGCAGAATCCACCAGTGCTGGCACAGCCTGATCTATCCTTACCATTCCAGGTGCTAACAGATGCTAGTGACGTGGGCCTCGGCGCCATCTTGTCCCAGAACACACCAGAGGGGGAGCAGGTGATAGCCTTTGCCTCCAGGGGACTCCGAGGTCCAGAGTGCAATTATTCCACCTCGGAAAAGGAGTGCCTGGCAGTGGTATGGGCGGTTGAAAAGTGGAGGCACTACTTAGAAGGAGTGGAGTTCTCCGTCTACACTGATCATGCTGCACTGTCGTGGGCGTTCAATTGCCCAAAGACTAGCTCCCGCCTGACCCGGTGGACCCTACGATTACAGCAGTTCCATTTCAAGGTACATTACCGAAAGGGCTGTCTCAATTCAGCACCAGACGCGTTGTCCCGGGCTCACGAACCTCTCTCAATTCACCCATCACCGTGCTTGGCTGTCTCCACCAAAATCAACTCTGTGTTGCCTACTACCCTGGCAGAGATAGCAGAGGAACAAGAGAAGGACCAACGGGTGTGTGAGCTGAAGCAGGACAGTGCTCAGACAGATGTGCCTTTAACTCGCTTTGGCTTTGGGGTCCAACAAGGGGTGTTGTACAGAAGAGTTCCTGTACGGGACCAGGGACAGAAGTACCAGATGGTCGTTCCACAATCCCTGGTGTCCGAATTTCTGAGGTACTTTCATGATAATCCCCTTGGTGGTCACCTGGGTCAGCTGAAGACTCTATTGAAGGTGTTGGAAGTAGCCTGGTGGCCAAATGTCCGCAAAGATGTGTGGGCACATGTCAAGTCCTGTATACCCTGTCAGCAGTACAAAGCGGATAACGCCAAGCCATCAGGACTACTGCAGACCACAGTAGTTGAAAAACCGGGAGTGATGCTGGAAAATGCTAGAGGAGGTCCAACGGAGAGTGGGGGTGCACCAACTTAGACAAGCTAGGTATTATAATGCCCGCAGAAAAGATGCGCACTTTCAGCAGGGTGACCTAGTCTGGGTCAGGTCCCATCCTCTCTCTAAGGCCAGTGATAAATTCTCCGCTAAGCTAGCGCCTAGGTGGGAAGGGCCAGCTAAAATTATAAAAAAATTGGGGCCTATAAACTACAGGGTAGGGTGGAACAACCCACAAAAAGAGGATACAGTAAATGTGGTAAATTTGAAAAAATATTTTGGTGTCTTACCTGAGTAGCCTCCGGCTGGAGAGGGGGTCTATGTGACACTAGGCCACATATTTAATATTTTAGGATACACTGTAAAAATATTACCTGGTTTCAATATGTAAAGAATGAACAGGTATAATGTGGGGATCCTAAAGTAATGTTCCTACCTTAATGTCTACCTGTGGCCTTATATTTATATGTATTTATTTTATATTTATGACTGTTATTGTTTTCTGACCGGGATCTGTGTTCCGCAAATCAGCTGACGTGCCTGTCAGCTGACGGGATGAGGTTCGAGGTTTTAAATACAAGGAAGTGAGGTGCCAGGGATTGGCGTAATGAATGAATGGAGGGAGTCTGAGAGGGACCTCTAAAAAAACGCCAGTCCTAAGCCAGAGAAAGCTTAATAGTGGGAAAGCTTCAAGATCCACTGATTCAAAGTTGACAACTCTTGCCGACTCGTGGGATACGTCGGTAAGAGCGATATATATTTTTTTGGCTGGAGGTTTTTGTTACGACCTGGGTCATCTTTTTTTCTTTACCTATATTTTTCCCGGATTACCTATTTTTCCTTCGGAAAGTAAGAGACAGTTGGCTTGCGGAGTTTTGTTCGGGGACATCGGGGGATTTCGTTTGGATATTCTTTTCATTTGCTTTGAACTAGAGGGAGAACGTGCGAGTGTGCGCAAGGGGCACGCAAAGGGAGGCCGCTTATTAACGCGGTCCTCTGACCACATCGGGGAAAAAGACTTTTGGGGTATCTGGACTGTGGGTTTATTTGAGAGTTGTGTGGTGAATATATATGGAGATATAAACAGTTTGAAAATATATGATTTAATGTCATTTCCTGAGCTACGTATATCCTCGTTATTGGTTGTATTGTGGAGTGGTCTCAAACAAAACAAAATCAAGGTGCTTGGTTCTAAAATTTTGGAAACTCGCGTTTCTTTCGTAATAATTGGGCTAAAAAGATTAGTCAAAGTGTTACATACTTGCTAAATATGTAACTGATCTCTGCTGCTAAAATTTCGTCCTATAATATATAAATATCATTTTAGGCCCATAGGTGTGATTTTAAGATGGTCCGATTTATCCCCAGGTCAATCCATCTGTTTTTTTGGAAATTCGAAATGACAAACTCAGTCCTTCTAGGACTGTAGTTGTACGCTTTTTGGAAGCTGAGGCTTGCGTTGATCGAATTTCGGCCAAAGTTCAGGATGCCATATAGCCTGGTGACACCAGCCTACGTATTTCCGCCTGATTTGATTTCAAGCTCATACGTAGTCTGGCCCAGGCCCGCCTAACATCGTTTCCAGGCTTCACCCTACAACTGCACCATTCAGCGAACAGTTCAGAGCTGTGACGCAAAACTCCCCTTGCCGAGGTGCATGTAGTACAGCGGAGTTTGTAGTTTACCAGCATTGTCTCAACTCTCGAGAACATCAGAAAATTAAAAGGAGAACAAGAGGATTGTCTTGTAAGTTTTATGATTGGACGTCGTAGCTCTTCTCCCAACTGGCTTTGGGAAGAGTTTAATCTACCAGATGGCCCCGTTAGTAATGGAGAGACGGGAGACCGAATGCTTACCAAACGTTGCTGATTGGTTAAGGGAACTCCAATGATTTTAAACCTCAAGCTGAGCACCCGCCCATCTCGGAAACGAAAATGCATGGGGTTTTGCCAGACTGACTGACGGAAAGAAATGGTGTCACAGGCTGGTAATGGCCAGGCTAATACACACTGGTCATGGAACAAAATCACACACACACAGAGGTTGTATGGGGTTAGGGTTTTATTTACTTATTGTAGTGGCCAGTACAGGTACTGGTGTCTTACTTCGGAATCAAAAGACTCGAGAGGCATAATTGAAAAGAGCTGGAAACTTGGTTTATTGTCACAGACAAGACAATAAGAGAAGGACCCGCGTAGTCGTTCTAATGATACAAAAGTGTGTAACCCCTTATATAGACCTCAGTTATCCTATAATATTATCTGTTCATTTCTTACTGGCTCTGGGCCAAGTCCAATCAGAATTATCAAATTGTAATATTCATAAAGGAGAAGACATTCATTTACATGGCGACTAAGAGTCTAACTCCCTTTTCTGCACATCTAGCATTCTAAAAGACACCAGACCTTAACTTAATTTATTACAGCAAGCCTAAGCCAATTGTTCATGATACTAGCAGTGTCTAGAGAAATCCCCTAACACGGGGTTAAGCGCGTGGGCTCACATGAGCTCACATGGGTTCTTGTAATTTAGAAGTTAAACAATACCTACAGTTTAACAATAACTAAAAATGTGATCTACATTATCTTTGTTCAGTTCACGTGAGAGCTATAGGTTCCGTGGGGACTTGTTGTTTGCGAGAGGACTTCTGATTCTGACTTCCTGGTTGCCGGCTCAAAGGACCCGAACTGAGGAAGCTGGGGTGGCTTTGTAGTGCCAGCCTCGGGCACGAGCTCGGACTCGTGCAGGAATTGTGTTGGTTTCTCCCAATTAAGATGTATTATGTGCCAATTAAATATGCATGGATTTTTGCAATGTAATGTGTTGTATTGTTGATTATGATATCTATTGTTACCGTAGGACTTGAAGTTGTTGATGAAATGTATGATCTATGGAATGTTAAGTGTGAACGTAAATAGTTGGGCTCTTCTAGTGGGTGGGGATAACTGGTATATCTAGCCCGCTGAAGAGAGGTACGAGGAGAGTGTAGGAGACACATGTCAAGGCGGAGACAAGGTTGTTTAACTTGTTAAATCAAAGACTATGGGATGTAGAACAGTGGTTCTCAAAGTGGGGGGCGCGCCCCCCTGGGGGGCCGTGAACACTCTCCAGGGGGGGGCGCGATGTCACAGACGGAGAAAAAAAAACACCGGCAACCTGTCACTGGTTAAGTGAAAGCTCCCTCAGTGGCGAAATGCAAGGGGCTGGACTGACACAAACAAATCAAATACTGCTTCCCTCATGATCCACCAATCAAAACGGAGTCTTAATATTTGAACACCAGTTGCACCAACGCTTCAGAGTATAAACGTAACTGCCGGTATTGGTAAGTGCTCACCCTCACTGTATGGAGGACCAAACCTGCCATATTTACAAATGAATAAATAAATAAATAAATAAATAAATGTCCACATCCATGCATTTAGACAGAAATAAATGGATAAATGTTTTAATTAATGTACAATTGTCAATCAAAGTTACTTATAATTTACATTTATGTATGTATTTATTTATTCATTCATATATTTATTAATTAATTTATTCATTCATTCATTCATTTATTTATTCATTCATTTATGTATTCATTCATTCGTTGTTCCCAATATGATAATGAGAGTAGGCCAGTAGGCGTGGAAACTGACGTTGAAACTGACGGTCAGACATTTTGCAATCAATCCAGAGCCTTCATGATACTGATGTAATAATATGGCTTCGTATGAGATCGACAGGTTATTGCTCTCAGGTTGTTGCCAGACGTCCTCTTTTACCCGGACATTCCGAGACCTAAAAATTTTTTGGGATTTCAAAATTGTCCGGGATTTTGCGTTTTGGAAAGGGTATCTCCCTTATGTTCCACCCTCTTGCGCGAGCTCTGACTAGAGAGAACTGTCTTAAGTCGACTGCCCTCCCAGTGTTGCCAGATGCACAATAATAATCCTCCAAATACGATCATTTTGAGCATTTGGCACGATACTGAGCATTTTGCCGGCCCCACTAGGTGCATTGTTTACAATAACGGTGATTTCCTTCGCAGGAATGGTACCCCATATTCAAAACCATAGTAGGCTAAGTTAACAAATATTGCCTAGGAAAAGTGATAGCACGAGTAGTGTCTCCGCTGCGCAAATTAAAGGCTGTGTGTGTTTTGTGCCACTTAAACTAGTTCTAAAGTATGCCAGGGGGACTTTCTTTTCCGCAATATTGAGATTTCGGAATATTGTTCTTTCGGAACACTGGGCCGTCCCCAGAGTGCCTACGGGACTTGTAGATCTGACACAAGGTAGGCTACCCTGAGAGATTAGAGGGACACGTTGTTTTTGTTCGCATTTCCAAAGCCTAAAACATAGGGGGAAAAGTTGCCAGCTGTGGATTAAACAGTGTGGGAGACCCCACTCCCAACTCAATATATCGCAAAATACACATATGTGACCCGCTCTGGCGAAATGAGTCGCAAGTCGCAATGTTCTATTTTGAGATATGGCCGCTTACAGTAAGAAACATTGAAAATATATATTTTTTTTTTACCTTATATGAAAGAAAGGGTCTTCAAAATTAATCTCCCAAAGTTTCATCGTCACAGTAATTGCGAAAATGCACTTAAATGGCTGTTTAGGTTGACTTGCAACTCTTAATCTTACAAAGAATGTCTCGAATAACGCTGTTTTACCAGCCAGCTCAACCAGGGATTTCGCACGAGGATTTTCCTATGTTTTGGTATCCCCTGACACGTCATGCTCTCAGTTATCCAAATATGGTGTGAAAACGTCAAGTCCTTTCTTATTAAACCTATCAAAATGTTCACAGAGCCTCCTCAGTTGCCAATTCGCCTTATTCACCTCGAACGTTCCACCGAGCCTGAGGGGTACACTTACCACTTCCGGGAATTCTCACAACGCTATTTCTCAGTGCAATGGCACCTCACTGCTGTGTTCCCCGATGCACATCGTCACACAGGAAAAAATCCAACCGCGGACAAACCTTTCACAGTTTCCCCAACGATCAGAGACTACGTCGGCAGTGGATAAAAAACATCAGAAGGGATCCTGGTCGTAATTTTAAGGTAAGTTTTATTATATGTCTGCTGCTGTAAGGCTGAGCCGTCTCGGTCTGAGCCGTCTCCATAACTAGCTTGTATCGCTAGCAGCTAGCCAGGCTACTGCTAGCTGGAACAAACAAGTTTTAGTAGATAAATTAAGGCAGAGAGCCAGGTTGTTGAAATATACAGTCTAGTCGAAAATTAGTAGTATGTTTTTCAAATCTACCACCACAAATTCACTAGTATAAGCATATTCTGAGTGACCTTGTTTGTATTAGCTTCTAGTCACAAGCTAACCTAGGGAACACATCACATCAGTTTTCCTAGCTTGGATGAGGATGTAGGAGTCTGATCAATAAAATTATACATGTAAAAATGTTTGTATGATTACATTTTATTTACTGATGCAGATAAACACATACACAAAAGTGTGTTCGGAGCATTTCCTCCCAGACTGCCTTCTGAAAAGCAAGACTGGCATCACCAAGTTGAAACAGGGAGCTGTGCCAACTGTGTTTGCATGGAGTTCTGCCAGACCAGAGAGGAGGAGTGTTGTTAGAACTGCAAGGTAGTATTTAAATTAATTAAGTAACAAGTTTGTAATGCATGTATTAACTGTGTAGTGACAGTATTTCTCTGTTGATGAAAGACCTAGCCCTCACAAATACGAGTGATGGGCTCCTATTAACTGTCGATTAAATACATGTTAAGTGTTAAATAAAATCAAACATAGTACAGACAGTCAACAACTCCATATCACAGCTAAGCTTACTAGCCCTAGCTGCTACACTCTAGCAGAAACTGAGGTAAATTAGCACGTCTGTGAATATGGGTACAGTCTATAGCGCCAAGGACGCCAGGGATCCCATACTTCTGTACCCGATTCAGCACCCTCGCTTGATCGGAAAGGAAACCAGTTCGCCTAAACAAATGCAGGGAAAAATACTATACTACGATTTCATTATTTGTGAAAGAGATGGAAGAGAAGAACACAAGTTATTACAGTCTTTAGAACTGTTCTAAAGAGTACAAACAACCGATGTTTTTCTTCCAAAAACCTCGGATAATAGCGAACGCAAAAGAACACCTTTTTGTTCTGTGGAAATATATAGCCTACCCCAGCCATGACTACAAAATTAATGAACTTAATTTTCCTTTGAGCAAGTTGAATGTATTTGACACGGCGTTTCACAAGACTAAATATCGAGGGGGTGCATCTGCTGAATCGGGTACAACACTGCCATTACAATTAACTTGAATCATTTGGGGCAATGTGTACGCTAGATGTATGCCTATTTTTAAAATATCTTGGATATGGATATCACAATGATTTCCTCATGTGGTAAATACTTTATTTTCCTTGGAATTATATATGGCTTGCCAAATAATTGGTATAAATCTCTCGTGTAGACGACAGAAGTGAAGTGTAGCCTATAGGTCCTATACTGTGCGGGCAAGCACATGCGCCCTTAAAATAGCGTTCTGAATACGCGTTACAGACTTAAGACATTGCGCCTCTGACATTAGACCAGCTTTTTTTTGATCAATGGCGCACGGCGCACGGCGTTGTTTTGAAACTGCAAAATACCGCTTGCGCCAGAGAAACGCCTTCTCTGTTCCGCCCCCGACGCAAGTTCATTTCGAAGCGCGCCTCTGGAGGGAAAATCGCGCTGTGCGCCGGGTGCAAGATAGGAATGGTATGCGTTGGTGACAATGTCAATTGCGCTGGGTGCAAGATAGGGCCCATAAACTCTATTAAGATGTGGATAAACTGTGTTTACTTGCGTTTAGCTACCACTACACCCTTGCTTATTACTGAGCATTTGTGTGCTGAAATTATGTTAATAAGCCTACGCTGCAAATAAGCCTATGCTGAAAAAACATAAGAAGTAGATCTACCTTTACCGATTACAACAGCATTAAAACAACTGAGATGTTGAAAACAGTGCATTGATACAGAAATTAAGCAATCCTTTCTCTACTTTGTTTTATAAGAACAAAGTCTTGTGACCTTTCGACGCCTGTGGAAGACCCTTGTGCCCTACATTTAGGCCGCAAGGTGAAGCACGAAAAGTCCTTTAGAAAATGAATCCCGTTCCACTCACTGGCATCTACACAATCTGTAGCTTATAAAAAAAGAACGAGTCATGGTTAGTTACCAAAAAAAAGTTCGTCGCTGATTTTCCAGTCGATTGTCTATATGGCTTTGTTTTATGCAGAACTATAGTCTTGTCGGGAGCCGTGCCGCGGTTCGACACGTGATCATGCTACACCAATGAGAAGGCTGCTTTTTGACAACAGAATGGAAAAATGGCGGCTCCCGTGCGGTTAGGAACATCGTGAACGATAGAGGAAAACACTCGAACATCCTCAAAAGTGGGCTAAATTAATTCTAATTAGTGCTATATACATAGCCGCGTCCAAGAAGAACAATGAGGCAAATATACGATAATGTTATTTTTATGTTAAGTCATTTACATCAAGTTTGACATACATGGGAATACACATTACAGACGATCTTACATGGACTGTGAACACCCAGCACACCGAAGAAATCAAGGCAAAGACTGTACGTTCCTACGTCAGCTGAGGTGATCTTAACTGTGAGAAATCATAGGCTTAGATGATACACAGGGGCGGCCCTAGCACATTAGGCGCTCTAGGCGAGCTTCACTCCTCCCCCCCCCCCCCCCCCCCCCCCCCCCCCCTTGCAACTTTCAAACGCTATTTTGCCTTGTAAGACTGCAATTATTTCACATAAACACAACGATCGCAGCAAAAAGACTGTGTTACCGTCACACACCTGTATAAACTCAGTCCCAACACAGAACAACGACATGCAATAAGAACAGTAAGGAACAGGTACATCGTTAGTGCATTATCACACATAGAAAAGTATGCGCCCGCCGCACGGCATTATGGGGCGACTATGCCGGCATGTTACAGTCAGTATTATCATTATATGTCGTTAAAAGAATACGTTACTTTGCGCATAGGCCTATGTGATATTGTTGGAAGAAGTTTGATTTGTAATTAGTTGCAACAGACGAGGACCTGTCGAGCGGCTGTTCCCATAAATCCATGTACATGTACTCATTCACAATAATGTTTGATAACCCCCTGAAAAAGTTGTATTAATGTTTTCCCACGTGTGGTTTATCTGCTCATTATACACTGTTTCTCCAAAATCAGTTTGATCTCTGAAATACTGTGTTCATCATTAGTGTTTTCATGATAACATATTGTAGCAACCCTTAATGTGTATTGTACATCATAAGTGGACTTCCCTGCACCTTGCGGGGCTGTAATATCATTACTTTCACATGTCTTTCCGACGGTAAAGAAATATATCGATGAGTTCAGTGATCCGGACCGTCTAGTCATGCACGCCGTTGGGGTTAAGCCTCTTCAGAGGATACACACACATTCGCATCAAATGTCTTGCTATGCTAGCATGATCTAACAACACCAATGAAGAACATAGCCCTCCGTTTTCGAGTTTTGGCTCATTTTACCCTAAAGTTAGATTTATTTGTTTTATGTCAAAATATTGGTTGGAGATATAGAAGGAGCGCCAACTTATGCGTCCGGGAAAAAAAAAAAATTGTGTTTTTTCTTTTTCGGGCGCATTATTTGGCGCTCCCCCTCTAGATGGCGCTCTAGGCGGCCGCCTAACCCGCCTGTAGGAAAGGCCGCCCCTGATGATACACAAACAATTCCATGCAACATTGTAAGAAGTCATGAGCATTTCTTAGAAATCACAAAGAAATGAGGACATCGTCTGACAGATGAACAAAGACAAGAATTATGACTCTGGATGTCACTTCCACCAGCTCCAAAGGTGATCCTTGAGCTGGTTCACTGCCCCTGCAAAAACTATGTTTGCCTGCGAGTGTAACTAACTATTGACACTATGGATTTAAGAAAATGGCAAAAACTTAAGGTGGCAACAACCACACACACACTCCACATACAAACACACACACCCCACATACAGTAGGCTACACACACATTTCACTCCACATCGACACATACACAAGCACACACACAGGTGAGATTTCATTCACAACAATAAACCCTCATTCCCCTATTACATTACAGCTCCACTCCCAGATTCTCTCTCTCCCACACACACACACACACACACTTACAGAAATACAATAATCATCCCAACTTTAGAAATCCAGCGAGGGGGTTGACTTTTCCTCATTGATCTGGAGCACTCACACCTAATTGTAAGCCCTGTCAGACCCTCGTTTGTAATTGTGATTAACATTAAATACGGGTTTAATACATTATATCAATAAGACACAGCACAAAATACAGAAGTAAAAAGGATGATAAGTGCAACGGCCCAGTGGTTGAGAAACACTGCACTAGGACATCAAGTCTGAAATGCCATCAGTGGTTGCACAGTGAAGAAAAGCCACGTAAATGCTTGAATTCTGAAGTCTGAAGTTTGCCCTTCTCAAATGCATATGTTGATACTCATGCCAATGTGGAAAAACTTCTAAACAAGCTGGGTCTTTAAAACGTCACCTGATAGTACATGGCAGGGAAGGTCCACATAAATGTGCCTGACCTTTTATATGTTTACAATATGTAAAGGCATTTTCACTGGCATTTTCATGTGCAAAAACATACTATGTGGGAAAACATTTACAAGGTCTTCAACTCTGTTTGTGTGTGTGTGTGTGTGGAAGAGAAGACTGGAGAGAAGCCTCGTGAAGGTGCCCAGTGTGTGCACACTCACACTCACACACATGCACATCCTCATATAGGCTGTAAGGTGAACCCTGTTTTCGTTTCAACCCGCTCCACTGTCTGGCATCTACAGATGTGGCAGTCATTGCTGTAAGTGTGCAGACAGATTTGCCATGCAATTTATATGTTTTCACAGGGACTGGCAACAGGACATGTATCATTGACATTACCAAGGTGTCATCAGCTCTTGGAACCAGTGTGTGTTCAGCCTTGATCGGAATTCAAACATTCTCTGGGTGTGACTCCACAAGTGCCTTTTATGGCAAAGGAAAAAGAAAGACATTTTCTGTTGCATGTGAGAAAGATGAGTACCTAAAGTTTAGGTACTAACTTTAACTTGGAGCAGTCAACATTTGCATTTCTTTGCCAGTATGTATGCCACAATATGATCAGCCAGCTGCTGATAATGTAAATGAAGCTAGGTACAAGGCTTTCTGTATGACATCATCAGCCTTGCCAGAATTATCCTTTCCTCCTACCACTGATGCCCTCCATCAGCACTGCAAAAGGGCAAACTACCAGGCTGCAATAATGAGGTCCTGTCTCAAACAAAATGTAAGTGCTCCATCACCTGCTGGATATGGTTGGCAAATAGAGGATGGGAACTTGCACGTCACCTGGATGACTAGAAATCCGGCCCCTGACAGTGTTTTGCATGTGATACACTGTGGCTGCAAAGGTGCCTGTGAGACACACAGATGTTCCTGTTTTTCTGCAGGATTGTGTTGCACAGACCTATGTCGTTGCTGTAGTTGTGCCAACACAAAAGAATCTGAGGAACTGGAAGATAACTGTCCTGACAATGACACTGACAGTGAGGACTGAATGTCCCTAATCTGTTATTTCTTATTCAGTTTTGTACAGTTTTATACATCATATATCATGTTTCATAAAGAGTGTTTTTATGGTTCATTAGTGTTGTTTTCATTTGTGGAAGAATGAATGAATGAATGAATGAACAAACAGATGGTCATTGGTATAAGTAGGCCTACAAGTACTGCCTTTTATTGATACATGGAGGTTTATTTGTCACATACATAGAAATACTACAGTTTTTTCTGTGCGAGTGTGAAGAAAGAAAGATCAAGAAATATTTTTCATAAATAGCAAGAGGGAGTTTAAAGAGCAGTGTGTGAAAAAAGGTGTAATTGATGTTTTATAGTCATTGTGTGTGTTCAGGATAAGGAATGCTTGAGGAAAGAAGCTCCTCCTCAGTCTCTCTGTTCTGGTCTTGTAGCAGCAGAGACGTTTGCCTGACCTCAGTGTTTTGAAAAGTCCATGGTCAGGATGTTAGGAATCCTTTACAATACCTTGAGCGCTGGTAGGTAAGTCTTTTCTTGTAGGTCTCCTGCAGAATATGGAGAGATGCTCTGATGATTCGGTGCTGCAGTCACAGGCTGCACAGTTCCTATACCAAGTGATGCTGTCAGGACACACAGCTGATGGGTGCGGATGCTCTGAACTTCCTCAGCTGATGTAGGAAGTACAGTCTTTGCCTTGATTTATTCGGTGTGCTGGGCAGTCCATATTAGATCGTCAGTAGGCTAAGGTGTATTCCCATACATGTCAAACTTGATCTAAATGACTTAACATAAAAATAACATTATCGTATATTTGCCTCATTGTTATTCTTGGACGCGACTATGTATACAGCACTAATTAGAATTAATTTAGCCCACTTTTGAGGATGTTCGAGTGTTTTCCTCTATCGTTCACGTTGTTCCCAGAGATGGCTCTGGTTGTTCCTAACCGCACGGGAGCCGCCATTTTTCCATTCTGTTGACAAATGCAGCCTTCTCATTGGTGTAGCACGATCACGTGTCGAACCGTGGCACGGCTCCCGACAAAAATCTTATTACGCTCTGAAGACTATAGTTCTGCATAAAACAAAGCCATATAGACGATCGACTGGAAAATCAGCGACGAACTTTTTTTTGGTAACTAACCACGACTTGTTCTTTTTTATAAGCTAAAGATTGTGCAGATGCCAGTGAGTGGAACGGGCTGAAACGAAAACCGTGTTCACCTTACGGCCTAATTGTGCGTACAAAGCCAATGACTGACTTGTGTTGTTGGGTGTTCTACAAGGAATTTGACAATTCTGAGGAACGTGGAATATGCCTGCTCAAAGAGGATGCACCACCAATGCAGAGGCCCCCTGCTGTCAAGCCTCCTGGTTTGGATTTGAAACGTCAGGACTATCTTTACCAACACATTCCTGAGTTTTGCACCGACAATACAAGGGACATTACATGCCCAAAACCAGCTGGGAAGGTGAGCTGTTCCACTGAGAAAGAAGCTAAGAAACGTAGAGTTGAAATATGATTCCAACTATGTGTCTCTGTGTTTATGCCACACACACTCTCTCACTAACTCACTGACTCTCTCTCAGTCTTCCTCTCTCTCTCTATGTAGATACATGTACATAGTCAATGTCTCTCTGTCACACACACACACACACACACACACACACTGAACACTCACTCACTGACATTTTGCCACTATCTCAAAGGCTTTAAAGCGAAAATGTAGTATGTCTGTTTTGACTCTCTCAGTCACCCTCTCTCTCTCTCTCTATGTATACATGTATATAATAGTCAATGTCTCTCTGCCACACACACACACACACACACTGACATTTTGCCACTGTCTCAAAGGCTTTATAGCGAAAATATTGTATGTCTGTACAATCTTTGGAGGTATTCATCAATGTTCCTGTTACACATCCAGACTGAGGGCACACTATTGTACCTAAAATGTATGTATGTTTGTATGTGACATTTGATCTACTTATGTTTTTATAGTCCTTTTTAATATATATCTGTTCTGTCTTTTGTTGTTTTGGACATGAGTCTGTCAAATCAGCTGAATTGAATTGTATTGAATTTAAATTATTATTAATCTCTGTAAAACGCGCCTTAAATTATTATTGAATTATTTGATAAATATTGAATAATATGTAATAAATATTTTGAAATAATTGATGTTTCAGTCCAATTTAATAGCCTTTTCTAAGTATCTAAATGCCTTAAGTAAAATCATGTTGTAAAAACACTGGGTGCAGCTCTGGATGCCAAGGATTACTGAAGAGGTCATCAAAAAACGGACGGAAAACTAAAATGCGATTATCTCGGGTTTTCAGTTGGAAAAAGGTGCTGCCACACCATCATTCAAATTAATGTAACTTTAAGATAGGACTTTGACCAATACATCATTTAAAAGCGTATTTTCCCATCTTTCCAAAGATAACAATATCTCAATTTTGAGTTCTTGGTCACTGTGACTCATTTTGCTGGATCAGGTCACATATGTCTTCTCCAAAATATGAAGCTGCTTGCAGTTAGCTAGCTATCTATCGCTAGTTATGATGACTAACTATCTAGTTGAGAGAACATCCCCTAACAGTTATGGTTCATGGCAACTAGTATTATAACCATCAGAAATACATAACTAGTCTCTCCAACAAATGTGTTAATGTTCAAATCAAAATGTTAATGTTACCGTCAAAATGCTAATGTAACTGTTTGAACAATTTCACTCTGAGCTATCCTAGCTACTAGCGATAGCAAACACAAGCTAGTTGCCAGGAGCTTAACACACTGCATCAATGTTGAACAAAACGTCCCAAAAGGCCATTATGAACTTTTTATATTTAAATCTTTGTAGCATTTTATGAATGTGTAGTTTTTTTTTGATAAAGTGAGATACGTTTTTGTGAGTAAACGTTTTGTTTTGTTACACTTTGGCTGCGGACAAATAAAATACCACACAAAACTGAAGTGATTCCTTGGCCGTGTCCATCATTGTGCGTCACGAAGCAGAACCTACGTGACAGTAGGCCTACTGCTGCCTGTATTCTCTCTGCCTACCTGTGTACCGATCTCTCTGCCTGTTTTTTTGGATCTTGGATTGTTGCCTGTACCTCAGCTGTGATTTTTGGATATTTTGAGTACCCTTTTGACTCCTCTGTTGCCCACTGGGTTTCTTGCCCGACTGATTTTGTCTTTTTACTCTAAATATGAACACACCTAAACCGTCCATCTGTTCGTTAATCTGCTTCTGGGTTTGCCACCTCTATCTGGCCTCACCGGCCCTGACAAGAAGAGGGAGTAGGTTTTCAAAAAGGAGACAAGCGGTTGGTAATAGCTGGAGGAAGGGATTTTGTGCAGTTTGAGGTTAAAAGCTAAATATTTACACAGAGGCATTGCTAAAAGTTCTGGGCCCTGTGAAAAAACGAGGCTCCTGCCCACAGAATGAACAATTCACACATTAACTCACTCCAACCCACAAAAATTAGTGACATAACTGAACAGACTATGTCATTCATGAGCTTTTCATAGTGAGTTCATTAGCAAACTTTAGCCTGATCTACATCTACACTTGATAGCATGTGTCAGTTGTGGGGATGGGTATGTGTATATGAATAACATGTGGGCATAAAAAGGAATGAGTAAGTAGTCACAGTTCACCACTGAAAAGCTTTGTGTTACATTGTAGCCTACAGGAAGGGTGATATTTCGGATGTCTTTATGAACTATAACCTTTGAGCACAAGGTAACAGCACACTTGTGGGCAGAAACGGTGTATGCATCATCTCTACATATAACAGATATGCACAAAACCATAAATGTGTATGGAAATAATACCATATATGAGCTTTGAATACGGGAAGACTAGGAAAAGCAGCACGTGGGAAACACTGTGGTGGACAATTAGGTAAACAAAAACTAGTGCAATGAGAATGTGCTGACACACCCCTAAGGGCTCAGATACACATACGCGTTTTTGTAAAAACGGGACGCGAGCAAATGCATCGATTCCTATGGTACGGCGCGTTTAAAGCGTGCGCCCCTTCTCCACCACGCGTTGCGTCATTGAAGCATTTTTTAGGTGCGCTTAAAAGTTGAACTATTCTCAACTTTCCAGCGCAAGGCAGGGAAGCGCACCGCTTCTGTTTTGGCCGCCGCACTTTGCCAAGGCGTTACTGAAGCGTTTCTGCCTAAAAAAATACGCGTATGTGTATCTGAGCCCTAAGGGTACTGTAGGTGGGATGCATATAATAAGGGGGTTTAGATCTGATGAAAGAAAAGATATTTGTAATTGTCAGATTTACAATGTATTATTTAAAAAGGAACATTAACAGTATTAATATCTGATTGCAATCTTGCAGAAAAAAAAATAACCGTGTTGGGGAACTGTCAACAGTGTATCTAAATTATTAAATTAGAAAAAGTCTAGTTATACAAGTTATACTGACCAAGGTCTTATTTAAAGTTGCATGTATATACAGCCGCGGAAAAAATTAAGAGACCACTTCAAAATTATCAGTTTCTCTGGTTTTACTATTTATTGGTATGTGTTAAAGTAAAATGTACATTTTTGTTTTATTCTATAACCTACTGGCAGCATTCCTACCAAATTTCAAATACAAATATTGTCATTTAGATCATTTATTTGCAGAAAAATGACAATTGGTCAAAATAGCAAAAAAGATGCAGTGTCTTCAGATCTCGAATAATGCCAAGAAAACAACTTCATATTCATTTTTAAACTACACAATACTAATGCTTACACTTAGGAAGAGTTCAGAAATCAATATTTGGTGGAATAACCTTGATTTAAAATCAGAACTTTCATGTGTCTTGGCATGCTCTCCACCAGTCTTTCACATTGCCGTTGGGTGACTTTATGCTACTCCTGGCGCAAGAATTCAAGCAGCTCGGCTTCTTTTCATGGCTTGTGACCATCCATCTTCCTCTTGATCACATTTCAGAGGTTTTTTATGGGATTCAGGTCTCGAAATTGGGCTGGCCATGACAGGGTCCTGATCTGGTGGTACTCCATCCACACCTTTACTGGCCTGGCTGTGTGGCATGGAGCATTGCCCTGCTGGAAAAAACATTTCTCAGAGTTGGGGAACATTGTCAGAGCTAAAGGAAGCAAGTTTTTCTTCCGGGACAACGTTGTACTTTGCCTGGCTGAGGTTTGTAAAAGACCATAAGGATTGAAAAAAGCGGACTGGAGGGTCTTCTAGTTCGTCTTCTCTGATGAGTCCAATTTTCAGCTTTGCCCAACACATGGTCGTCTGATGGTTAGACGGAGACCTGGAGAGGCCTACAAGCCAGAGAGTCTTGCACCTACTGTGAAATCGGACTCATCAGAGAAGACGAACTTAGAAGAACCTCCAGTCCGCTTTTTCAATCCTTATGGTCTTTTACAAACCTCAGCCAGGCAAAGTACAACGTTGTCCCGGAAGAAAAACTTGCTTCCTTTTGCTCTGACAATGTTTAAATCAAGGTTATTCCACCAAATATTGATTTCTGAACTCTTCCTAAGTGTAAGCATTAGTATTGTGTAGTTTAAAAATGAATATGAGCTTGTTTTCTTTGCATTATTTGAGATCTGAAGACACTGCATCATTTTTGCTATTTTGACCAATTGTCATTTTTCTGCAAATAAATGATCTAAATGACAATATTTTTATTTGAAATTTGGTAGGAATGTTGCCAGTAGGTTATAGAATAAAACTAAAATGTACATTTTACTTTAACACATACCAATAAATAGTAAAACCAGAGAAACTGATAATTTTGAAGTGGTCTCTTAATTTTTTCCGCGGCTGTATGTATATGTGTATACTAAAAGACACAACCAAATGAAATTATTACTAAATTATTAAATGTTTGTGATCAGATGATTCAGTACCTTTCCAAATGGACATATTGCCAAGAGAGTACATTCTTCACAAGGTACACTGTCTTGTCGTAGGTCTCTTTACCCAGCTTCTTTACAAAGTAAAATTTCGCTCAGAGGAAATAAATAACCAACAGGCCAAAGCCATTCCTGCAAAAAAAGACCATATGAAACACTAATCTGCTAAACTGAACTAATTTAGAAGAACACAAAGAGATAATGATGTACGTACTTGATGGTAATTGAAACCTTTAGCCAAGTTGTAATTGTCATTGTCCAGGGCATTGTCATAAACACCACAATACACCATGCAACTAAAAAGAGACAAATCCAGTCAGACACAGTCAGATGGTCAGAATAAAAAACACTGTCATCATGGCAATCGTTAAGTTGGGCCTGAGCTGGTCGTCAAACCATCGACTGGAGGCCCCGTAGCTGTCCTTATAAGTGCTTTAAAAATAAAATGAATTATTATTATTATATATTATTATTATTATATGCTTCTTTTATGGACCAGCTGCTCTCTGGGGTCTTTGGTGTCATGGGACACATAGAACATCTTCTCAAAGTTTTCCTGGATCATTCTGTTCCACTCCTCGTAGGAGACAGACACGTCTTTCCCTGCAGCAGACAGAGAAGAACCCAGATGCAGTTATACACTAACTGTTTCAATGGAATAATGGACACAATACAAACATATAAGCATATACTGTATTCTATACATTTTGCAGCTCACCCTAGGTTAATTAATATTATAATCACATAAGAGTTAACCCAATACGAAACATTAAGTCTGTTCCAGTATGCACAGAATAGAGAGAACTGCGGAGGTACACAATAATTATGATAAAGCATGTCAATGCGGAGAACTTACCATCCCTGGTCATGGTGACAGAGGAGTAGGGGAACACACCAGCCTTGTGTAGTTCCGCCAGTCAGCGCACGGTGGACTTGCTGAGGCCAACAATCTCCACTGCTGAACCATCCCTGAAAGGTAATAACAGAGGCTTGCAAACCATAATTCATACGACATGCAACAGTCACAAAACCCATTCCAAAACCATTCTGGGACAGTTACCCACCGGTGGGATATTTTTTTCATGTTGTCAAAACTACGCAAGTTTTTGTCCTACAGACATATAAAGAAAACCCACATCAACCTTGGACCCTTTTCTTTTAAAATATAGAAAGTTCGAAAATTAAATATAAATAAGTACTTTGTAAGAAGAATATAGCTGAGCTGATGCACTTTTCAGTCTGTCAGTGAGTTTTCTGCTCCTAAGGACCCACCCAGCAAATGACAGCCATTCATATGATAAGTAATGGTGATACAGTGATCTCCATTGGGCCATGGTGTGGCGTGAAAACCTCTGGGGGAAGTGAGCCACAAAGACATTCCAGGGCCATTATGCAATGGCCATTGTCTTTGTCTGAGGTCTCCCAGGTAACTCATCAATATGCATTTGTAGGGACCAGGGGCGGTCTGGGGGGAAAAAGTTGCCCGGGAGTTACTGTCAGACCGGCCCTCTCAATACACGGCGCGCGCCCCACTAAGTACACGCCGCCCTGCCCACTCAGTACACGCCGCATTGCCCACTCAATGGATCGCACGTATCGACCAGTCAGTGGCCTACTGGGAAAAATACCCATACACTTAACATTATTTTGGATGAAGAAATTACATCATATATGCTCGTTTTTTAATAACATTTGGATCCACCAATTTGACTGGATGGACACATGGATTAAAATAATACTGGCTATTGTAACACTCCAAGGTAGGTATAGGTTGCTAGATGAATAGATCAGATCAGATGGTTATCAGACATTGCCAAACAGGGCGGTACAAAATAAAATTCTAAAGTGCACATCTCAGGTCAACAAGGACTCAGCCTATAGTGCAGTCAAACCATGGCTTTACCATTTCTTTTTTTCAAGTTTGCTGTGAACATAGCAGTCAGGCCTCTTATTTGAAAAAATAAACAATGAATCGTAAGAGTTAGGTTACCAATAAAAGATAAGCCTACTACTTTTTTTGCTTTTAGCCAGCTACTCAAACAGACAAGCCTGTTGCAGAATCATCAATCTAGATAACATATTAACATTGTTTATAATGTAAGTGTTGTGTGTAACACATTGATTTTAGCATAACAAACTAACTGGTAAACTTATTTGACACCAGTTAATAGAAATGATAAGATTGGCCTATTTACAACTACCACCATGGATAGCTTGCTCATCGATTGTAAGCAAGTGACTACGGCTAACATGTTAAAATAGATAATCTCGATGTTGACAACAGCACCAGCTTGCTTATTTTACCAGATCATAACGGTCTCAATTTAGGTAGGTTAGCTGTAGGGAACGTTACCTCAGCTGTGAATAGCAAGCTAACATTTGGCAAGGTCAACAACGCCACATCTTACCTTATCCAGGGTGTCTACAGGTATAAACAAATTAAATTTAAGACTTTTTAATACCACTTCTAAATGAAATTTAAGACCAAACTTACAAAGCAAAGATGAGACGTCGTCGTGTGGTGAGAACTGATAGAAAATCGATAACAACAACAATCGCCGCCATTTTCTTTTTTTTTTGTAACCTACAATAAATACAGCAGGATTCCAGTCAATGGAAAAATGGCCTCTCCCCACCGGCGATTGTCGTTGTTTACGATTTTCTATCAGTTCTCACCACACAACGACGTCTCATCTTTGCTCCTTGAATGACGATATGTAATGGTATGGAGTTATTGAAACTTACTACGTGTAAAAAATACTAGAAATTGAATGTTTATTTTTCTTTCATTCATTTTTCACTGGGTGCCTTTAATAAGTATTTTTTTTTTAATCTTTTAACAGCCCTAGTTTAAACATTGCAGTCTATTTCTCGGTAACTCCCAAAAAAATTAAGCAAAAAAAAACAAGTCAAACAAACTACTTTTATGTACAACAGAGTTGGTCCACCGTCTGTTTATTTCAGCGTCGCAATTTCATTGGCCTACTGTGGTATATCTTACAATCCACTAGGGGCGGTACGCTGAATAATGAGTTGCCTGAGGATATTGACGTCGAACATACAATGGCATAAAAACGGCCAAATTTCGATTTGCACAACTACCGGAGGACTACCAATTACAACTTCGAAAATGGTGCAATTATAACAGTGTGTAATGATTTATGAATCTAATTTCAACATATTTCAGCACAAAATTCAGCTGGCTCAAATGAACAATACAATATGTATGGATGTTTAATTAACATCAAATTACAGCATGATTGTTGTAGCTCATGTATTGCAATGCATGATTCACATGCAATTCGAGTCATGGTGTGCTTAAGACACTAACATTAACTATGCTTTAAAAAAAAAAAAAAAAATTAGACTAGCTTGCTTTCAAACGTGAACTAGCTATAGCTGGCTTATTTGAGCGTAAACTGTAGGCTACATTCCATAAAATGAAGATTAGAAACAGCAAACAGTCACTTCGGTTTCCACTATACTCCTATTCTTAAATTATTCTGTTGTAGGTCATAGGTGCCTGGCATCCAAACTTAACCTCAACTTGAACTTCCCACTTGCTTGTGAAATGAGTGACGTTTACACCAAGGCAAGCTTAGCTTCTGGACCCTTTTGTCTAGTCTCCTTTGCTGCCTACGGATTTCTGTGGCGGAGTTTATGGTCGGTCGCCTCAGCCAGATAGAGATGATGTTGGCTGGCTGCTATGTGCGACCATATTCTATGTGCGCGAATACCGTAACCCACATACCAGACTTTGTTTTTCCAGTTTGTATTTCCCCGACAGCCAAAGGCCAGTCCGCCACTGTTGGCCTTCTGCTCATTGGTTTTCAGGCGGTCCACTGGTGAGCCACACATTTTTTTCCTTATTAATTTATACATCTTCAATACATTTCACCAATCCTTAACATTTGTAGATGTTACATCAGTCTTAAATTGACCAAGTCAATAGACTGGTAGGTAAGCCATACAATGACAGATTCCAGATTCTTCTGAATGTCTGAGCATTTAATGTATTCAATTTGGGACACAAATGTAATACATGTAAAGACTGAAATAAATCGCATACCCTACCTTTAAAATGAAAACCCCGTTAACGTTGTGCCCCCCCCCCCCCAAAAAAAACGACCGTCTTGCATTGAACCTCAGTTCAGGGGCGGCCCTAGCACATTAGGCGCTCTAGGCGAGCTTCACTCCTGGATAATAAGAACAGTAAGGAACAGGTACATCGTTAGTGCATTGTCACACATAGAAAAGTATGCGCCCGCCGCACGGCATTATGGGGCGACTATGCCGGCATGTTACAGTCAGTATTATCATTATATGTCGTTAAAAGAATACGTTACTTTGCGCATAGGCCTATGTGATATTGTTGGAAGAAGTTTGATTTGTAATTAGTTGCAACAGACGAGGACCTGTCGAGCGGCTGTTCCCATAAATCCATGTACATGTACTCATTCACAATAATGTTTGATAACCCCCTGAAAAAGTTGTATTAATGTTTTCCCACGTGTGGTTTATCTGCTCATTATACACTGTTTCTCCAAAATCAGTTTGATCTCTGAAATACTGTGTTCATCATTAGTGTTTTCATGATAACATATTGTAGCAACCCTTAATGTGTATTGTACATCATAAGTGGACTTCCCTGCACCTTGCGGGGCTGTAATATCATTACTTTCACATGTCTTTCCGGCGGTAAAGAAATATATCGATGAGTTCTGTGATCCGGACCGTCTAGTCATGCACGCCGTTGGGGTTAAGCCTCTTCAGAGGATACACACACATTCGCACCAAATGTCTTGCTATGCTAGCATGATCTAACAACACCAATGAAGAACATAGCCCTCCGTTTTCGAGTTTTGGCTCATTTTACCCTAAAGTTAGATTTATTTGTTTTATGTCAAAATATTGGTTGGAGATATAGAAGGAGCGCCAACTTATGCGTCCGGGAAAAAAAAAAATTGTGTTTTTTCTTTTTCGGGCGCATTATTTGGCGCTCCCCCTCTAGATGGCGCTCTAGGCGGCCGCCTAACCCGCCTGTAGGAAAGGCCGCCCCTGCCTCAGTTTATTTAGTATTGGCCGTAAGACAACCGTATTTATTCAACACCGATACATTATAAATGTTTAAACTCTATAAATAAATAATAAATGTTTAAAATAGTTTTGACAGCCGTTATTTCTCTCACAACTTTTTCGCCGAATCTGCATCCCAATACCGGAAGTGTTAAGTATGCCGATATTTCGTTTGAACTGTCTGGACGTCCAAAAGGTTCAACTAGTTTCCTTGGCGTTGGTAGTCAGGTCAGGTGAGTCAACTTTGAATTTTAGGCGAAATTGGGATTATTTGGAATCATTCTTTTGTTCATTTGTTGTACCTTCCGAATGTAAACGTTACTCAGTGTCTGACTTGCAAGTTTGATGTTATCAGTTACCCTATCTATCATTTTACATTTTGGCAGAGGTCGTTTACTGCCGTTGGTCTATCCATGTGCTTAAAGCTAGCAAGGCATCGTTAGCAATTTTGCGAACTTCGGTTGTGTAAAATAAGGGGACACCATGTCTCAAGTATCTATTTTCATACTTCCATAGAAAACAAGCGTATGTTTGACACGATTATGTTACATGAAGATATGGTATTGCTGATACGTTTTAATTGGTTTGAATTTTTGAGTTTGCGTTTACAAAGTTGAGTTAAGGCTACGGCTATGCAAACGGAACTAAAATTCGTGTACTATTGCTACGGAATAAGATTCCGTACGATTTGTTTTGTAATACTGGCGGTTTGTTTTTTCCACCCCAATAATACACCTACTCTGGCACGGACAAATTTAACGTAGTTTTCTCTCCGTATAGTTTATTCCCATTCCGTAGCATTTGTGAACATGGTGATTGTCAGCGAAGTGGGACAGAGGAAAGATTGCCTCTCCCAGTGGGGCAAATCCTTGTGTGGCACTTATGGAGAATGAACTAGCCTACTGCTGCAATAATTGATAATATAGTCTGTAATGGATTAGGATGCAGGTATGAGCATAGACATAAAAAGTAAGGCATATGCCAATGGTTGTTGCATTCAACTAGTTTATAACCCTATTCATCTAGCACAGAGAAGGCCTTTCAAAATAAATTTACCTTTCTAAGTCGATGCATATTGAAGAGATGGTACAAGAGGTGGTCCATTATGAAAGTCGAGGCTATGCTCGCTCGATTGATTTAAAGATTGTCTGTTTATTAGTTTAGTGGCATAGTAATTTAAACTATTTATCTATACTGAAAGTAAAACTTGTCTCATTTCTTAAATCCAATATGTATGTGGTGTACAATGAAATTAATTACAAATGAAGGTAGTATATCAGGGGTTTTTCTAGAAAAAAATAGTAGCAGGGAGCAGACCCCTGCGACGCGCCGAGGGAGCAACGCGACGGTGCGAAGCCTTTGAAAAAATAATGATTAAATGGTACATTCTGAGGCTATCTTAGAGAGAAATTCTAGCTCTTGTGGTCATCCTGAAAAACTAAAATACTATCAACTTTTTGTAGACTTTGGTAGACCTTAAAATCTGGTAGATTTTTTTTGAAAATAACCTTT
This sequence comes from Sprattus sprattus, assembly GCF_963457725.1. Taxonomy (NCBI): domain Eukaryota; kingdom Metazoa; phylum Chordata; class Actinopteri; order Clupeiformes; family Clupeidae; genus Sprattus; species Sprattus sprattus. Next base: position 33,287,027 of record NC_137925.1, on the reverse strand, counting down.
TAAATAGTGTCCTCTGGTGGGTTTTAGGAAGAGAAATTAACAAATTTAGATTTAAAATATGGCACAAATATAAACATATTGAAGACATCTGCTGGGATTTTGTTTTGGATGTGTGTGAAGCAGGAGCGACCTGGGAGAGAAAGCTTAGGAGCAGCTACTACCCTTTTCCTCCACATATTTATATGAGGCCTCATTCTCTGCAATGACTGTGATCAAAACAAAGCATTGGAACAGAATGTGCCTCCAGAAGAGCTTTATCACAGCAGTTGCTTCCCCTTTTTTGAAAATAACCTTTTAAATAGTGTCCTCTAGTGGGTTGTAGGAAGATCAATTAACGAATGTAGATTAAAATATGGCACAAAAATAAACATATTAAAGACATCTGTTGAATTATAGTTAATGTCAGATATCCTCTGCTCAATTTTCAAACTCTCCCTCACTATATTACTTTTTTGCTCGAGCAATATTCCGTCACACCTGATACGATGCCAACGTGACCGTTTCAGAGTAGCCTACTTCAGAGTACATTTCCAAAAAAACAAGTCTGTTTCTCTGACTGACGTTTCAAAGTATGTACCTTGTGCCTGCCCAGCTCTGTGCCTTTAGGAACTCCAGGGCTATGTTAGCATTGTGTGTGGAGAGACGGAGCTCCAAGTTTGAGGCTTTAAAATGCGACAGTGAGGTCTGGCATATTTAGCAGAGGGGTTTTCCATTTCGCTCCGCAAATAATTCCTCCCATTCAGGCAAGAACGTATCTTCATATTTTCGTTTAGCTTTACGCTTTGCTGGATCCATGGCATTCTATCAGTAGATACTGCTAGTCTGGCTAGTAACTTTCTGAGACGGTGCACACATTAGAATGTTTAATGTTTGGAACATTAACGTTACTTGAAGACATCTCTCAAGATCGCGTGAAGACAAAATATACATGAATAAATACCCCATTCAAATCAGGCAGCTTTTTGTCTGTATTTCCAAATATATTGCGTGCAAAATATTCATTTTAGATGTTTGTTTTACAATATGAAAATTCTGTACACCAAGAGAAAAGTGAGTGAGCACTCGAGCTGCAGCCGAGCCGCACGTCAGCCGGCAAAGCTGCTAATAACTTTAACGTTAGCATGTCAACATGTCGACTTGGTCTGGGAAACTCCCATTCGGATTGAAATATTTTTGGAGTAATTATAAGTTATTTGAGGATCAGACACATTGTCAGGTGATGGTGTTGGGATATTTTTGCGGAGAAAAGATCGTTTTGAGAAATAGTGTATGTTGTACAGCAGCATGTAAGTACAGATCCAAGTCTGACAGGTTCAGTCGGCATTTCGGTAGGAGGGCGCACGCCGGGAGTATCGTGGCGCAGCGCCCCTGTTCCCTTGTTTAGAAAAAACCCTGGTATATTATGCACCACTGTTGTTTTCTTGGTTCAAGCTAGCTTGTTCAGAGACAGAAGCTTGGGAAGGTGGCTTTGCGAAAGAATCAGTTGACCATCTGACCTGTAGCACAGTCACATCTTTCTATGATCTTACAGAAGTACATAGGCTGGAGTTAACATATTAAACAATGAGAAGCATATGGAAGGGGGGTGGGTGTGTCTTGGGGTCAAGGTAGGAGGTGGATGTTAGGCAGGTCTAACTTGACCAAGGACTATCTAAATGCTTATGTTTGGCTCCAACCATTTTGTCGTGACTGTAGACAAAAGACAACAATCCAGTCTAATGGCTCTGGCCCCAGGCCCCTGGTGTTACTCAAACTGAAAGTGGAGGTCTGGTTGATATGGCTTGGTGTATGAAATAATATATAAAATTCACCAAAATCTAACCGTGGGTGAAAAAAATACCTTACCAATAACTTCTTTCATCTACCAGCCACTGTGACAAAAAGTTTATGTTGTTCCTTGATTGATATTATCTTTGTTTGGAATAAGAGCGATAGGGACAATTATGATAAAGGGGACTGAGGTAGGGGAGAGTCATGCATGTTGTCACACTTCTTCACAAATTATTCAACATAATGGTGAAAATGTAGCTTGCCAGTGAAAGACCTTAATCTTGGTCACACATTTCATATTCATATTTTTTTTTTTGTCATATTTTTTTCTGCACAAAATTGTAAGCCATTAACGTGAGTACGTGCAATTGTCACAATTTCCCCCATAATGGTCTCATCCCTTTCTCACAGAGATTTGCAGTTTTTCCAGTTGCCAATAGTCATTGACCTCACACCAAAAAAGTTTTATCAGTCTTCGTCAATTTCATACCAAATAAGCCTTAGAAGTTTGCAAAAAAAGTGAACTTGCCTCCACAACTTTAGGGGGCGTTAGCACCTTAATGCTAGGCTCACATGGTTGCGTTGGAATGCGTTGATCTGTTATCGTTGACGGATCCGACGCATCCGTTTTTGCGTGAAAAATGGCAACTCATGCGTCAGCCATTCAAATCGCACAGATCTCCAGTGATCAACATGAATAAAGAGTAATAAAAAAAATCTGAGTAATTTACCATGCCCCAACTGTCTCTGCCGTGGAGGAGAGGAATCGGTGTGGTTTAGGCATGGAAGCAGGCAGTTAACAAATATGACACATTTGGGGTTTTTCTATGTGATGGAATTTCTCAGCAACACTGATCCAAAACTTTTTTTTTTTTTTTATCAAAATGATCAAATTGCCAGTTACAAAACTGAAAACACCCTCCTGAAAGTCACAAAATAGCAAAATGATTTCTTATGCCATTTAAGGGCAGTTGACCATTAGATGGGTCTGTTGAACCATCACATTCACACCGGTAACTGAACATTTAAAAGGGAATCAACCATACCGCATAATAAAACTAAGACCTTAGACTTGGGAAAGTAATTTCGTTGTTAGTTTTCTCATAATTAGCCTAACATGTCAATGGTTTCATGTTAAAATTCACTGATCAAGCATGTGCTTTATACAGTCCTGCTCACCATTATTGGCACCCCTAGTATAGGGCCAATAGTTTTCCGCGTCAAAAAAAAGCAAATTCCGTGTCACGTTTTTGGTAATTCCGTGTTTCCGCGTCAAAAAAAAAAAAACAGCTGTAAAATGCCTTTCTGCACGTTAACTGTATGAAAAACTCTGTTGATAGTGATGTTGCCTAGCAACGCTGTCTGCGTGCCTGCAGCTCCCTCAGTCACAAACTAGCGGAGTTCAGTTTGTCGCCAAGTAGTTGACTGACTGTGCCTTATACATTTCCAATGCTTAAATCATCATTGTTTGACCTGTTTGTGAGGCATTATGTGCATACCTAATGAAAGTAAGGGTTTTCATGAAGTTGCTACTGTAATAGATCGTGTTTTAAATACCAAATTTTGGGCTACCTGCTAGTGTTAGCATGCATGCTAAGCGGAGATTTAGCTATGTTCTGTTCTTATGTTGATACACTGTAATAAAGATGGGTTCAATCCTGTTAAGATTTCGACTGGATGAGATATGAATGAGATCTATGTTGCCTAGTGTAATGTCCACTATAATATGTATCTAGTAATATTAGTTGTGTAATTGTTATTGTGTAGCAATAACTCATGTTAATGTAATTTCAGTGCAGTGCTAATTAGTCCCCATAAAGAAGACTGCTTTGGTAACTCAGTGAATAATACGTGCCCTTCTTAGATTGTTGTTTGCCAGCCATCAACAGAACAGAAGACTTAACATTTTTTGTTTTTAATGCGATTGGGAAGACGTGACTACCGTTGAAAAGGGGGGCGTGGCCGGAGCAGAGTTCAGCGCAGACGTGACATTTTCTGACTGCTTTTGTTCTTTAATTACAGTGCATGAAATGCCCTGTATTGTTATTCCTAGGAATTTTTTTCTTCTTCTTATTCTTCTTACCTTTTTCTGTGATTAATTCAGCTCGAACCGCTTAACTTAGAAACTTCGTTCAAACTTTGTTGCGTAGGTCTTGTAAAGGACACTTATGCTATGTATTTTTCACTTTTCCAAACTTTATACTTTTTAAGATATTAAAGAAAAACGAATATCAATTTTCCCATTGACTTACATTGGGCCATTATGACATCATAATAGGGTCTTTAAACTGGCTTGCACCTGTGCTTCACTGACACCTGCGCCAAATCCAAGGAACCTCTTCTCTCTGTCCCTCTCAATTTAACTGTAACTAGGAACATTAAGACACCTTCCATTCTCTACTTTTTTTTCTCTCCATCTCTTCATCTTTCTCTCTATCCCTCTCAGTCTACTTTCTCTCAGACTCAATCTCTCTTCATCACTCGATTTTTATCTCTTTTTTTCAGTATTTTCACTCTCTCTTTATCTCTTTTCTTCCACTCTTCTTTCCTTTCTTCTTTCCTTCTTCCATTTTTCTTTCCTTCTTCCACTCTTCTTGCCTTTCTTTTTTCCTTCTTCCACTTTTCTTTCCTTTCTTCACTCTTCTGTCCTTTCTTCTTTCCTTTCTTCTTTCCTTCTTTCACTCTTCTTTCTTTTCTTCTTTTCTTTCTTCACTCTTCTTTCCTTTCCTCTTTCCTTCTTCCATTCTTCTTTCCTTTCTTCTTTCCTTCTTTCACTCTTCTTTCTTTCCTTCTTTCCTTCTTCCACTCTTCTTTCCTTCTTCCATTCTTCTTTCCTTTCTTCTTTCCTTCTTGCACTCTTTTTTCTTTTCTTCTTTCCTTCTAACACTCTTCTTTCCTTTCTTCTTTCCTTCTTTCACTTTTCTTTCATTTCTTCTTTCCTTCTTCCACTCTTCTTTCCCTTCTTCACTCTTCTTTCTTTTCTTCTTTCCTTCTTCCACTCTTCTCTCCTTTCTTTTTTCACTCTTTCACTCTTCTTTCTTTTCTTTCTCCATTCTTCTTTCTTTTCTTCACTCCTTCTTCCACCCTTCTTTCCTTCTTTCACTTTTCTTCTTCCTTTCTTAACTTTTGCATTTCATGCACTGGTATTTCGTTCAGGAAATGCATTTTCTAGTTAATGTTTGTTCATTGTTGCGATCGTTGTTGTGTTTATTTGAAAGAAATTCAGTCTAACAGGGTAAAATACAGGGGGTTTTGGGCGATTATGGTGCACAAAATTATGTTTCCGTTTGAAAAGTTGCAATTCCGTTTTCAATGGTCCATTCCGTTTCAGATGGTCCATTCCGCGTATTCCGTCCGTTTTCCGTTTTCACAGAAAACTATTGGCCCTACTAGTGATTATGAGCAAACAGGCTATGAAAAAATATGTCTTTGATGTTTATCCTCTTGGTCTTCCACTCAAAATTTTCATAAAAATCTTACCTTTTCATTGAAGTAAAATTATTGAAAGAAAAAAAAACTGTTGACATTAAATAAATATTTTTTCCCAAAACATGTGGCACCCATAGAAAAATCTTATACCGTAATTTAAATCTAAGGAGGATGATTCGACTGGCAAAATAATCTCCAAGGATCACAGCTGGAGAATTGCAGTCATTATTTGAGTCTCGGGGTCACAAAGTCTCCAAAACTACCATCAGATGCCACCTACATCACCACAGGTTGTTTTGGAGGGTTGCCAGAAAAAAGCCTCTGCTGTCAATCAACAACAAACTAAAGTGCCTACAGTTTACCAAATGTAAGTCAGTCTCAGACTTTAATGGGACCGAGTTATATGGTCAGATGAGACCAAAATTAAGCTTTTTGGCAACAAACATCAATACAAAGGTGGGTTTGGCGTTGACAGAAAGATAGCCATACAGAAGAGCACCCCGTACCCACTTTGAAGTATGGTGGCGGATCTCTGATGGTGTGGGGCTGTTTTTCTTCCAAAGGCCCTGGACATCTTGTTAGGATACATGGTATCATGTACTCCATCAAATACCAGCAGATATTAAATAAAAACTTAACAGCCCCCCTCTAGGAAGCTTAAAATGGGCCGTGGTTGGACCTTCCAGCAGGACAATGATCTGAAGCATACATCAAAATCAACACAAAAATGGTTCACCGACCGCAGAATAAAGATTTTGCCATGGCCATCACAGTCCCCTGACCTAAACCCCATAGAAAAACTGTGGGATGAGCTGAAGCCGAGTCTACAAGCGTTGACCTCAGAATCTGAAGGATCTGTAGAGAAACTGTATAGGAATGGTCTCAGATCCCGTGCCATGTGTTCAGCAACCTCATCACGCATTAAAGGAGAAGACTTAGAGCTGTTATCTTGTCAAAGGGAGGCTGCACAACACATTTAATCATGGGGTGCCAATACCTGTGCACTCATGTTTTGGAGAATAATATTTATTTAATGTCAAAAAATAATAATTTCTTTCAATTATTTTACCTCAATGATCAGGTAAGATTTTTATGAATATTTTGAGTGGAAGACCAAGAGGATAAACAGCAAAGACATATTTTTTCATAGCCTGTTTGCTCATATTTACTAGGGGTGCCAATAATGGTGAGCAGGACTGTATAGGCTACGGAGGACTGGTTTAGACATGTGAAAATGTCACGTCTATAATGGCAGTTTCACCTAAATAATGACAACATATTTTTAAAACGTCCTTTTTTTCAAGTGTCTTTGATGGTTTACATGCATTGGGCGTTTGTAACTTGTGGTCTCCTATAAAAGTTTTTTGTTTGAGATCATATCAATAACACCGATAAAATGCTATGTATGTTTTAGTATGATAATTATTATATGCATCATGTTTGATTATACTTGTCTGTATTCTGCTGTAGAGGATATGATGCCAAGTTTGTCCTTTGAGGCTTTTTGTTTACCAATATCCAAATGTCACATCCATAACACTGGAACTGCCCTAGACCAAAATACATCTATGCTGTTCAACATTTCTGCTACTCATTATTTGCTTTCAATTCTATGTTCCTCAAACACATGTCTACAAAATGCACAATTGGCCATTTTAAAATGAAGAGAGCACAAATATGGGTATGTTAAAGGCTGGATCTCTGAATGGTTATGTTTCTGGCCACTCTGCAACCCCTACCTGGCACTGCATTTTCCAACCCCCTTAGCAGTAGTGGCTGTAGCAAGATAAGCTTAGTCAGAGTTTATTCATCTGCAAAAGTCAACGCTATCAGTCTTACAATTATGCTATCAGGCTTTGAATTAAGGTTATTTTTTTCAGTATTAGTCTAGGCGGTGAGATCACCTGTGTTTATGATTATTAGACATAATTTGTCTTGAATTGTTTCCTGTTTAGAGCCTTGTCGCAATGAGTCGAAGTGGACCAAATCCTGTATCCAGAGCTTCAAGTTTTGCCCACATTTTAAAAAAGAATGTTGGTGGCCAGACAGGACACAAGAAAGTCACTTCGTTTGCTAATGTCACCTCTGAGGATTCGGGAAGAGACCAATGTGAGTCCATAATGTGAGGTGTCTAATCTCATAAAGCCTTACAGTCTTGATGTCCCAAAACTGAAATGATCCTAGCCTTTGTTTTTTGTCCAGGGGGAAGGCCAAAGGTTGGGATTGACGAGCTAATGCAGAGATATAAAAGTGGACAAACTCATTCTGTGTCTGCATTACACCAGCTGTCACAAGTACTCGGTTTCCAGCTGGACTTGAAAGAAACCGTCACCACAGGTATTTCTGCTTATTATGTGCTTGTGCTTTTGCAACCAAATATGGATCTGTCCCTAGCTCCAGCACTGATGAGGGAGAGGTTTCTAATATGGATCTGTCCCTAGCTCCAGCACTGATGAGGGAGAGGTTTCTAATATGGATCTGTCCCTAGCTCCAGCACTGATGAGGGAAAGGTTTCTAATATGGATCTGTCCCTAGCTCCAGCACTGATGAGGGAGAGGTTTCTAATATGGATCTGTCCCTAGCTCCAGCACTGATGAGGGAAAGGTTTCTTATATGGATCTGTCCCTAGCTCCAGCACTGATGAGGGAGAGGTTTCTAATATGGATCTGTCCCTAGCTCCAGCACTGATGAGGGAAAGGTTTCTAATATGGATCTGTCCCTAGCTCCAGCACTGATGAGGGAGAGGTTTCTAATATGGATCTGTCCCTAGCTCCAGCACTGATGAGGGAGAGGTTCCTAATATGGATCTGTCCCTAGCTCCAGCACTGATGAGGGAGAGGTTTCTAATATGGATCTGTCCCTAGCTCCAGCACTGATGAGGGAAAGGTTTCTAATATGGATCTGTCCCTAGCTCCAGCACTGATGAGGGAAAGGTTTCTAATTGTATATTATGGGATGGCTGAGAAGCTTTTTGTGCACAATTGCTCCCTCTTTCTTTTTCGATCTCTTCCCGGCCAGTTTCAGAGTTTTCTCCTTACCCCTGTCGGCCTTGTTCTTGCTGTAAGGGGGTTCAGGCTTATTCAGTGTTGAGGTTCTGTGTGGGAATGAACGCTAATTGTGATCACTTTGAAGATTTTAAGAAATTAAACCGTGGTTCATAGTTGTCAAATGACTGTAACGTGTCATGGTAGATGTAATGAAAGACAACTGTTCTTCGGTCATTAGTTAAGGGGAGGGCTTGAGGCAATGGTTTTCTGTCAAGATTTTATCATTTCTTTGTTGTGTATACATCTTCAGTCAAATTTGTGTATTTTCTGTGTGTTTTTACATCAGGTAATGTCACAACTTTATATTTTGCATACTGTGCTGTGATTGATGGAGTGGAGTACAAGACGGGCATGGGGGTGAATAAGAAGGAGGCCAAGGCCAAGGCGGCTCAGCTTGCTTTACAGGACCTCATCCCCGTATTAGAAAACCAAGGAGCATTTCATGGTGGTGGTAAGGATTCATTTAAAGGCTCATCGGATTTTCCTCTTCATGAGATGAATTACCTTCAACGTCTTAATTGGTGGAAATTCTTTGTTTATTAGTAGTGCGAATACCAGGACCTCCCCCCTTACCTGTGAGGGAACCTTCCTCTTCAGAGCCACATTCAGGGATATTGGTCCATGGCAAGTCTTTTCAATTTGAAAAAAGGCCCAAATTAGTCCAAGAAGTTGTGTATGTAAAACCAAGCATCAATTAGTATTAAAATATTCCACATCTTTTGTTTTTAGAGAGGAAGAACAATCCTTTGGAGGAGCAAATTTTGAATGCTGTTAAGGAATCGTTCACAAAGTTGCTGAGCATGTGCCCTGAGCTTTCTGGGTGTGGGAACACAGTGGCAGCGTTTGTGACCCAATCATGTAAGTTGGCTGGAACACAATGGCAGCGTTTCTGACCCAATCATGTTAGTTGGCTGGAACACAATGGCAGCGTTTGTGACTCAATCATGTAAGTTGGCTGAAACACAATGGCAGCGTTTGTGACCCAATCATGTAAGTTGGCTGGAACACAATGGCAGCGTTTCTGACCCAATCATGTTAGTTGGCTGAAACACAATGGCAGCGTTTGTGACTCAATCATGTAAGTTGGCTGAGACACAGTGAAATCATTGAGTTGTAGCCTTAAATGTATATATTTCTGAGTTGCAGTTTTGTCAGTTTTATTTTTCATCATTTTCCTATTCAGAAATGCATTTCAGACCTCGCCTCTTTCAAGACCTGTTCATGGAAAGCTTTACTTAGCTGGTTGTTCTATTTTTGTTTTGATCGTGCTTTTTAGCTAACAAGTAGTTCCTTTACCAGTAAGTGCTAGACTATACTTTACAAGGGTGAAATATATTTAAATGATGGAAAAGAATTATTTGCATTTTTTGTCACCATGTTCTGTCTGAATATTCTACTGCCTTCAATATTTCAACTTTAAAGGTGTTGGATTAAAAAGCCGCAAGTGCACTATTGCTTATTTTAAGGGTGACCAATATGACATTCAAATGAAAAATGGTGAATACACATGAAATCTATTTTCATTTCTTTCATTTCAGCTTCAGGCCATGAAGTGGTGGCCATAGGGACTGGCAGTTACAACACAAAAGAAAGCATTACACCAAATGGGCGAATCCTGCATGATTCCCATGCAGTTGTAACAGCACGTCGATCCTTACTGAGGTACTTTTTAACAAACCTTGGATTGAAATATTATTAACCAAACAGAAGTTTCATAAGAATGGCATACAAGTAATTGTTGAATTGGGGGCGCCAATAATGCAGTTAAGACTGTCTTTTGTTACCATCAGGGCTTTGAACCAGAATTTTTTCCCAATTGGTTCGTTCCGAACAGAAACAGTATTTTAACGTTTCCGGTTATCGTTTCAACCCTAAAATTGACGTTCCTGAACCGGTTAGAACAAAAAAATAAAGTTCCTGAACCGGTTAATAGCGTTCCATGTCAGCTGCAGGACATTCAAATAAGTAGGATGATTATTAGGACTTTAAAATAATCTTATATGTCTCTATCCTGTCATTAAACATTAAAAAAGCACTATAGGCTACATTAGGGGTGGGCGATACGGCCAAAATCTTCTATCACGGTGTTTGTAGTTTTATATCACGGTTACGGTATATATCAAGGTATATTATACGTAGCGTGACCAGTTTTGAGTTTGTGAAAAAGAGGACCTTTCAGCAGTTGCTAAATGTGTTTGTGCTAAATGCATTTTCCTTGTCACAGCACTTGTGCTAAGTTTCTCCTCTCCATCGTGTGCACCTTACTAGCTGGCTAGTTCACTCCGACCTAGCCAACAGTATGAATGAACGAACTAACTAAACGATATTAAACTCGAACTCGAAATGTGGAAAATATGTTAAACTGAAACAAGGAAATACGATGAATGTGTTTTATTTACAGTGTAGAAATGAATAATGGAAGCAATTTCGCCAAGCAAATATCAAGAAATGGTTTGCAGTTTGTCGTAAGACTTCACTTGCAAAATCCGCGATGGGATGCGATGAATCAAGTGACTGTGTATATCTCAAAATAGCTGTCAATCAAAAAGTGATTCAGCCTTTCGACTGATCCTCCAATCATCACGCGGAAGCCCAGCGTCCAGGCTAGCCCAGGCCAGCCCACTGCTCCATCCACCCCCAGAGACGCTGAGCGTCGGGGGGCGGGACAAATCTTGGCATTTATCCAATGACCGTCGAGTTTCGAGGCAATGAAAAAAACTGTTCCATGCAGTCTCATTCAAGTGAATGGACGCTCGGCTTCTACGGACAAATGCATTGACATTACGGGAATGTATGACAAGTTAACAAAATCGAGTCAGTCTTGGATAAGATTCTGATCGAACTCGTCTTCGACATGAACGTATTCTAACGCATTTGTAGTCAATGAAATGTTAACACAACAGTACATATTTGACAATTTAATTTTCGACATTTTAGGGGAAGCTGAGCTTCCCTTGCAGTCTTAGAGAAATCGCCTCTGCCACAGACATAGGCAATACAGTATGATCATTTATTTATTGACCCTTATGAACACTAAGTTGCAAAAACAATACTGCCTCAATAAGCTATTGGCCTAAGCAATAGTGGCCAGTATAGGCCTACTTTGTACTGAACGTTTCAATTGAATCTATAAATAGTAAGATTAAAACAAAGTGCATGTAGTGGCATTTAATCCAGTGGCTTTCAGTGGTTCTTTTATGTTCTTACAGAAGATACATCAAGTGTTAAAAAACTTTCTTTTCAATGTTTTCATATGTATACGCAATAATGATGAGACTTTTTTTTTCTTATATGGCCACATATAAAAATCAGAAAATTAAGAAGTTGGCCATTACACATACGCCCCATTGACCGCTTCAGCCCATTGGTGCAACATGCTAACGTCACCGGCATATTGGTGAGGTGAAGACTGACCTCTAAACAAACGCTAGTAAACGATGGAGCTGCGGTTTTTCTGGATAAAAAGCACATTAGCGTTTACATTTCTCAACCGATTTCGTTTTTGTTTTCAATGGTTAATGAACTACGTGGAGTTCTAATACGTTTTGTCTCCATGTTACTTAGACTCTAGATCAGGGGTGGCTAACCAGTCCAGCTCAAAGAGCCACAACAAACCCAACACCATTTCGAAGAGCCACACCGTTACCCAGTGAAGCTCAGTACTTAAGTACCTTACTTGGTACAAATAAATATATAAATAAGTACAAATACACAGTGAATTTACTTCAGTTAAAGTACAAGAACTACATCAACAATCCTATTTAAGTAAAAGTCATAAATACTTACTTTTAAATTTACGTTCAGTTTTAAAAGTTTTCACACAATGGGTTGTCTCTCAATGTCTAGGCTGGGCTATTTTGAAAAATAATGTGTTTATTGGAAAGGTTGATGTACTTATTGTGCTTACCCTCTGCAATAAGGTTCACACTTTACAATTCTGCAGATGACAAGTTATCTACCAGGGATTATCTGAAAAGTTAATACCATTTAGCCAAAACCAATTAAGACAACATGTTATATCTATAAATAATTTATTTTATTGAAAAACTGTTCAAAACATTGTGCTCTGTCAATAGCAGTACTGTATATGGAGGACACAATGGTTACCCAAGACTAGGCACAAAGTGTGCATGCCAGGCAACCAAAGGAAATTGGTAATACATTAATTTTGAGGGAAATGAGAATTTAAATCATTTGCCAGGCAGCCAAAAGTTAAGGAGGAAAAAACATTTGTCAAATTGCTATCAGTATTTTAAGGCTTGCTTTTCTGTAGCTATTTGAATGCAAAATGAAAGATATTTGATTGCAAAACTATTCAATGCAAAGCATTATGCCCTGTTGATTGCAATATAAGAAAAATATCAAAACTAGGTACAAAGTTTGAATGCCTGGCAAAGACCAGTTACAAAAATATGCATATTTAAGAAAGGAAAATTGAAATTGAAGGAATTTTAAATGAGAATTGAATTTAACCATTTGCCAGGCAGACAAAAGTTAATGGTGAAAAAAGGAAATATGTTTCATGTGACATCACTGTACGGCAGAATATGCTGCATTACAGTAATTAAACCAGGCTGCTCTTCTACTCCAAAAGGGTGCAAACCCTGGACAACAAAGTCAAATCATCTTCATCCCTTGTGAAAGACAAGCCACTGACCACGAGACCGGCGGAGAGCACCACCACCAAGCAGACGATGACATCGAGCTAGCAAGCTTGCTTGACCTAGCTTGACATAGCTAACCTACCAGCTCTATCTTACGTTAAATAAATAATGAAGGTACAATCGTGTTATTTTGATGTCAATATGCATTTCGCTAAATAATAGTAAAATATCATATCTGTAACCAAATTATGCATAATATGCAAAAGTCCGGCATATTAACTTAGCATAGCAAGAACTCCGCTTACCTCGACAATGTTCTTCAAATTTGAAGGCGATTTTGTGAAAGCCAGCAACTCCTTACTTTGAGGCAGACAGGAAATGCACTGAAATCTCCACGAGTCATTCTTCGGGCCACTAAACTCGAACAATTATTTTGAATAGGGCCAAGGGTGGCTTAATTCAGAAGGCTCAGTCGAGGCTGGCTGGATCCATGTTTAATGTTTAGGCTACATATGCAAAGGAGGCTGCCAAACGCGCGCTTGCTATAACTGGTGCTGATAGAGCGAACTGAAAGGTTTAAACTTCTAAGAAGGCAACGCAATACTGCTGTGCACCCAATATTTTGGCGAAACTGTGTTCATAAAATGTTACCAGTAACGACACATGTTGTAGAAATGTATTGGAGGAGAAATTATAGATAAAATTTGCAAAATGTAATGGAGCAGAAGTCAAATTTCTTTTTACTTAAGTAAGGTACAGATAGCCTAAGTAAAAATCTACTTAACAGTAAGGAAGTAGAAATACTTTGTTACATTACACCACTGCTGTTACCAGACCATCAATGGCATGAAATGGTTAAAGATAACATAAGAGCCATAGAGAAGAGGTGACAGAGAATAATAATTGTATTGATTCAGAGCATGTGTGCGAATAAAATTCACGATCTCCAGTACAGGTATGCAAACATGGTCCATGTTCAGTTTTTTGGACACCGGGTGCTCTTGGTGAATGATGCAATGGAATGTCCAAAAATCTGGAAAACGATCATCACTCTTGCACAGGCCTATGAGGCCATTTACAGCCCCCAACATAGCTGGTGCGCCGTCTGTTGTTATCGCTGTCAGTTTTGAGAGTGACAATTCCGCTTTTTCCACAACCGTCATAAGAGTCTCTTTGAGATCGATGCCACGGGTCCTGTCTTTCAATGGCAAAATGTCAAGCAACTCTTCCTTAACCACGCAGTCTTCTGACACAGATCGCACAAATATTGCCAACTGTGGCTTGTCTTGAATGCCGCAAGACTCATCCAGAGCCAAGCTGAAATACCGGCAGTTTTTAAGATCGGTACATAACTCTGTTTCAATTGCCGTGTTTATGTCAGATATCCTCTGTTCGACGGTGTGCCGTGACAGCTGCAGGTCTGACACAGACTGCTTTAATCCTTCGTTGTCAGGGTTAAGGATAGCAACGACATCTCGGACACAAGTCTTCACAAACTCCCCATCGCTGTACGATTTTTTCGCTCGAACAATATTCCACGCTACCTTATATGAGGCCAACGTTACTGTTTCGGAGTGCTTTGTGAATTTCCGAAATAACTGAGTCTGTTTGACTGACTGATGTTTCAAATTACTCACTTTTTTCTTTCGTAGCTCTGTGCCCTTAGGATACTCCTTGGCTAGGTTAGCATGGTGTGTTGACAAATGCCGCTCCAAGTTTGAGGCTTTGAAATGTGACAGCGCCGTCTGGCATATCAAACATAAAGGTTTTCCGTTTCGCTCCACAAAAAAATAAAGTTCCTCCCATTCAGTCAAGAAAGTCCGACGTTCATCTTCATATTTTCTTTTATTTGTTTGCTTTCCTCGATCCATGGCGATTCTGGCAGTAGTTAATGCTAGTAACACTCTGAATCTGTACAGTAAGACCTCAGACAAGTGACAGTTATCAGCTGACCGCGCGCATGTAAACAGAGCAGCGTAGCGGGAGGGAGGGGTGGGAGACGTGTTACCAAGACAACAATTGTTTGAATCTTTCGTGTTTTGGGACATTAACATTACTTAGTCATCTCGCTCCATGCCAAAAATATTCATGAATAAATATTACATTCAAATTTGCCTACTTTTTGTCTGTATTGCCAAATGTAAGCATATGCATTTTAGATTATTTTACCATATGAAAATTTGTAAACCAAGAGAAAAGTCAGTGAGCACTGGAGCTGGAGCCGAGCCGCAGGTCAGCTGGCAAAGAGCCGCATGCGGCTCGCGAGCCGCGGGTTCGCCACCCCAGCTCTAGATAGTTAACTTAAATACATCGCTTACTAGCGTTTGTTTACAGGACAGTCTTCAACTCACCAATTGGCCGGCGACGTTAGCACGTTGCATATATATATATATTCCAAAAAGTTTAGTTGATTTGAATGGGCCACCCCAACGTTTGCACGTCTGTAATGTTATGATTTTCCGCTGTCATTGGCAACGGGGTTTGTGCATAGAGCGCATTCATATCTTTCCGCTAGTAGTCCGGTCATTTAAAATAAGAGTATACCGCGGTTGAAACGGTATAGCCAAATCTCTCCCGGTAGACACATTTCTACCGTTGCACGGTATATACCGTAATACCGCCCAGCCCTAGGCTACATTATGTAAGCGGCTTAACTCTAATTCTGACATTTTGTAAATATTATACATGAGTTAAGACAAGGAAAATGTATGCTATGTTGTTTATTGGGCAAACAAAACATAACAGCATTTGGCCAAACCTCGTCAGGGTTTTTTTTTTGTCAACAGAGACAATACAAATATTACAAAACTACAACTGTATCTACATACATCCCTCAATGTTGCATTTGGATTTGTTAGTCGCGGGGTCAAATGAATAATGCTGCCGTATAGGATTCTCGCAATATCTTCCCATCTGAACAAAAAAGTTAAAATGCCAAATATGAGAACTACCGTATTAGCCTACGTTTTAAATAAAGATTTAACAAACTAGGGTAGGTTATGCTGGGCAATAGCCAGGTAGTCTACTGCCAATGCTAACTGTCCAACTTAGCTATAATTTCATTAACTTGACCCTGCAGATTTTTACAACAATGCATTGGAAATTCGTAGCCTATAGAATTCCTATTTAAAAACAAACATGTGTGAGATACTTGGTACAATATTTACCTCTTCTTAAGATTGAGTTTGAGAGACTGGTGGCTACAGCTTGTGCATAGATTTGATCCGATAAGGCTACTAACTGTCGGCGCGCAGGCAGGGTTCTCTATCTAAGTGAACGACCGGAAGTGAACATCACCAATCATATTGCATTTAGGAATCTTGTGAAAGAACGAAAAAATTACGTTATTAACCGGTTACCATTATTTTAGGTAAACGATTCTGATCCGGAACACATTTTTTTTTTTAAAGTTTCTGGTTTCGTTTTTGTTCCTAGCAAAACATCAAAAGTTTCTGGTTTTCGTTCCGTGAACCGGTTCAAACTAGGGATGCACCGATACCACTTTTTTACAAACCGATACGAGTACGAGTATTTTTATTTGTGTACTTGCCGATACCGATGCCGATACCGAGTACCGATACTTCCAAGATTTGGTTTCCATGAAAGATTTTATTTTATCCTCTACAGGTTATGTCAAGCCTATAGTACAACATTAACAGAAGGCTATCCCAAGCCAAAAATAAACAGAGCTTTCTGGTTTAAACAAAAAAAAAAAAGTCAATATCATCACATTAGACAAAATATAAATATAGACAGATGGCAATTTAATTTGCTGCAGAGTTAACAACACAGTCTGCTTAACAAAAAGTGAACAGAACTATCCTGAATAAGAACATGAGCACAGTTCAGTTACAAAAGGATCAACAACTCTCTTCCTCCCCTTCTCTCTCTCTCTCTCTGTCTGTGTGCGTGCGCGTTTTTTTCTTTTGAAAGACGTCAGTAAAGATTGGTTGCTTTGGTCTCCTGCGCCACTGGCATGAGTGAACTTTGTGTGCTTAGCACTATGTTGCGTCTTCAGATGTTTAATCAAATTGCTTGTGTCAAACGAAGTACTTTCCTTTCCGCCCCTCGACACTGTAACAGTGCAGATCTTACACTGTGCCTTACTCCTGTCATAATTTATCTTAAAATGAGTCCAAATCGCCGTTAAGACAGCAAAACGGTATAGGGATTTCTTACTAGAGTTTAATGTTGACAATGAACTGGGCTACGTTCTTGCAGCCAAATTGACACTTGCCTGAGGTTTGACACTTTGCAACCTAGCCAACATAGCTATCACAATAACATTGCAAATAAGTTAACGCAAGAGCACTTAATATTAGCATCAGGCGGAAAAACGAAGAAAAAAAAACGTAATACTAGCATCAATGTCCAAGAGTGTTAAAACAACCTTGCTAACATCGCTAACGGGATGTCTTGCTAGCGGCTACTTGCTAGCGGGTGTTTATGACAAACAAGCAAGTCAACAAGATTCCTGAAACACAAGACAAGGCAGAAGTCCTCTTTTACCCTCACATGTCCTCCTTTCAAGACCTAAATGCGTCCGGGTAAAAGAGGAGAAAACAAATACATTCCCGTCCCCGTCAATCAACCGTAGCAAATGGCAATAATATGTTTTAGGCGCAGCGTCGCTAAAGACAGTAGGCTAGCCCCTACACTTTGCCTATGTAACAGCAGTTCTAAGTTAACTGCAAAACATAAAATAGCCGAAGATAGCACTTACCTTTACTGGAGGTCGTACGTGTTAAGTTTAAAATCTCTAGCGAAACCGTTTGGTTACGCAAGCCACCTCCACACATCGTATCCAAGCTGTTAATGAATTAATTTAAACTGCAAGTTCAACCTCAACTTATCTGTCTGCAATACCGCTCTCGGCCTCTATGCAACTCGGCGCTCTCACACCTGGCAGGCATAGACAGTAGAGGAGAAGAAAACACACGCGTTAAGACGCAACACTGGGTATCGGTTTTTGGTATCGGTAATTTAAAACGAGTACGAGTATTTTAACGAAGTATCGACCCGATACCCGATACTGGTATCGGTATAGGTGCATCCCTAGTTCAAACCCTTGGTTATCATAACAAGTTACAGTTGGCAGGCTAGTTTTGCTGGTGATGTTAGCAATAAAATACTAACCAGAAACCTTTAGAACTCCTCCAGTTTACACATGGATGATCTAGTTTAACTGTCATGTCATATAGTTATTTCACTGTTCTCTGTTTGGTATATTACCTCCTTTTATTAAACGGCTCTTCAGAATGTTCCAAAAAGTACCGTTGATTTGAATGGGCCATCCCTACGTCATACCCATACATTAATTCCTGCTAACAGACCACTGCGAAAAGATAATGACCGCTGTCATTGGCAACGGGTTTTGTGCTTCTAATTCACCTCTTTCATATCATTCCGCCAGAAGTCCGATCATTTTAATGAACAGACTCATGGTAATTTGAAGTCAGCAAGTAATGGGTTGCTATGCAACACCTGAAACTTCAAAGTTCTATTTGCTTGAAGAACAATTTTTTTCTAAACGGGACTCATGAAAGTCGGTCATTCTCCAAAAATAATTCCCTTCAGGACGAAACAACACCCTCCGCTGCGCGTCGGGGTGTTGTTCACCCCGTCGGGAATTATTTTTGGAGAATGACCTCCGGACAATACATTATCCCTTACCTATTGGTGCTTCCAGACCAATATGTCAACCATGTTCGGCCCTTCACCTCATGCTCTCCACCTGTCACCTAGCCCAAATACTGCTTATTGTTTTACGGTCGTGGCGTTCTCCTTTAGAATGAATATACCACCTGCGTTCATAGATATATCAAACCACCAGATGCTCCTTTATAGAAATAATAAGTCATGATAAGACGATACCACAGTATATTGGTTTGACAGTACTGTGAAAATGACACGTGCTTCAGGAGCACGGAAGGAAGGGTGACGTTTATTTTTTTTTAGCTCAAATATCAACATGAAAAAAAATGTAGGGTACTACACAAGCTATCTAACAGAACTGTTTGGATTCTTTACCAGGTATCTCTATAGGCACCTTCTGCTCTTCTTCAGCAAAAACAACCATCTGCAAGAGAAGTCCATTTTCCAACAAGATGAGAAGACCAAGCTGCTCAGCCTCAAGAGTGATGTCAAACTGCATCTGTACATGAACCAGCTTCCCAAGGGGGCCGCTCAGATCCCAACGCACTTGTAAATCCCCTTGATTTTTTTTATAACACCAACAGTCATTTTCAACTATTTTTCGCTATCTGAAGACTGGGGGAAATGTGTTCCACTGTGGTTATGGAGGTCTTGATTGTAATGTCAACTATAGCTGTTTTGAGGATATTGACAATTGCATCAGAAATATATTTATTTTAATTCTTTTCACAGGCGCCTGAATCCACTATCGATGTCTGCGTGGGAGGTAAACAATCAGATCAGCCTCCATGTAACCATTGAGGGGAAGGTCTTCTCTGTCTTCTCTTCCACAGTTGAGCAGATTGCCTCCAAGGTGGTCAGTATGTCTACCACAGACAAGATCACCCAGTGGCAGGTTCTGGGCTTCCAAGGAGCTCTCCTTAGTCACTTCATGGAGCCTGTTTATGTCAGCAGCATTCTTATAGGCAAGTTCACAGATGTATTTTTAACTGAGTCACTGCTCAGGCGTGCTGTCAGAGTGGTTTGTTAACAGTGTTTTGGAATATTCGTTGGTTTAATTACGGGTAAATAAGCTGGCAATCAATTAGGGCTGTAACTAGCAACTATTTTGATAATCAATTATTCTGTTGATTTATATTTTTGATTAAATGATTAGTTGAGGCCCCTGGCCATCTAGCCTTTGGCTAACCCAAAGGCGGGGTCTGTTTTCTCCAACCAGCTGTCTTTCCAATCAGTCACGTAGATTGTCCCTTGTTGTCAGCTGCCCTATGCACAGCAGTCACTAATAGTCAACATAATAGAAACACGTGTCGGTACAACTCAATATAATTCAGCAGCGCAAACCTCAACCTCCAGTTAAATGACCAGCTCTCTAAATTAGTTGCTGAATATCGGCCTCATGTTTTACATGTTACTGGTCCTGTTCAAGGAAATTGTCACTGTGGGTAGCCTGTTTTCAACAAAAAGTTCTTACGTACCCAGATGCCATTGTGGTTAGGATACATGCCAAGTTTGAGATCAGTCCATGAAAGTCTTGATGAAATAGCATCACTTCATGTTAAGTAATGTAAAGTTGTCAAGTTAATAATGACCAAACTTCTTTGACACTATTTAAGTTATTGTAAGAACGCATAACTTGCTAACTACGTGTTAGCCTCCTTTTTCATACGCTTTGTCTCTGTTTCTCTTAGGAGATGAGAGTTGCAGCAACACTCGGGGCATGGAGATAGCTGTGAACCAGCGTGTGGATGGCGTTACCACCAAGCTGCCAATGTATTACTGTGTCCACCGACCTCACATCAGTTTGGTAACCAACATAACACCTGCTGGTGTGGCCTCTGCTCAACGCACTCTCAGCATAAACTGGAGTCAAGGGGATGTCTCCCTGGAAGTGGTCAATGGGCTAGAAGGCAAGACTGTGGAGGAGTAAGTTTTTATAATTGTCTGAGGCCAAATTAATTACTTTCCAGCAGGCTTTTAGCTAGAATTTTTTTAAGGGGGGTCCATTTTGTAATTGAACCTAACGCGGCGAAGCCCCAGTGACCCAGCAAAACTAGGGGGGTCTGGGGGCATGGTCCCCCATAAGATTTTTTTGAAAATAACCTTTTAAATAGTGTCTTCTAGTGGGTTTTAGGAAGAGAAATTAACACATTTAGATTTATTATATGGCATAAACATATTGAAGACATCTGCTGAGATTTTTTTTTGGATATGTGTGAAGCAGGAGCACCCTGACCTGGGAGAGAAAGCTTAGGAGCAGCTACTACCCTTTGCCTCCACATATTTATGTGAGGACTCCTTCTCTGCAATGACTGTGATCAAAACAAAGCAGAGAAACAGACTGTGCCTGGAGAAGAGCCTAATCACAGCAGTTGCCTCCTATTTTTTGAAAATAACCTTTTAAATAGTGTCCTCTAGTGGGTTTTAGGTAGAGAAATTAACAAATGTAAAAATATTAAATTATTATTAAAATTAAAATATGGCACAAAAATAAACATATTGAAGACATCTGCTGAGATAGGTGCTCATTATAGTTAATGTCAGATATCCTCTGTTCAATTTTCAAACTCTCCCTCACTATATGACTTTTTTTGCTCAAGCAATATTCCATGACAAATGATACAATGCCAACGTGACCGTTTCAGAGTACTTCGTAAATTTCCAAAAAAAGCCGAGTCTGTTTCTCTGACTGACGTTTCAATTGAAAGTATGTACATGCCCAGCTTTGTGCCTTTAGGAACTCCTGGGCTATGTTAGCATTGTGTGTGGAGAGAATGCACTCCAAGTTTGAGGCTTTAAAATGCGACAGTGACGTCTGGCATATTAAGCAAGAGGGGGGTTCCATTTCGTTCCGCAAATAATTACTCCCATTCAGGTCCGGTGTTCATCTTCATATTTTCGTTTAGCTTTACGCTTTGCTGGATCCATGGCATTCTTTCAGTAGCTACTGCTAGTCTGGCTAGTACCTCTCTGACTGGGTGCACACATTAGAATGTTTCATGTTTGGAACATTAACGTTACTTGAAGACATCTCTCAAGATCACGTGATGACAAAATATACATGAATAAATACTCCATTCAAATCGGACAACTTTTTGTCTGTATTTCCAAATATATTGCGTGCAAAATATGCATTTTAGATGTTTATTTTACAATATGAAAATTCTGTACACCAAGAGAAAAGTCAGTGAGCACTCGAGCTGGAGCCGAGCCGCACGTCAGCCGGCATAGAGCCGCATGCGGCTCCCGAGCTGCACGTTCGCCCACCCCGATAGCGGTATCAGACTGTTGTTTTACGTGTTACAACGTGAATAGGCTCATTAACGTTTGAACAATGTTGAGAGTTATTGTGAACACGTTTAAAAAAGTTTGCCTGACTGAAAACAGGATGGAAAAACGTAAGGCGTCTGTAGGGCGTCTGCTTTAAACTAGTGCGTCCAATTTCTTATTATTTTAGAACAGTGCGTCCAAAAGACGCACGGACGCATGCCTAGCTAAAAGCCTGCTTTCCAGGTAGAACTTCATATCCATTAACAAATCATCTTGGTTAATCCTCTAGCTGCAATACGGGATTCCCCCCCCCCCCCCCCCCCCCCCCACAAAAAAAGTTTCACCTTGAACATAGATAAAAAACCTCCATCCACGTTGGACACATTAACCAAGACTTAAACTTAAGTTCTTAGGTTTTAGTTTTTACAGGCATTTTTGATTGCATAAATGAAATGAAAAAACAAACCTATACTTGAGAAAGTATACAAAAGTGTGCAGGAGGAATTCATTCTATTGACGAAATTTGCAACTTTCCAGCCACGTTACACAAATATAATCTACATCTTTGTTCGCCAAAACAATGAGGATTTGCTGAAGTCCTGACGGAGGAAACCTAATAAGGTCAACACAACAAAAGTGCCCCCCAGTGGTCGAATGATGTCATGTATTTTTTGGGTAGTCTCAGGACGCAAACCAAGTTTTGTGTCTACATCAAACAATTGCTAAGATATTACCGGACTTCCTATTTGTTTAGCTTTAACAGACAAATGGTTTCAAAAAATCGAAACCCAATCTGATAACTTTTTGTTTGGCTTGGCCTAAAGATTGTCCACTCTTCCCCAAAACTGGCATAGATAGTTGTTGGTGGCCTGTGAAATAAAAGAAAAACTTTAAAATAAAATTTCATATGGGGAACACTGATATCATTGGATGCGTTAAACCCTGCTTTGTCCAAGAAGTCCAATGGTACCTCGGTTTTGATAATGGAGCATACGGTTCAAAGGTTCCACTCGTAAATGCACTTTCAAATTCAACCCATTGGTGGCGCAATGGTATTCGTGGCGTAGACATGAAACTGGGTGAAAAGAATCAGGAGGCTGCCCCCAATCTGTGTGCCATATTTCAAAACGTTACCGTATTGTTCTCGAGGCTGCTATAGGCTTCAATGGCACAAAGGTCTACTCTTTAAGCAAGGCAAGTTTATTTATCTAGCCCAATTCATACGTATTGATAATTCAAAGTGCTTCACTAATGAGCAGATAAAAGAACATAGAAATATAAGAGATTAAACCAGTAAAGTGCATTATAAAATAATATAGAAAAATAAAGGATTAGAAAGGAATCTAAAAGAACTTTGAAAAGATAAATACATTTAAAAAGTACAGTACATTCAATCATTTAACAAGTCTAGATTTGAAGTCTTCAGTTGGAGCATATCTGATGGCAAGTTGGTTCCAGAGCTGAGCAGCATAGCTAAAAGCTGCTTCAATATGTCCAGATCTGCTGTTGCTATCCTCCAGGGGGCAGCCTCTTCCTGTGACTAGAACACCAGCTCTGGCCCTACGCATCACTTCCTGTGACTGTAGAACACCAGCTATGGCCCTACACATATGCAACATATGGGGCAATGAGAACCGCTGGTTACTCTGGCTCGGCACATGTTTTTCCACATATTCCAGTATAAGTTAACAAAAAAAAATGTATGACAAAAAATATGACATGCATACTACTTACATGTTATCATATTTAAACTTCATAATTCCTACAAATAAATCTGAAATAAAAGTTGCTTACATTCCTTTAAAATATCATAGCATGTCAAAACCACAAAAGTGCCTGAACCTAGCCAAGTTATACCCAAATGCCCTCTCTCTCTCAAGACTTTTTCCTCTTTAAAAATATTCTGCTAACGTCGGATAATCGTGTCATATTAACCAAATTGATTTGAATAAAAATGTTCTTTTTCCAACTTCCTGACTCACTGCCTTCCTATGATGGTTTTTGCAACTGACAACGCGACTTCACCAGTGTCCACAGAATAATGAAATGTATCCATCTGCAAAGTTGGCTGCCCTAGTCAACCAGTGTTAGAAGAGAGATCACATCGGTAATCATAAATACAGAAGTATTTAATGGTAATAAACAATGTGTATTTACTGTGTCACTGATGATTCACTGTAGTTGTGCACAAGGTAATGACCAGTCATCATGTGTGTTCTGGTAGATCTCCCTTCAAGAGTGGGCCGGCCCTGGCCAGCCGTCTGTGCAAAGCAGCCATGTTGAGTCGCTTCAACTTGGTGGCCAAAGAAGCACAGAGAGAAGATCTGATGTGTGCTGCCTCCTACAGGGAGGCTAAGGTACAGTATGTGCTTTGTATTTAATATTGGTCTCATTCTCAACTCTGCTCCCCTAAAGGTGCCATTAAAGTACTCAAACTGTCGGGTCGGATAGTCGGGCGGGTGGGCGGGCGGCCGGATAGTACGTACTAGTTAGCACTTATGTCCCGTTATAGTGCTCCAACGGCTGAAAACAATTCATTACCTCAACTGCAGGTGCAGTAGCGGTTTACTTACCAAAGGAATGCAATTCAATGGCGTCTTTCTGTCGTTAGTTAGCATTGCCTCTACACCACAAATGTCACTTATCTACCGTTGTCACTTAGGGGTGCAACGGATCAAAAAACTCACGGTTCGGATCGTTCCTCGGATCAGAGTCACGGATCGGATCATTTTTCGGATCAGCAAAAAAAAAATAAAAAAATACACAAGACAAATAAACATGTGGAGGAAGGGGCTGCTTAAATGCCGCGGTGATGAGCGGTTGTTGAGCCGCTTTCGGTTTCACTCCTGTCAGTGAAACACCGGGGTGATGTCGCTGTAAATGCGTGGCCATGCTCGATGTGTTTCCACTGTTGTATGGCTTTCTTGTGCTACACACCGTCACGGTTTTATCCACCACAGTGGCGGTTCTAGACCATTTTTACTAGGGGGGCCAAGGAGGGGCCAGGGTTTAACCTGGGGGGCACATAAAAAACCTGCAACAAATGATATTTAAAGATTATAAACTTATATTACTTTAAAAACATATAAACATGTATAACTTAACTTAACATTATAAGAATGAGTGCAAGAGAGGTAGGGCCATACAAAATGAACAAGTCTTTTACAGTCATTTAACCCACCATGGGCAATGCTGAAATCACTGTTACAGATAGTACAGTGTGCAAGACTGTAATTGTGGTTTACTTTTATAAGACAGGGGTACGTACACCTTTGTATAGTCTGTTGTAAAATGTCTTAAATTTTCTTTTTGGGGGGCACTCTCCCTGTGCCCTGTTCCTAGATACACTGAACTGATTAATTTCATTATTGATTAATTCGTTCGGAAGAAGAGATAAAAGCCCGCCCACACTGAAAATTCATTTGTTGACTTACCGAAACAGGTAAATCAGGATGCTCCTGAGGCACACACGCACACTGCCTCACACACGCACAGTCTCTAGGTCCCTCTTCCTCTCTGTCGTGAGCGCGCTACACAGACGCTAACGCGGTTTGGATCACGTCTGTCTCGTGTGCGCGGTCTGGCTCGCTCGCTCTAGATTCCGGGAGATTTTAAGTAATTTGCGGGCATCAAGGAGTCGTTATCAATATGCGGGAGACTCCCGGAACTTCAGGGAGACTTGGGATGTCTGTGTATTCATGTAACATCTGGGAAAGTCAACAGGCATAGGATATTTCCATCTTTTGGTTTTTGAAAAAAATCTTCTCTGCCTTCATGTGGCAGAAAAATCACCAGCTCAGCCGGTAGACAGTTGTATATCATCACTATGGTTACCACTACAGGCACAGGCAGACTACCAGCTTAAGTTTAAGACCCAGCAATCCATTAATGACAGGGAGCGAGCTAAACATTTAAATCGTAGCTCCTCTCTCCAACAAGCACCACACATGGCAAACTACAGTGCGCTGTTTTAATTTACCCGTGTGGAACGTTGCGTCGCATTAGTACCGCTTATGGCGCTTGGTGTAAAATCATAATAAATTCATATTTTGTTTTATTTGGTCAGCACGGGGTGGCCACAGGGGTGGCCAAGGACATGTCTACGGGGGCACGGGCCACCCCAGGCCTCCCTGTAGAACCGCCACTGATCCACCAACCTCTTTCCTTCTGCATTCAATTTGACAGGGAAGCCAAAATGCTCCCAAACAGGGGATTTAAATGTGGGGCGTTCAAGTTCTTCTGTTCCTCTGCTCGCCATGACCACGCTGTGTTGCAGGTTTTTCTTTATGTTAGCAATCTCATGTCAGCTACGTGTTACGTCTGTGTGGTAACCTAGGCGACAGGTTTGTGTGGCAGCGCGAGTATATGGAAACAGACGTAGCACTAGAGGCAGCAGTTATCGTTACAGTAGTCACCGAAGTCTAGCCTACTTTTATTTTCCATGCCCACTGTTCTACATGTTGTACGCTGAGGACAATAAATCACAACGAGCCATAGGACTGTTTGCTTATTGAAAAGGGAACTGTTGCAGACTTTTACCCAGAGCGTGTTAAGTAGCTCTGTCCCTGGAACTAGCAGGAATGGTTACGGCTGTGTGTGGACTGAACATGCGCACATTTTATTTTTTCATAAATCAATCTGCGGATCATGCGTGTGCCGAACCGAAATAGATAATCCGAACGGATCACGGATCAATGATGATCCGTTGCACCCCTATTGTCACTGCTCAAATGCAGCAGGTGTCAGCAGACACAATAATCTATTATATATATACAGTGGGGAAAATAAGTATTTGAACCCCTGCCGACTTCGCAAGTTTGGCCACTTGCAAAGAAATGTGTGATCTAGAATTGTAATGGTAGGTGTATTTTAACAGTGAGAAACAGAATATCAACAAAAAAATCCAGAGAACTGCATTTTATAAGATTTATGACTTTATTTGCATTTGATGCAAAAAATAAGTATTTGAACCCCCAAGCAAACAGCAATAATCCTGGCTCCCAATGACCAGTTATGTGCCCAAAAAGCACACAGATTAGTCCTCATTAGGTCTAACAAGGTATACCTGATCTCAACTGATGACCTGTATAAAAGAAACCTGTCCAAAGAATCATACTTCACACCTTCAACCTCACCACCATATGGGCAAGACCAAAGAGCTGTCCAAGGACGTCAGAGATAAGATTGTAGACCTGCACAAGGCTGGAATGGGCTAAAAAACCACCGGCAAGCAGCTTGGTGAGAAGCAGATAACTATTGGTGCGATTATTCATAAATGGAAGCAACACCAAACAAATGTCACCCGCTCTAGGTCTGGGGCTCCATGCAAGATATCCCCTCGTGCGGAATCAGTGATCTTTCAGAAGGTGCAGAATAACCCCAGAACTACACAGGGGGAGCTTGTGAATGATCTCAAGGCAGCTGGGACCAGAGTCAACAAGAAAACCATTGGCAACACACCACGCCGTCATTTTTTGAAGTACTGCAGCACTCGCAAGGTCCCCCTGCTCAAGGAAGCGCATGTACAGGGCCATCTGAAGTTTACCATTGCACACTTGAATGATTCTAGGGAGGATTGGGAGACAGAATGTGGTCAGATGATACCAAAATCAAGCTCTTTGGCATCAACTCGACTTGCCGTGTTTGACAGGGGGGGGGATGCTGAATATGACCCCAAGGTACATCATACCCACCATCAAGCATGGCGGTGGAAACATTATGCTTTGGGGCTGTTTCTCTGCCAAGGGTACAGGACGACTCCACCGCATCAAGGGGACTATGGATGGGGCCATGTAACGTGGAATATTGGGCTTGAACCTCATTCCCTCGTTCCCTCCCATTGAAAACACAACCTTAAAGATTTGGAGAGGATCTGGAAAGAGGAGTGGACCAAAATCCCTCCTGAGATGTTTGTAAACCTGGTGACCAACTACAAGAAACGTCTGACGTCTGTGCTTGCCAATAAGGGTTATTCCACCAAGTACTAA
The DNA here is from genome assembly GCF_963457725.1 of Sprattus sprattus. NCBI lineage: Eukaryota > Metazoa > Chordata > Actinopteri > Clupeiformes > Clupeidae > Sprattus > Sprattus sprattus. The sequence continues at coordinate 33,259,265 of NC_137925.1, read as the reverse complement.
GTCATTTTTGTCAGTCAGTTTTGGGGGTTCAAATACTTATTTTTTGCATCAAATGCAAATAAAGTCATAAATGTTATAAAATGCATTTTTCTGGATTTTTTTGTTGATATTCTGTTTCTCACTGTTAATATACACCTACCATTACAATTATAGATCACACATTTCTTTGCAAGTGGCCAAACTTGTGAAATCGCAAGGGGTTCAAATACTTATTTTCCCCACTGTATATATACACCTGAAAGGGCAAACTTATCTCTATCATGGTAGCTATTTTTTTGTGGGAGAAACAGTAGCAATCTACAACAAAATGATATGCTTATCTTACACTATAGAAACTATTAAACGATTCAATTAAATGCATATATTCTTATTTTCTTCTGTATTTCCGTCAGATTTTCAATGATGATTTTTGGGTAATTTTTGTGTTGTTGTCCTATGTCAAATCTCTATCTGATGATGTGACGAGACCATACGATGTGTAGCCTAATGTTTACCAAGGGGCAACTGCTATCTGAATTATACAATAAATAAGTTGTCCTGTCCAAATGTTAGTCTGAATGTCAGTGGCTCATTTGTAATATGCATAATGTACAGTAACTCCTGGGCTATGTTAGCATTGTGTGTGGAGAGAATGCACTCCAAGTTTGAGGCTTTAAAATGCGACAGTGACGTCTGGCATATTAAGCAAGAGGGGGGTTCCATTTCGTTCCGCAAATAATTACTCCCATTCAGGTCCGGTGTTCATCTTCATATTTTCGTTTAGCTTTACGCTTTGCTGGATCCATGGCATTCTTTCAGTAGCTACTGCTAGTCTGGCTAGTAACTCTCTGAGACTGGGTGCACACATTAGAATGTTTCATGTTTGGAACATTAACGGTACTTGAAGACATCTCTCAAGATCGAGTGATGACAAAATATACATGAATAAATACCCCATTCAAATCGGACAGTATTTCCAAATATATTGCCTTCTCAAATATGCACACACTGGTTATGTAAGGTCTGTTTTGTACTCTACACAAGCCACACATGTGTAAACACCAATCTCAAACAAATAGGCCTACTTTTAGAATTGCTGCCCCACGCTTTTTCAGATGCTATTTACCGCTCAATCCAACAGGTGGTAGCAAAGTCAAACCCTTGTTATTGCAGGTGGCAGGGTTGGCATCTGTGTAGCAAAATATTATTTTACATTATTCCATTACAGTGCTTGCATTGTTCACCTCTAACCATTGTTTTGTAACTAATTTTTTCTATCTGGTTGTAGATGATGGCAAAACCCTATCAGGAGGCCAAGAGTGTTTTCAAGTCATACCTGGCTCTGAAGGGCTTTGGATCATGGGTGGAGAAACCTTCTGTCAGTGAGCACTTCAGCATGTGAGGGCCCTTAGCTCCATGCAGAAGACACTATTGCCCCAAATATACAGTTTGTGTTTGCACTAAAGTTACTCATTTGATTAGCCTGAAAATAAATGGTCTACTTTGTTAACATCATGTTGGAATGTGATGTAGTTTGTGTGAGCGAGTGACTGTCTTCTTTAATTGTATTCTTTAAGGTAAATGCTTACACTATAGAATGTATTTATTGGTCAAAGTTGCCTCCAAATGTATTCATGACGAACATAACTTCAGTGATTCGAAACCTTGGTCTGTGTACATGCTTTTGGATGAGGCTTTTTTTAAGGGTAAGTCGTTTTTCAGGGAACAGTTCTACTCCCCACTCCAACATTTTGGGTGCACAGCCCACCCCTACTTCCTCTTCCTTCAAAGAAGTAAACCAAAAGTTTGGCCAAAAGGGTGGAGGCTATTAGCCTGGTGACACCAGCCTACGTATTTCCGCCTGAATTGATTTCAAGCTCATACTCAGTCTGGCCCAACCCCATTGACTATCGTCTCCAGAACTCAAAATTTTGCAGGACCAATCAGCGAACAGTTCAGAGCTGTGACGCAAAACTCGCCTTGGAGGAAAAGACACGAAAAGCTATCGGAAAAGTTGTCTCAACTCTCGAGAACATCAGAAAATTAAAAGGAGAACAAGAGTATTTTCTTGTAAGTTTTATGATTGGAAAGGACGTCGTAGCTCTTCTCCCAACTGGCTTTGGGAAGAGTTTAATCTACCGAATGCTTACTAAACGTTGCTGATTGGTTAAGGGAACTCCAATGATTTTAAACCTCAAGATAAGCACCCGCCCATCTCGGAAACCAAAATGCATTGGGTTGGCCCAGACTGAAAGACGGAATGAAATGGAGTCACAGGCTGGTAATGGCCAGGCTAGGAGGCTATAGGCTACAGGTAGTATAAACACATTCATTTGATCGAAAGATGTCTAAGCTACTATTACTCTGCATCAACATTGATTGATCTTTAGATGTTACACTAACTAAGCAAAGTCAAAGAGACCCCGGTAGGACTTCATTTAAGCATTCAAGCTTTTGATCTAGCTGATGCCATAACCTGTAATGTTCTCTGAACATTCTCTGAAGCCACGTTTTAAAAACATCAGAAATGAGTAGATGCAAAGCTTGGGCATAGTTTAAAAATCTAATTAAAAGGGGAGAAAACATACAGGGGGAAATCATGATTGCTACTAACTACAGGAAAGCCATGCTTACTTGGGGTGTGCTATAAATACTATCTAGCACTCAGGAAATTAATTGAAGCTTTGTAGTTCGAAACAAACTGGGTGTTCGATTTATCTATGTATGAACTCGTGTCACTGTTATTTATTCTTGCCTTTGAAGATAAAATTATAGCCCTGTGGGCTTATGTCTTGGGGCCTCCTTTCCGACCCTGTGGGTTATATCTTGGGGCCTCCTTTCCGACCCTGTGGGCTTATGTTTTGGGGCACCCTTGCTGTTTTCACTAAAGTGACTCATTGCCTATTTGGTACAAGTGGTATTATTAGGAGTCCGGTTAGCATGCTAAGTTTATTAGTACTGTGTTGCGCAGATAATAATGTTGAAACTGTTCTTTCTTCAAATTCTGCTATTTGTAGGTAAGTATTACGGAACATTGAAAATAACAGTATTCAGGAATTAAGAGATGACTAATTTTGCTAACATCTTCAAATTCATTTTTTATGGTATATGGTCATTTCAAGGATGGAAAAAAATCTGTGACTGTCCGGGCTAAGCCATTTGTAGCTTGGTGGTCACAGAACCAAAACACAGCATTTGGTTCGCTAGCCAGCTTTTGTCAGAGCCAATTGTGCTGCGTTTTGTTTTTAGACTTCCTCAATTGCATCTTCAAAGGGGATCATTAACTCAATTAAGTAAACAATGCACTCACATATACAACACCATGTCTGGTCTCATAGCAGTCACAATATACTGTGGAACTTAAAGTTGTCTTTCGTCATCATCCAGCAATCTCCAATCCTGCCCTTTGCCAAAGTACTGTTTGGGCGTTCCTGGTGTCCACTTTTCTGCCCCTCTTGCACAAAATAAATTCTACTGTCCCTTTCCTGAACCAGCAAATGGTTAACCTCATGCAAACATGCAAATGATTCAAAATGTTTATGTTTATGCCTCCATATACAGCACCCCTGGGTCAGGCTAGCTTTACACCCAGAGTATATTTTAATGAGCCAACACCCAAACAACTTCCATCTTCACTCACCCTCTGACTGAGATTCTGTGTGTAGGACATCCAAGGAAGAGGCTTTCAACGATGAGTTTAATGTAGTTAGCTTCCATAGCCCAATGAATTAACATTCATAGACTTACCTACATAACTATGGAATACTAAGATAGGACTAAGTAAAAAATTAAATGACTTGGGCCTTTCATTACAAAGCAAACTTCTCCTGTCTAATTAATCAGCTAGTCAACTATTTCTGTATCACAGTAAAGCAGGTAAGCAACCTAGTCAAGATCTGGAGGGGCAGTACATCCTTTAATCTAATATTTCTAACAAAATGCTTTTGAAATATTTATCAATCCTTCATTGCCAGTAGAGTAAATATACAGCAGGGATTTGGGGAAGTCATTAAGGCACTAATGACACACTGCAAAAACATTTTCTTTGAAACATTGCAGTGAAGGGGACTTCCCCTTGCGTCCATTTTGATCTTGATTGTGTTGTTCAACTATATACGTAAAAAAAAAAAACTGATTACACAAAAGTTTACATCAAAGAGATTGACAGAAGCAATATTTGCGGTTGACTGGAACATATGAATACAAAAAGGAGACTTTTATCTTGAAAAACATAGTATTCAATTAACATTACTTTGTTAAATTGTGTCATCTAGTATTTCTGCAAATACATGTTGGTAACACTAGTGGTATCCTGATTATCTGGTTCACATATACTAGTGCAGTACCACCCCACTCCATCAGGAGGTACAGTTAACCCCTGAGGTCAAGAGACTGATAGTAGATCAAGTAGAGTTAACCGGAGTGATGATTGTGCATATTTGAATTAAATACTGAAAGTGATCATCTTGAGTAAATCCTCTCTTACTGAGAACTAAGTTATCACAACTATCTATATAGCCTGTGACTATAATGCCCTATACATATTAATAATGTCTTATAAAGTAGCTCCTAGTCATTGTAACACCTAATTATAACCATGTATATGTATTCACATCAACTCATAACCACCTTTATGATAAATTATGTCAATAATGAATGGTTATATAACCATTCATATTTATCCATCTGTGAGTGATGTGATGCACCATAGCTTACTTGTTTGGCAAAGACAGTTAGTCAACTAGGCAAGTAAACTCACAAATCTGTCCTTTTTTGCATTAAAAAATGGACACTTGCTTTGATTGAGGGTGAGAGCCTGTTTCGATTGGACAATAGTAAAAAAAAATAAAAAATAAAACATGACGTTAGGTGCTTTTCTGAGGTATACAACAGGAAAAAGACGTCTTACTGCAAAAAATAAACACCTCCTGCCTGATCGAGGCTTAAGGCAATTCCCAGCCAATGATGAGTCCACATGAATGATGGGTTCTCCCTGTCCACCCTGCAAAAAGAAAATTGTCCACGTGCTGACTTCTGCATGTTGATTGCTTGTAAGTTCTCAGCAGTGGCTCAGAGAAACAAGATCTATTTATGCCATTTATTCATTTAGCAGACGCTTTTATGCAAAGCAACTTGCAATACACATGCATATTTTCATTAGTATGTTTGCTTCCTGGGAATAAAACAACAGAAGATTTAGAGAACAGTTTTGCTGTTCTACAGAGAAAACTATAGACCTAATATAAAATAAGTCTTTTCTATAGATTCACATAACGTACAGATATTATTTCAGCCACTGGGATTGAGCTTGTGTGCCCAGATGCGTCCACAACAGCAGACAAAGGAGAAGGCCTATACTTGGAGACACCCATGCACTCTCTGTGAGCATTGCACAAAGCCGTGTCCTGGTCCTTTTGGGAAAGAAAATCAGGTCTCCCAATTTGAGGACTGATACGTCCTTTATTTGGGGCTACTTTAATCTACCTGTGGATAATTTGAGAATATGATCCCTGGTCAATCATACCAGATAGCAGGAATATAGTGGTCCATCGATGGATTTTTCCATGACCTACAATGAGAAGGGAAAATTGTGCAACACTCTTTTTTTCATGCCTGCTGAATGACACCATTGCTGTCCATCTCAAAGCATTCTAGCTCTTTTAAGGACTACAAATATGGAACTCAGCAGGTGCATCCCATCTCACCCACTAGTCAAGACTTAAATACCACCAAAATGGTGGTGCAAGTTTGTCCTCTAGGATCGTCTTTAATAAATGTGATTTTATGTTCGATAGCAGTCAGTGAAGCTTCATAAACTGGGTCAGCTCCTTTGCATCATTGAATTTTGTGGTTGTCTTTGCTGTTACTACAAACATGCAGAGGAAGTCTGTTGGTTTCCGGTTGTCTCTTCAATCTACAAAAAAAAATTCTCACTTTAACATCTGCATTTCACATCACTCTCATATCTGTTGCTGGTCTGAAAGTACTGTGGGATGTCTGGCAGCTGCTAAATTCCAGCATGTATGTAAATCTGTATAGTGTACTAAATATTTTTCGTGATCACTTTTTGAAGGAAGTAGTTACTGTTTTATAATGGTGTAAATGTCTTTATACTGTCCGTGTTAATAGACTGTCTATGTCAACGTCATGTTGCTTGAAATGTACATGTTTTTGGCATATTAATGGGAGGTTGATGCTGAAAAGGTTTCTGTAGTTTGGAGTCATTCAATACAGTTGTCATTCAATACTGTGTTTTTGCACTGTATTTTTGTCTGTCATTAGCCTGAAAATAAATGTGTGCCTTTGCTCTAAAAAAGACTGATAGATTCATATTTGGCCTCTTGCTGTTAGGTTTAACTTAGGTTTGTTGTTACACACTGATTTTGTGAGGTAAGGGAAGTTTAAAGCGGTCTTTTTTTAGACAGGAGGTGGGATGTATTTCACAGGATACTGTGATTGGGGCGTATGTATTGTTCAAGCATTAGTTTGAACGTTTTATAGCTTGGGTTTGGAAAGTTTAAGTCTGCCTCCATCTTTTTTATGATACGGTTTCAAGAATATTGCTTGGTATTTTTTGAGGTGTTTCATGCATGTAATGGGCTTCACTGTTAGAGATAAACACAATTATTAGTAGTTTTCTAAAGATATTCTAGTTTGAACTATAGGCGTTTATAGTATGCATCTGAATGGCTTGAAAATGACTCATCAGTATGTAAATGTAGGTCGTGTTGTTATTAATGCACTGGGCTGTGGTCCAGCCCCAACATTGCTCTTCTAACTGCTGTGGGGGTGAAAGGGTGAACTTTCCTTCCAATGTTCCTTTGCTGCGGCATAGGGGGAGGGGAATTCCCACATCATCATCATATGCTCATTTGTTATGGTTGTGAATGTTTCTAATGTAACCCATTAGCCTTAATGTCAGCTTTGTTTCATAGATTTAATGTGTAGTGAAAAAATATTATCCCATTAGCCTTAATGTCAGCTTCGTTTCAGAGATTTAATGTGTAGTGAAAAAACAATCATAGAGCAGAACACCAGATTGTGGTGTCAATAATTTATTATAGTGATTCAATACTTATTCAATACATAAATAGTTAAATAAATAGTTTATAAATTAACTTAGGCAAAAGCTTATTTTGCAATTATAGTGCTTCACATATTCAGAAAACAAAAAGATTGCCATTGAGAACATTCGGTTTCCCCTTAGTTTCAGGGTTCGCTGTTCACTGCTTGGACCAGCTCTTCCAGTTTCGCTAGAAATTCCTTCAATGTCCCGTCCTTATCACAGATGCCTGTGTTATTGGTCTGGTTCTTGGTTTGGAACAAAAATAACCATGAATTTCTGTTGTTATTCAGTCAATACACAAACTATTTAAACCTTGCAATGTGCAATAAATTGTTTACCTTTTCCAAAAAAATCATTGTGAGCTTCAAGTTATCACTAAACTTCACAACACTTGGGTCTGAATTGGAGGCATTCAGGCATTCCGCTTCCACTGTCTGCAGTTCCCTTCTTACACATTCCAAATTTTGTTGTGTAGTTCCATTCTGTGAGGAAGAAAGGGATCTATATTATCCACATGATATATAGAACATGGCTATGCAATTTCTTTGCAGGTATGCAGTATCCTATTAAGGGTATGATCGATGAGTAGTGCTAATTATGTTTTATGTTAGAAGCAAATTATTAACCCTTCATGGTATGAGAGTAAAATGTTCATTCTTACGTGAGCTCCAGTGTAGAACCTTGCATCCTCTGTGTCCTGCATGGGGGGAAAAATCATTGATTAAGTCTGAAATAAAAACTATCTTTTTGAATTTCTGAATTGAGAAAGCTCTAGGGTTTACTTACACATGTCATATTTGATTCAATCAGAAGACCAATCCGCAGTAAGAGTTCATCTGGCAATGGTTTAGAATTAACACCAACACAACGACAGATAGAGAGCATCACTACAATAATCCAGTTCAAACTGCACATGATGATTTCTGTCCTGACAACTTTACAGTGAAAATAAAACTAATGACACAGATGTCTGTCTTCAAAAGGGATGAATCTTTGGTGTGAATCTTGCCCATTTGGCTCTTGCTTTTATATGTGGAAAGTGGAAAGTTGTTGGGTGGGCTAGTTTAGATATTACACACGCAAACAGCTGGCTAACTTTCCCTTCTGATGACTTCTCTTCTGATATTTTGTGTGTGTGTGTGACTATAAGGTTGTGTAAAAAAAAATCCCTATCCCCAGACTCCCTACCATACCACTGAGCCCCTGGAAACTGTCTTAACAACAAACTAACAGTAATACAAATGCTACTGCTAGTACCATCATTGGTATTAATATTGTTATTATTATTAATAATAATAATAATAATAATAATAATAATAATAATAATAATAATAATAATAATAATAGTAGTAGTTTTGTTGTATTACACTGTTTTTAATTGCTAAAATGACATTTCAAAAGCTACAGTACTGAATACTCTCTTTCTATTTTTGCATTCATTTAAGGCCAGTCTGGATTGACTTTCGATGTTATGCAAGGAACAGATTAATGGGATGGAATACAGTTCTTTAGGCTACACCATCATCTGCAGCATTGCCATGATTTTAAACATGCAAACTGAACAGGCACACATAAAGGGAGAATGTAAAAAGAATATGCATCTTTATAGTCAGAGTTATCAGTGTAAACTACTTCTTAAAAACTGGCTGACTCTTTGAGAAGATCTAAGCAGAAGCCTCTGATAAGAAACTTTTGTCTTTAAATAGTTTAGATTGGAATGATAATGCAATATTTAGCCTTGTCACTATCTCATCTTATCTCATTATAATGAAAGTAAATGGTCATTCTCTGTAACGTTTAAAGCCAGAGATTTGCAGTTCTCATTAACAGTTAAGGCCTCATTAACTGATAACTGTAAGCTTTTGTTGAAAATAATGCTCAAAATAATGTTATAATAAAAAATGATGAATAATGAAAAAATTATTGATCTTTTATAACAGGAATAACAGCTGTCTTTGGGTCATCATTAATATGAGTATTGCAAAAGCATCCACTCTGCATTGGTATATGATTAAATAATTCAATGTTGTTCAGCTCCACATAGTATTGTACACATTCAATTAAATCTATACATAATGCATAATCAAGCAGTCATTTGTGTCAATAACAGTGACTTCTTGTCATATAAAAACTTTCAGGGACTAGGGGAAACATTGGGATTTTACACTTTACAGCCTGATCCTTGAGAGGACATTGTATCATATCAAAACTCAGATTGCCTTTAAGGGGCAAATGGAAAAAGACTGGGATGTCACACTTGAAACTATCCTTGTAAAGAGAACCCCAAAACCACTGAGTCATATTGCCCAGCACCCACTCAAAAGTGCCTCCTGGAACTTCCTCCCTCAGTTTATTTCCCGTGATGAAAATGTGCGATAGCTCATAAGTTTGGAGTGCTAGAGTGACATTTACTGCTGGAATCTTTTTGGCTGTGGCATCGCCTTGAGGTCTGTAAAGGGGACAGTGTAGTGAAATATAGGGCCTCTCATTAACCTACACCAGACCTGCACACCTGTGACTGAAGCATGAAGGCCATTTTCCATCACTCACACTTGCAGCCCTTGGTTTGTGTATCCCCGTTGAAGTGTGCACAAATGACGTGTCTCTGAAAAAGGTTTTCCCCTTGCAGAGTTACACACACAGAGGGTCACTAATACTGATGTGCTACTCTCACCAGCAGGTATCAGGTACATATGATAATATAAACCAACAGCATTACTGTTTCTTTCTTTCTGTACTTCATAATAGAACATCTGAACAAGTAAACTGCCATCATTGGAAATGCAAATCTATTCATGATTGACGTTAAGGTTTTTAGTCTATAATTAATACAAGAATAAGTCAATTAATACATTCTGAAATGTTATAAGTTGAAGGCAACTAATGACTGAAAAGGGTGCAGTTAACAGAGACTTCATAACTTTACTCCTGCCATTGTGCAATAGTCTAGTTTTAGTATAAGTGTAGTATTCATGCCCAATAGTCAGTTTAGTATGGGTAAAAGTAATATATATGTTTTTGTACATATTCTTTAATCTCATTATAACCAATTATTGTTTGCATTTTATATGATTCTATTTTCTTGAAACTTCTTTGTATTTTAAAGTGTGCTATACAATAAAATCCATTATTTATTATTATTTATAGTATTCATGCCCAATAGTCAGTAAAGTATTGGTAATAGTATAGTATTCATGGCCAAATGAAAAGGAGGTTGCCCATAAGATAGCTGTTGGCTGGTTTGATTTCAGTGGGTGCGTAAGTGCGAACACAAATCCAGTCTAGTCAGGTCTTTGATTCTTTGTTTTTACTGGAATTGTGTGTGTTTATATGGGTGTATGGTGAACTTTTACTCAATGTACTGTATGTATGTGTGTGTATTTATATGTGTGTATGTATATGTGTGTATTTATCAGAATCAGAGTCAGAAAGGTTTTTATTGCCAAGTAGGTTTTCACCTACCAGGATTTGTTTGTTGTACTTTGGTGCAAACAATAAACATACACAATAAACAATAAACAATACACATATTAAGTTATTTTTCAAACATCGGAAAAACTAAATATAAAATATATAAAAAAAATGTACAGAATATGTTAAAGGGATTAATGGAAGAGCCGTGCAGTCTATGCAGGAGTGTGCAATTAAGAGTGCGGGATAAGAGTCCGTGTTGGGGGGCGGGGGTCCCAGGCCTTGTTGATGAGGCCAGCCGCAGACAGAAGGAGCTGCTCTGGTGGCGTGAGGTTTTGGTCCCGATGGACTGCAGACTTCTGCCGGAGGGGAGTGTCACAAGGAGTTTGTGTCCAGGGTGGGAGGGGTGCCATAATCTTCCCTGCACGCCTCAGGGTCCTGGATTCATACAGGTCCTGGAGAGATGGCAAATTGCAGCCAATCACCTTCTCAGCAGAACGAATGACACGCTGCAGTCTGCTTTTGTCCTTGGCAGTGGCAGCAGCATACGAGATGGTGATGGAGGAGGAGAGGATGGACGATGGAGGTGTAAAAGTTCACCATCATTGCCTTAGGTTGAACTTCTTCAGCTACTGCAGGAAGTACATCCTCTGATGAGCTTTTTTCGTGAGGTCCTGTGAGATGATGGTGCCCAGGAAGCGGATGGACACCACACTGTCGCCTGGGGAGTCTCTCAGGGTGATGGGGGTGGGCGGGGCTGGGTTCTTCCTGAAATCTACAATCATCTCCATTGTTTTCAGCACGTTAACCTCCAGGTTGTTCTGTCCACACCAGGTCACCAGATGGTCAATCTCCCACCTGTAGGCAGACTCATCCCCACCAGACATGAGTCCAATGAGGGTGGTGTCATCCGCAAACTTGTGGAGCTTGACGGACTGGTGACTGGAGGTGCAGCCTTTGGTGTACAGGGAGAAGAGTAGAGGTATATGGGTGTATGTATATGTGTGTATTTATATGTGTTTATATGGGTGTATTTATATGGGTATATGTATATGTGTCAGTGGCGGCTGGTGGTTTTTAAAGTGAGGGAGAAAGGACTGTGCACCTGGTTGCCATTGGCCTGCTTATTCCGTTGGTGGCATAAGTATGTGAGATACAAGTTGTTTCAGGGTGTTTTTGTGGACTACAGTACTACAAAATAGCAGGCAGGGATACAATTGATACAAAGCCACCAGTGTGGCACCATTGCACTTAAAAAGCTGGTGGGCAGCATGTCTTTGGACTAGACAAGGCCAGAAGGAAAGGATGCAAAGCCAATTAGTCAAATCAGGCCTACTCTTGATTTAAAAAACTGCATTCTAAATTTTGGGCCTACCATTACTAAATTATTGGTTATTATTTGACTAATTTTATTTTCAGCTACAATTGTTTTGACACAAGACCAAAAGTGATGCCATTTAAAATGCTCTGAATCATTTACTAACATCCTTTCCACAATATTAAACAACAAGTTACAAAGGCAACAAGTAAGAGAACATTATTTCAGAACTATTAACATGGGCTGTTAGCCTAACATTGTTTGTGGCAAATGTGGATGTTAATGGATGTTTCAGAATGTTGGTCAATGTGTAGGCTAATTAGAATAGATACGAAACACATCGTGTTCTGAAACATTCATTAACAATTTCCATTCAGAATGTCAGCTGAACGTGAACAGTCAGACTAACAATAGGCGTATGAACTCTGTTAAGCGCCGAGAGGCAATTGTATTGTTATGGCGCTATACAAATAAAATTGAATTGAATTGAATTGAATTGAATTGAACGATTTAAAAACATGACAGTACAGCCGATTGTTTTTTTATGGTACAAGTGAGCTACAAGTATTTCGCATACCAGTTAGCATTAACGGCAGCGATTTTTGGAACAGGTTTCCCTGTTGTTATGATACTAACCTTCTCTCTGTAGCACAATGAATGAAACGGTTTGTTCAATAAAACATGAACAATATCTTCGTTCTCCATTGCACATCCTCTTTATTTGCAATCTTTCTACAACACTCTTTAAGGGTGACGAGTTATCGATATCCTTCTGCAGAATGGTTGAAGACGGAAACTTCTTTCGGTATTAATGTCTAATCCCCTCCCTCCAACGCCAAATCCGTTGTTTATTGGTTAAGCGATGTTGGCGCAGACTCAGACGCTAGGGAGGTATTTCCTCCCCTGGGCAATGTAAAGACTGAAGGCTGATTCATGCTACCTTACGTAAGCGTAAGCGCAAGCGCAAGAGGCCGCGCAAGCCCCTTGCGTGACCCTTGCGCGACTTCTTACGTCTTGCGTGCGTCGGCCCCTTTTTCTAGACTAGCGTCATTTTTTACGTAAGCTCTTACGCGAGCCTCGCAGCCTGCATTCTATCAACGAATGATACGAGATGAGGTTACTAAAATATTCTGCATGTCTACTCAGTTTTACAGTGCTTCCCAAGTAAAGGTTTGAAAAGAACTTCAAGCTTCAGACTTTCTGTTAGGGAACCTGTTATCTATCTGCAGAGCAAATGTCAGGCTCATACAAAAACATTAACGTGAATTACTTGATGCTAATACCTAGCGCGGTGTCTATAGGATTTTCCATATACGTTAGCATTAAGCTAACGTATTTTCTACCACAGTAAAACATGCAATACTATGTGATTGTTTTTAGAAAACGAATGTTACGTGATGACATTACTCAAATGTAGTCTGCATGTCTGCTCAGTTTAACAGTGCTACCCAAGCAAAGGTTTGAAAAGAACTTCAAGCTTCAGACTTTCTGTTAGGGAAACAGCTTTCTATCTGCCAGGCAAATGGCAGGCTCATGACAACACGCGCAACCTTTGGGAGCATGAACTGCACCGAGTAAATTTTGCGCAACCGTTAACCCCCAACGCTGTAGCAAGCAGCCGCCTTGATTTATGCTCGGAGACGTAAGCGCAAGCGCAAGAGGCCGCGCAAGCCCCTTGCGCGACCCTTGCGCGACTTTTCACGTCTTGCGTGCGTCGGCCCCTTTTTCTAGACTTGCGTCATTTTTTACGTAAGGTCTTACGTGAGCCTCGCAGCCTGCATTCTATCAACGAATGTTACGAGATGAGGTTACTAAAATATTCTGCATGTCTACTCAGTTTTAAAGTGCTTCCCAAGTAAAGGTTTGAAAGAACTTCAAGCTTCAGACTTTCTGTTAGTTACATTTTGAAAATGTACTCAGTGCAGTTCATGCTTAGCCTGACGATGTCATACTCATGATTCTAGTCAGAATATGAGTCTGATACCGAACCTTTGGGCTGTCATTATGGGGCGTGTTTCAACGAACCAGGAAAGAAAATGCCTATTCGCTGAATTGGATACCTAGAACCAATCAGAGAAACGTAGTAGCCTATTACCATCTGATAGATTAAACTTTTACCTGATCCCGTAGGAAGGACGGCAAAAACATCTTTTCAATCGACAAATGCCTTGATCGCGTTTCTCTGTTCCTCTTTCAAAATGAATGCGCTGTCAATGTCTGTTGAGATATGCCTGCTCACGTTAATTAATTAGCATTAAGGATTCAAGCTACAGTTAGTTTAAATGGGTTTTTTGTGTACACGTTAGCAATGATCTAACAATAATGGTCTAGAGAGCTTTAGTTAAGACAAAAAAATACTCTGCAACATTCGTGTTGCACATGCACAACTAACCGAGTCAATGTAGACATTAAAAAGTCGTGTAGATAGCTTAATTCACATAAAATATTCCCCACTAAGCACCCGAGACGCGGCCATCTTGGTCGTAGTTTGAATCTACCGGTTAATTCAACTCAAGCGTTGGTATCTGTCCATCAACGTATAAAGCCCGCCCTGACAATTTGATTGGTCCGGTTTCATCCTACCGATGAAACTCTCTCCCAATTAGCCCAGAGCCAGACCAAATCTCCCTGACAAAATTTTTTGTGGGCGGGGTTTGGGCTGGTATCCAGGCTAGTTCATGCTCCCAAAGGTTGCGCGTGTTGTCATGAGCCTGCCATTTGCTTGGCAGATAGAAAGCTGTTTCCCTAACAGAAAGTCTGAAGCTTGAAGTTCTTTTCAAACCTTTGCTTGGGTAGCACTGTTAAACTGAGCAGACATGCAGACTACATTTTAGTAATCTCATCACGTAACATTCGTTTTCTAAAAACAATCACATAGTATTGCATGTTTTACTGTGGTAGAAAATACGTTAGCTTAATGCTAACGCATATGGGGAATCCTATAGACACCGCGCTAGGTATTAGCATCAATTAATTCACGTTAATGTTTTTGTATGAGCCTGACATTTGCTCTGCAGATAGATAACAGGTTCCCTAACAGAAAGTCTGAAGCTTGAAGTTCTTTTCAAACCTTTACTTGGGAAGCACTGTAAAACTGAGTAGACATGCAGAATATTTTAGTAACCTCATCTCGTAACATTCGTTGATAGAATGCAGGCTGCGAGGCTCGCGTAAGACCTTACGTAAAAATTGACGCTAGTCTAGAAAAAGGGGCCGACGCACGCAAGACGTGACAAGTCGCGCAAGGGTCACACAAGGGGCTTGCGCGGCCTCTTGCGCTTGCGCTTGCGCTTACGTCCCCGAGCATAAATCAGCCTTTAAGTGAATGAGCCCCAAGAACCGCCAGTATCAGAGACAGATTACATTGATCTCAATGGGAGCCAAAGGGAGGACGTCCTCCGTGCAGTAATTTCTTGTTACGATAGGGGGTGCTAATGTTATTTTAACTCAGGGAAACAAATTATAATATGCAAAGTATTAAATACTGAAATCAAACTGCATTTTTAAAGGAGTTTAGTCAGTTCAATTACAAAAATACATTTCTCAAAAAGTTTGGGGAGGTTCTTCCTCCGTTTCCTCAATGGAAGAACCTCCACTGATATGTGTGTATTTATATGTATATGTGTGTATTTATATGGGTGTATGTATATGTGGGTATTTATATGGGTGTGTGTATGTGTATGTATATGTGTGTATTTATATGGGTGTGTGTATGTGTATGTATATGTGGGTATTTATATGGGTGTGTGTATGTATATGTGTGTATTTATATGGGTGTATGTATATGTGTGTATTTATATGGGTGTGTGTATGTGTATGTATATGTGTGTATTTATATGGGTGTGTGTATGTGTATTTATATGGGTTTATGTATATGTGGGTATTTATATAAGTGTGTGTGTGTATATGTGTGTATTTATATGGGTGTGTGTATGTGTATGTATATGGGTGTATTTATATGTGTTTATATGGGTGTATTTATATGTGTTTATATGGGTGTATTTATATGGGTGTATGTATATGTGTGTTTTTATATGTATGTATATGGGTGTATGTATATGTGTTTATATGGGTGTATGTATATGTGTGTTTTTATATGTATGTATATGTGTGTATGTATATGTGTTTATATGGGTGTATGTATATGTGTGTTTTTATATGTATGTATATGTGTGTATGTATATGGGTGTATGTATATGTGTTTATATGGGTGTATGTATATATGTTTATATGGGTGTATGTATATGTGTGTATTTATATGTGTGTATGCATATGTATGTATATGTGTGTATTTATATGGGTGTATGTATATGTGTATATTTATATGGGTGTGTGTATGTGTATTTATATGTATGTATTTATATGGGTGTATGTATATGTGTGTATTTATATGGGTGTATGTATATGTGTATATTTATATGGGTGTGTGTATGTGTATTTATATGTATGTATTTATATGGGTGTATGTATATGTGTGTATTTATATGGGTGTGTGTATGTGTATGTATATGTATGTATTTATATGTGTGTTTTTATATGGGTGTATGTATATGTGTGTATGTAAATGTGTGTATGTGTGTATTCATAGGGATGTTCTCTAAGGGGAGGACCAATGAAAAGCATTCCATTAGGCCCACAATATGCAAAACCACAATGCATTACTGAATTAAATGGCATCATCAGACGTCTTGAAGGAATATTGAAGAAAATAAACTTCAATTAGGCCATAATTCCTACGAGCACCATAATTCAAATATAAAATGCTTTTAATTGAGGATCATTACTGTACGCAGCACCTCCTATGAGACTGCTTGGGCTCCCTAGATAGTTTCCAGGGCAATTTTGATGGAGCGTATTTCACGCTCCCATATTTTACCAAAGTGGGGTGCGCTAGGGGGATTCAATTTGAAAAAGATCCTATGCCTGGCCAAAATTGCCTGAAGGTCAGGTGTCAAGGCTTGGCTTATGCTTACTTCTTAGAGCCACTAGTAGCTCTCGTGTCCCATGTGTAGGGCCTGAAACAATCCATCCCAGTGGAATAGAAGGGAGGTTTCAGAGGCAAAGGCAAGCAGGAGAAGATCACGATTGTGTAGGTGGTCATCATAATCCTTAATTATAAGCTTAGTGAGTTTGAAAGTATGCTAAATCCTTCTCAAAGGAGTCCAGCTGGGCTGGTTTCAGAATTGCAATCTCAGCATCTTTTCTGGAACATCAGCATCGTTTCTAAAGATGGAGTTGCAAGCTGCACATGAAAGGTCAAGAAGCTCCTGAAAGGTGGCTCACTGGCTAAGTTCAATTTTGAGAAATCAAGGTAAAGATTTGATATGTAGCAGATACTTTCATCCAGAGCGGCTTATAAAGACCGCAACAGCAGTCAGGCAATGAAACCCAGATCAACTATTCAGAGGGTGATGACGTTAACCACATTGCCAACAAATACCACAGTCTCCAACTAGGGGTGCAACAATTAATCGACTTAGTCGACTTAGATAGATAGATAGATAGATGGATACTTTATTGCTCCCGAGGGAAATTAAGGTCATCCAGTAGCTTCCAGTAGCTTACACAAACAAACATGAATCACAATAAATACAAAAACAAAAACAATACACATAGGGAGAACATGTACACAGGGGGTGGGGTGTTTACATATAACATATACATATAACATTGTGCATTTCTTGTGACAGAGCTGCAAAGTAGTGGAAAAGTAGTAGTGCAAGAGTGTTCATGTGCATGTGTGGATAGTGCAAAGAGTCCTGTGCTTATGTGTGTGGGGATAGTGTAAAGTGATATAAATATAAATACTTAAATAAAGTAAAGACAGTCCAAGGGGCTAGTGTAGCCAGTAAAAAAGTAGAAAAATGTAGAAAAGGATGGGCAGTAGGATGGAATAAAATGTGATGAGAAGAGGAGGGCATACTGCGGTATACTCATGCAGAGAAGTCCATCTCCCTCCCCCCTCCCCTTCTGTGCGGTGTTGTAGAGCTGAATGGCCCTGGGGACAAAGGACTTCCTCAGCCTGTCTGATGAGCATGCCAGTGACAGGAGTCTGCCACTGAAGATGCTCCTCTGTCCATTAAAAGTACTGTACAGTGGGTGGTGGTCATTGTCCATGATGGTCAGCAGCCTGCTCAAGGGTCCTACTCTCCGCCACTGTTGTTAGGCAGTCCAGATTGGTGCCAACAACAATCATGACTTAAAACAAATTATCAAATTAGTTGCCAAGTCGTATGTTTTTCGTGCTTACTAGTAAGGCACGGCATGAGAGCACATCATCTATACAGGAACATCTAAAGAGGAGGCATGTTGTCTCTCTGAATGATGAAGACTTATCTCTGTAAATTAGTTAATGTCAGTGTTAAAATCACTGTAAAAGTCACTGTAAAATCAGTGTTACTTCACGCAATGAGCTTTAACGTTTTCAATGGTTAATGGCACTGACATCGCATTGTTGACATTGCAAATCGGATTTTCAACAACAACTGATGCGATGTTGGGGGGTGCATTAGGACTCCTTTAGCGCGGCTGACTCTGGTTCAGTTCCCTTCCAAACCCAAAGGTTGTCGCTCTGGATGCAAGCATCTACTAAATGACTACATTTATCTTTATTTCTCAAAATACAATTTTTAAGTCTAATGGTCATTAGCTGACCATCAAAATGCACATCACTTTGGGGCTGCTCTAACTGAAAGGCACAGGTAATGCAGTATTAAGAAGGGTGCTATATCACAGTTTACTGAGCATATGTTATAGCGTGACATTATCACTAACATTTCATTTTCACCATCTTCTTTACTCCAAAGATCAAAAAGGCAGGACACACAGTCAAACCAGGAAAGGAAAGAGACAACATTTTTTTAGTTTTATGAAAAAATACTTATTTCGAATAATGCAAAAAAAAATCTGCAAAGACACAAAGGCAAAGGTTCAAATAGATAAAAAGACATTTGCTCACTTCACATGATATGTCTGCACCCGACGTACTGCCCTGCAGCATCAGGAAATACCCTTCATATGTCCACCACACATGAAGGGAGCACGAGGAAACCTCAGCCTCAGCTGACAGAGCAACTGTGGACCACATGTCTGCATCATCTGAACTGGGAGAGGAGAGGAGGAAAGCACGTATCGTTTTTTTTTTTCACACAGTCTGTGAATTTGTATTCAGTTGAGTTACCTGTGGTATTTCCCTGCAACATAGGCTATACTTTCTTTCTCTGTCAAAGAGCATGCGTGTAGTTTCCACAAGAACACCGGGCAAAAAAACAAGATATCACTCACAGGGTTGTAAAAAAACATGTTTTTTGCCCCTACCGAAGTGACATACCTTCTATGTAGACATCAGAGAACAATTTCAGATACTGAATACATTCATACATTTAAAAGCTGCACAGGCACCTTGAGAATTTCTACCCTTTCCTGTTAGAATTGTGGAGAAACTGTAACAGACTGTAGTTATCATGTCTTGTGAATGTCATTTAAGGTTATTTAAAAGTTTCCTTTAGCTAGCAATCAAGTGCTGTTTGTTGTGAAACCTGAAGCAAAGTTTAATTTATCAAAATGAGCTGTTTTGTGGAAGATGTTAAATGGGTTCCCGTAGACATTGAACAACCCTGAGGAAAATAATGGGACATCATTGGAACAAGGGCTTACTCTGATACCAATGCAGTGAATGAAGGGGGGGAAGTCTCCCCTCCCCCTGGCCCTGGAACACTTCAATTGAGCAGGTGCCAGGTGATTTGACCTAAACATTTAGCATCCATTCCCACACAGCACCATAACACTTAATAAATGAGTAAACTGCAGTTAATACACAGATGAGGTCAATACACAGGTTTGTTTTATAAAATTAATTGAAATACTGTAATGCGGTTTATATACGTATGTGAATATTTGGGCGAATAACTGCAAAAAAAGTGAATGGAAATCAGTGGACATCATAAACTAGCGGTGACCAAAACTAAAGTGACAGATAGCTTGATGCCATCTAACGTATACTATGGAGTCTAATACTGATATCGTTTCCACTATTCTAAGGCTAGGTTTGAGCAAATGTTTTGACACAAACTAACATGCCTTACCCGGGCCTAACCCTAATCCTAGATACTTCAGAGGGTAATTTCATTTTTAAATAATATATAATGAAGTATAATTTCACACACTGTAATGTTAAAAACTATAATTAGTCCAACATGCTCATTCCCAACTCATGAAATACTGAAGCATGGTCTGATGCCCTTTGCTAAACTATAAAGCTCTAGGTTCCCTTCTAGCGTGAGGTTTGCATGCTCAGGGCATTAGATACCAATGGGATTCCTTAAATGTTGGTTATACTGTGTATTATGTCTGTATTTGCAAACTCTTGGACTAAAAACTCTCTATGGGGATATTTTTTTAATTTGCGATTTTGAAGCAATTGCCAAGTATCAATTCCCAATGTTATCTAAAAATGTAAATGATATGCTTTTGGCTACTTTGTTTGCAAATAATAAAAACAGTGGGCAAAAAATACTTGGGCCTCTCATTGCCACTCCATGTGTTTCTCTACAGTTGCGGTAGAATATCTTCTGCATGGTCTGGAGCACTCCTTGAATGGCTCTGATGAGAAGCTAGGAAAAGCAGCAGCAGACGAAAGCTTCTATGGCTTGCAGCATTCTTGGATTAGAGCCAGTGGCGTAACCTAGTAACGACGTGCCCAGTTGCAAGATATTCTGAAGGGCTATTGTAGCGTTCCCTAAAAAAAAAAAAAAAGTGTTTATTTAATCAACCTTACACTTTTCAGAAGGGGTGGGTGTGTACACAATGAATACCGATTCAGTGGCTGTCTCTTGACGTCCTGCTCTGTATCACTGACTGGCATCACCTCAACCTGGTCCTTGCCTCTGTCATCTTCATTACGCATTCCTACTTGGGTCGGGCCACTTGGGGTGCTGACTACAACGGAGCTGCCTGGTTCTGACTCTGTCTCTGATTGGTTAGGCCTGCAATCAATAATATGGATTTGTTTTACATTGGAATAAATGTGGAAACACTTCGTTACATTTTGATCCCCTCCAGGAAAGTTTATCTAATGCTAGGAATAGCCTCCCTAGCACCTTGTTGCCTATTAGCTAGCGTAACATAATAATTTGCTATCCACCTAGTAGCGACCACTATTTACCCAACTTGTAGCCTGCCCTACCATAATGTATGTAGGCTATAACTTGTCTTGAAATGTACAGTACTGTGCAAAAGTTTTAGGCAGGTGTGAAAAAATGCTGTAAACTAAGAATGCTTTCAAAAATGGAAGTGTTAACAGTTTATTTTCATCAATTCTTCATAAATTAACAAAATGCAGTGAAGGAACAGAAGAAAATTCTAAATTAAATCAATATTTGGTGTGACCACCCTTTGCCTTCAAAATAGCATCAATTCTTCCAGATACACTTGCGCACAGTTTTTGAAGGAACTCGGCTGGTCAATTGTTCCAAACATCTTGGAGAACTAACCACAGATCTTCTGTGGATGTAGGCTTCCTAAAATTATTCTGTCTCTTCATGTAAACCCAGACAGACTCGATGATGTAGAGATCAGGGCTCTGTGGGGGTCATACCATCACTTGCAGGACTTTCTGTTCTTCTTTAAGCTGAAGATAGTTGTTAATGACATTGGCTGTATGTTTGGGGTTATGTTCCTGCTGCAGAATACATTTGGTGCCAATCATACGCCTCCCTGATGGTATTGCATGATGGATTAGTATCTGCCTGTATTTCTCAGCATTGAGGACACCATTCATCCTGACCAAATCTCCAACTCCACTTGCAGAAATGCAGCCCCAAACTGGAAAGGAACCTCTACCGTGCTTCACTGTTGCCTGCATACTCTCATTATTGTACCTCTCTCCAGCCCTTCGGCGAACAAACTTCCTTCTTCTACAGCCAAATATTTCTAATTTTGACTCATCAGTCCAGAGCACCTTCTGCCATGTTTCTGCACCCCAGTTTCTATGTTTTCGTGCTTAGTTCAGTCACTTGGCCTTGTTTCCTTGTCGGGGTAGAGCTTTTTGGCTGCAACTCTTCCATGAAGACCACTTCTGGCCAGACTTCCCCGGACAGTAAATGTCTGTACCTGGGTACCACTGGTTTCTGCCAGTTCTGAGCTGATGCCACTGCTTGAAATCTTCCGATTTCGAAGGTAAATAAGCTTGATGTGTTTTTCATCAGCTGCATTAAGTTTCCTTGGCTGATCACTGCGTCTACGATCCTCAACGTCTTCTTCAAAAGAGCTTGAACTGCACATTTTGAAACCCCTGTCTGGTTTGAAATCTTTGTCTGGGAGAGACCCTGCTGATGCAGTATAACTACGTTGTGTCTTGTTGCTGTGCTCAGTCTTACCATGTAAATGGATAAAAAATAAACATTTATTGTTTACATTTTTCAAAGCATTCTTAGTTCATAGCATTTTTTCACACCTGCCTAAAACTTTTGCACAGTACTGTATATCTATCAAAATTGCCGAAGGTTACCTGTTGCATGGTTGCTGACCAGTGGCGGCTCCTGAAAAAATTCTCAGGGGGGGGCAATTATTTTGATAATGATTAAGGCGACCCATTCAGCAGGTACATTTAGTTAGCCGTTGCTGTACTCATACAGCAATACCTTTTTGTCCACTTTTGACAGCAACCAACAGTAATATTTCCCCTCGTTCTACATAGCTAGAGTAGAAAGTTACAGGTGGAACGCTATGCAAGAAAGTTATATTCAGGAGCCTTCATAAGCAAACATGATGTGGCTCCACATTAAATGATCCCACTTTTTCATGATCCACATGTCTCAAATGTTGTATGATGTAAAATATGATATACACATGATATGTCCAGTAACAACATAAAGAAGGGAGCAACATAAGTCAAAACCAACTGTATTTATTGACTGATCTTGAAAGTATTGGCTTACAAAGCAAAATAAGTCATCACATAAAAAAATATTCATAGTTAGTTCACACTGTGAAACCTATGAAAAGTGACAGTGGTTTACAGAAAAACTGACCGCATTAGCCACTTCACGACCGCGATTTTCTTTCGTTCCAATTTCCCTCCCTTTGTAGAAACCTGGTGAATGGATACATTTGGTCTAGGAAGTCCTAATTGTTTTTTGGTCAATTTATCTTCATTAGTAGGCTGACTTAAAAGAAGTTTCTGTCAAAGAGAGGATGGAGTTGTTGTACTGAACAGGTGTCATTTTGACATGCCTCTGTTGAAGCTGTGTGACGTCCTTCTTGGCTTTTACCATAGGCTTTTACGTCCATTACTTATGACACGACATGGAGGGGGCCCTCCTGGAAGCCATAGAGAATGCATTGAGAGCTCTGTTTTGTGAAAAAAACATGGGAGCCAATGGGAGAGGTCTGGGGCGAAATTAATTTCTTCCGAAATCGGCCCGAAGGGGCGGGGCCATTTAAAGCCCGACTTTTGCCTTGACTTCCTGGCTGTTACCTGATTGGACAATGACATTCAAAGGCATATCAGACAGTCTAGTGGTAGAATCCATCACAAAAACAATATGAAATTTACATTTACATTTAGTCATTTAGCAGACGCTTTAATCCAACGCGATTTACAAGGAAATTGCATTTAAACATGAGGTTTTTTTTTCCTTTTCCCATAGGCAGAGCGTTGCCCAAATCGCCCTTATGGACGAGCCGTCCCTGTTGCATACACCATAGATATCATATATGGGCCATTCTACCGAATTGGTGCAAAGTCAGGTCGGAAATATTTTGAATTTTTTTATGTTTTAGTCCCAAAACTTTGTCCGTATGTATATGGTACCATATCTAAAGCACACATATCTAGTAAAAGAACAGTCCATTTTTATATTGTATTTTCAGAATGTGTTGGAATGTTTTTCCTCTTCCAAAAACTTGTCACTACAGACACATCACATTTACTATAGTAAAAAAGTATTATTATTGACCTGTTCAGATTGTGTTTCTTTCCCTTCTCTGAAGAGTCTTTTTACAAATAATTCTTGAAGGTTTTCACAATGAAATCCATAAAAATGAAATTTTTACCAAATTTTCAAGTTCAATTTATACAATTCATTAGCCTGGATACCAGCCCAAACCCCGCCCACAAATGTTTTGGTCAGGGAGATTTGGTCTGGCTCTGGGCTAATTGGGAGAGAGTTTCATCGGTCGGATAAAACCGGACCAATCAAATTGTCAGGGCGGGCTTTATACGTTTATGGACAGATACCAACGCTTGAGTTGAATTAACCGGTAGATTCGAACTCCGACCAAGATGGCCGCGTCTCGGGTGCTTAGTGGGGAATATTTCATGTGAATTAAGCTATCTACACGACTTTTTAATGTCTACATTGACTCGGTTAGTTGTGTATGTGCCACACGAATGTTGCAGAGTATTGTTTGTCTTAACTAAAGCTCTCTAGACCATTATTGTTAGATCATTGCTAACGCGTACACAAAAAACCCATTGAAACAAACTGTAGCTTGTAGCCTTAATGCTAATTAATTAACGTGAGCAGGCATATCTCAACAGACATTGACAGCGCATTAATTTTGAAAGAGGAACAGAGAAACGCGATCAAGGCATTTGTTGAAAAGATGTTTTTGCCGTCCTTCCTACGGGATCAGGTAAAAGTTTAATCTATCAGATGGTAATACTACGTAGGCATTTTCTTTCCTGGTTCGTTGAAACACGCCCCATAATCACAGCCCAAAGGTTCGGTATCAGACTCATATTCTGACTAGAATCATGAGTATGACATCGTCAGGCTAACAATTCATCTGTTTCGGTAGTGACTGCACTGTTGGATGGATGTTCATTTCTCTCCCAAAATCTTCCAAAAGGTGCTCTGGGCCGCCTTTTAGTCCACACAACACATTAATTTCAAAATTATGGGATTGAACTACTTGCCATTTCATTTTGTCACTACCGAAATCATAAGGTCACTACCATATGTTTCGGTAGTGACTGTTTCGGTAGTGACAATTCTAGCTAACTTTAAGCATAAATAAAGAATGCTAGCAAGCACACGGCTTGCAAACAAATCTTTGAAGAGGTGTACACACATACAAACATAAGATTTTGCTTGAAACCCCAAAAGGTTTACTTAATTGAAGAAAACATGGGTTTCGGTAGTGACAATTCTTAAGGTTACACGTCGATTTTCAGACTTTGGAACACATTTGTATAAAAACTATGGGATTTAGCTACTGACCATTCAACCATGAGGGACATGGATGCAGTGTCACTGCATGGTAAAAAATGCAGGGTTGTGGCTAAAACAGGCTCAGCCAATGGACTAAAACTCTTGTGTTTCGGTAGTGACATTAAAACTGGGGACATGATTTTTTGAGTAAAGTTTATATATTTAAAAATTAAACCTACAATAAATCTAAATATTCCAAGTTCTGTTTAAACCCAATCATAAAGATCTTTGAAATTAGATCATTGAAAAAACTTTAAAAAAACTGAAAAGTGTCATTTACAGGCATTGAAATTTAGATGTCAGGGTTGGGGACAGCTACTTCCCAATAGAAAGTACCCTATAAATGATGATTTAGCTTATCACTATCTCATTTAATGCATTGGGTTTATATAGACAATAACATTTTCTTAGTTAATATCTATGCCTAAATACCTAATTGTTTTGTAAATAGTTTTTATTGTTGAGGGACTGCATATTACACGAGTTCGGTAGAATTTTCATGTTTTCATGTCACTACCGAACACAAGAGTTTTAGGGCCTGATTTACTAACATGCGACCGCTGCTTAATCTGCGTTCGCACATTAACGCACAGTGTTTTTGCGCATTTTCCGTGGTATTTATCAAACCACATCTGCGCTGGGCACTGTGTGCTTACTCCGCCCTTTAAAGGGCCTGATTTACTAACATTGATTTGCAAACGCAGCTTAATCTGCGCCTTTGCCAGGCGCACATTAACGCACAGTGTTTCCCCGCATTTTCCGTGATATTTATCAAGCCAGATCAGCGCTGGGCAATCATTATTTAGCGCACCGTTGAAAGACTGGAGAAATTGCCTGCAAGTTACTGCCACCATGGAGATTCGAGGAAGAAAAAACTAAGGTTCAGCGAAGAGGATATAGATATATTGGTTCACGTTCGCTCAATCACTGAACCTGATTCAATGGGTTATATTGTTGTTTTGCCCGCCATCACCTACAGCGAGATGTTTAAAAGAACACGATTATAAATAATATGCTATTGGTGGCATTAATGCATACACTGTCTTTTATAACAATATAGATGTGTACATGGCGAGATTAATACGTTCTACAAGGGACATGGTTTCACTACAATATATCCCCACTGAAACAAATACATTTACCAAGTAGCCAGGCCTCTCCAAAATCACCGTTGCTCAAATCATGGATAGATGGCACTATTCCGGAAGATAAAACTGTCATGGACAGACCACTATCACGTAAGTAATGGTCATGTTGGCATCGCATATGACCTGGACATTCATTGAATATGTGTGCTTTCTGTTTCGTTAAACGTGTTCGTGGATTGAAGATGGGACTGTTTGCATGTGGGTGCGATGAATGGCTCCAATTACGTTCGGAAAGTTTAATTTCAGCTAGGGGAAATGTATATTGACCAGTGCGCCGTAGCAATGTGTCGAGTACCTGGGTGAATATTTGGCTGAGTGAAGGCTGAGATATACCAACTGCAGATGCTATAACTGTTTGAAATGATCCGATGCCAGTATTTGCAATGTTGCAGTCCAGAGTTTACCAACTGATTGAATGGAATGTGATTTCGGTTGGAGGGTTCGATGTCGTCTCTGATCTGGTTCAGTAATTGAAGTATTGCGTGGCTGGTTAACCAGTACCGTCTAATGATTTGTGGTTCGCTTAACTGAAAATGTGTTATACGAGTTGAAAAAATAATTTCTGTGCACTATCTCTGTCTTCTTTCTTCGCCTTGCTCTTATCACTGCTGCCATATCATCGTTTTCAGACTCAATGGAAATGCGCTTCCTGGTTAAGACGTGCTTTTATGAGGCGGAGAATTAGCGCGCAAATCAGGGACGTGCGCTCGCCAGGCAGTTTAGTAAATACCACGCAATACAACATTAGGCGCACTCCTCCCATTAAAGTGCGCTTCACGCCTACGTTACCACCCACGTCTCCGTGCCATCCCACCTGTTGGCAGGTACACACCCTCAAAGCGTTAATATGCGACTCTACTCAAATGCGCCCCCTTAGTAAATACCGTTTTATGTTTACGATCGCTATTTTACGCCAGAAATGGGCGCAATCCTGTTAGTAAATCAGGCCCTTAGTCCATTGGCTGAGCCTGTGTTTTAGCCACGACCCTGCATTTTTGACCATTCAGTGACACTGCATCCACTTCCCTCATGGTTGAATGGTAAGTAGCTAAATCCCATAGTTTTTTATATAAATGTGTTCCAAAGTCTAAAAATCGACGTGGAACAGATGCCGAGACAGCAGTCATCTGTGCTGAATATGGCATCAGCAGTCATCTGTGCTGAATATGGCATCAGCAGGCGCTACAAAACCTACATCCTCCACTATTGACCGATCGCCAGGGCTCCGCCCCCTAGTTATTGTTGCTACGTCCGACACAATTCACGGAACTGTCAACCTTAAAGCCATGGCAAGTACGGAGTGATGATTTTTGGAGTAATACCTCCGCGGTATCCTCCAGATCAAGCCAAAAGGGACTGCAATATGTAGTGGAAGGATATATCCAAAATATTAAGATCAACAACGAAGTGGACACAACAATAATTGAAGCAAAGGCATAGCCTACAGGTCTCAAAAAAAAAAAAAAATAGAAACCCTGCGACCTCTTCATTGAAATGCAACCAGCACAACCTTGTAGACTAGTCATGTTATTTCACCACTGGGTAAGATCTGTATACAATATTTCAAGCTAGTTAATAACCTCCAAAGATTATTCTTATTATTTATTCCGTCTCTGGCGAGAGACTCTGGAGGTATGTATGGTGACTATCCTAGCTAGCAATGCTGATGTTACCGTCAGTAACCTTGTGTAAATGTGCACGCTGAGCTATCAAAGCTGGCGATTGCGAACGCCAGCAGCATACATACAAAGTGTTCGTTAAAAGTTCTGTTCAATGTTGTATTAAGCATAAATACAAACTACAAAGTGTTCGTTAAAAGTTTTGTTCAATGCTGGCGTTTGCTGTCGATAGCTTCAACAGCTCTGCGAGCAATCATACAGACATTAACAGTGACATTTAGACAGGCACATACATTAACATTTTTTTTTTAACATGAACACTTTGGTTGGATAGACTAGTTATGTTATTCTAGTGGTAATAATACAAGTATTCATGATCCATAACTGTTAGGGGATTTTCTCTCAATTAGATAGTTAGCCATCATACCTAGCGATAGCTAGCTGGCAGCAAGCAGCTTGATTTACTTTGGAGCAGACATATGTGTATTTTGCGGTATATTTAGTTGGGTGTGGGGTGACCACACTGTTTAATACACAGCTGGCACTTTTGCGCCTGTGTTTTGGGCTTTGGGGAAGCGAAAAAAAAACGACGTATCCCTCTAATCTCTCAGGGTACCTCATGTCATACCTACAAGTCCCGTAGGCACACTGTTTAACCACGCTGCTCAGACCTCAAAGTTGTCGGACCTTCTTCTCTTAGTAGCCGTTGCTAAGGTATGATTGGTCAAGGGCCGTTCTAGGGAGGAGTTTCGCGATCGGTCAATTGTGATCCCATGTGTGCTGGTCTCTTCCCAACATTACCTCCAACCAGTTGTGTTGTCGGTAAAATCTCTTTAAGTCATGGATTAAATCATGTAAGATTGTATACAGTATGTACATGTGTCGCTTATGATTATCCTAACTCACGTGTGTAATGTCTGTCACTGAGACTTTTTCCTATCGAAATGCCTGTCTAAATCTTTGGCTGTCCACCAGAGACCACAGCACTCACAAAGAGTATAAAAGTAATGAATCAATCAATTCAAGTTCTTTCGCGCTTTCCTTTTCAATCAGTGTGAGTTGTTTGGCGCTCTGTTAATAGCAGTATGAATTCCAGCCTTCCTGTCACTTTAGATTTGACATTGTTGTTGTATGTCATGTTGCAAGTGACGCAAAAGACAGGACAAAGTGAATCCGATTTGAGAAGCTAGAGAGTCCGGACTGAGATGCATCTGTAGAAATCCAGTTAGGAAATCCAGTTGCTGACTTTAAAAATCAATTTGGATACAATCTGGATAAGCCAAAAAAAAACTGAATTAGGCTGGCAATCTGAACAAGGCCTATGGCTCAAACTACATACACCTTGGAAGTCAAAACGTTATAGTGGATGTAAATGTCCCTTTTTTTTTTATAGACTGGGAAAATCTTGTCAGACAGCTTCGAATGGGCTGCTGTTTAATATGAAGTCAATCTGCAAGGTCAAGCCATCTGCAAGGAGGAGCAGTTTAGCTGTCCTGCCTGCATCCGGGCAATCTCGGGTGATGGAAACCGCAGGCATTACTAGTTTCCATTATCGGGCCAAACCCGGCGTGTTTGCCAAGGCCAGTTGCGTCCCCATTGTCTCTTCCGGGGCTTGATCTCAGTTCTCAGGGCTTCCTCCTGGCTTGTGGCCAGGGGCTTTTGGCTCAACAATTCCTTGTGCCAAGCAGATCTAACTGGTGCTTGAGGTATGTCAAGGTGAAAGGTTAGCAGAGCCAGGTAAGAGAGGTTCAGCGCCAAAAGGAGTTAACTAGAAAATATCAAATAATCATAACAGATAAAAAAGTGAGAATAGTTGGAGCTGGTCAACACACAAAATCAGGTCTCTACTTAATATTTGGGGAAATAAAAATGTTTATGGTAGCTTGATTAAGTAGGAGGGACTGAACAACGAACACAATTGTAATACTTTTGATAGGTGTCGTTCTCGGTTGATGGGCATAAAAGAAATGTGGAGTTGCATGAATACCAGGGTACGCATCAATTACAACCCCAAGTCAGTTACAACTTTAAAAAATTACAAATAATTTCCCCTTGCTGTGTTACATGACGCGGCAGGCTATGGACACGTTGCCTATCACGATCCACAACATGAGTGGATCAAATCACAATATATAAACACAATGTATACAATACAAAACAGAGATTGGATGAAAAGAAATGTAGGCTATGGATGTCTAATTACCATCAACCTCAGATTGGATGATCATTAACCATGCCATGCCATGAAGGATTAGATGTCCAGCCATGAAATGAATAACCTTGCGTTAACGTTTTACAACATTTATATTCTCTTGATCAATGAATTGTCAACATATTTCAGTACAAAACTCAGCTGGCTCAACTGAACACAATATATGTGGATGTTTAATTAACATAAAATTACAGCGTGATTGTTGAAGCTTATTTATTTTAGAGAACGAGTTGCATAGTGTGATGTAAACATATAAGGGGATGCACCTCTATACCTATCTGTGTTTGTTTGTGAGCAGGATTACTTGTTTGGTTTCCCACTAAAATACTGGAAGGGTGGGGTATGGGCCAGGGAAGAACCTATTAAATATTGTGGCAGTTTGAATTGAAGGGGATTGTTAGGCGTTTCTGGAGGTATTCGCTGTACTGAATGCTCTTGATGTTCAGGTTTGTGTCCAGGTGAAACGGAGTGGAGCAAATCAGGAGGGTGCTGGTTCCACAGTAGGGGAAGAAGTGGAATAATCTAATGCTTTTAGCAGGTGCTACATAATTGTACATAATTGTAATTGTTTTTTTTTTTTGCAGAACTCATCTCTGTCAGAAGGAGAAGATCCGTGTGAAGGTGATAAAGCTGCACTGGGATTCTGTCAAGGCCCATGCCACTGTCTTGTCTGAGTTGTCTCTTCATCTGAGTGAAGACATCCTGCAAAGTGAGGTGGTGAACACACAGAGACGCGTTGCTGCAGGCGCAGGCGAATGTATATATGTCTATGGCCGTTCCTACCACATCTACCCGCATCAAGACAGGAAGGAAGTGGTAAAGTAGTAAAGCCCGCCTCTTGCTTGATCTGATCGGCTGCCTGGGCCGAGTGTGACATTGATGAGCTCTGCACCTAAAAAAACGCGACGTAGGAACCATAGGAAACAATGGTTTTGCTAGCGTCCCGTTTTTAAAAATGCTTCTCTGTGTGTTCGGCCCCTATATGTGCACTTCTACTCTGAGCTTTTTTATCATTTGTTTTACCAAATTTTGTCCCTTCTTAAGGACATATTTACAGAAAATGCAAGGAAGGGTCTTACCTGCCTCATTCACAGAAAGCAGGGGTAAATGAGACAGCTGCAGAGGCGTGCAAAGAAGTTCTACCTGCCTGCACATCCTGTCATCAGCAGATGACAGCCTTGTTTTGGACACAACAGAGAGTTCAGATGAACTTGTCCTCGTGCTGTTTCATAATACCTGTGCTGTAAATCTGTGTTTAAATTGTATCTGAATTAATTATATCTGAATAAATTATACTTGCAAACAATTTGTTTAATGTATGTAAAGATAGGAACAATTCCATTCTAAGGGACACAGCAGGCACTGTGAGAGTGTGTGGAGTGATTTAACTTCTCTCCCACTATAGATATTCTCTACCACTCTATTCTCTAACAGTTTCATTGATCTATGACTTGTCTGCTTTAAATGGTCACTCAAAGGGTAAGCTTAGTTTTGCATCCATGAATTGACATTATAATAGGGTCATTAAACTGGCTTGCACCTGTGTTTCATTGACGCCTGCACTAAGGCTGTCCCTCTCCACTCAACTGTATATCTAGGAATATAGATAAGAGACACCTTTCATACTACACATCTCTCTCCACTCTTTTTTGTCTCTCTGTCTTTATCCATAGCCACTCTTGTTCACTCTTCTTTCCTTTCTTCTTATGATTACTCTGTCCATCAATTCCCACTCATTTTTCACCTTCTTATGTCAGCTTTCTCTGACTTAATTTCAACCAACACGTTGTTCAAAATATGTTGTAGCTTATTAAACTGTAGGGCTTCATTGACCAGCACTTATAGGGGAGCAAAGTACGTCCCTCAAACATCCAAAATAACAACACCATTACTGAATATAATAATACAAATAATAATAATGTATAGCAGCAATAATAAGAATAATAATGTATGCAAGATGTACAATCTTGGATGGCTAACAACTTCCTGCTCCTTAACTCCGATAAAACTGAGGTTATGCTTGTAGGCCCTAAACAATTGAGAATTACACATTCTATTCAATTCATTTTATTTTATTTTATTTAATAACATTGTCTCAAGGCGCTTTTCAGTGCCTGAGCCCCCTTAGAGCAAGCACAATGGCAACAGGCAGGAAAAAGTCCCTGTAAATCAAGAAGAAACCTTAAGCAGAACCACGGCACATAAGGGGGGTTCTGCTTGAGGTCAGCCGGGAAGAGATGGGTGAGGGGTCGTGTGGCAGAAGGGTTGTGATGGGTGCATGTGGGCCGAGGGTTTCTACAGGTAGGTTGGTTGGAGAGACTTCAGCAGCGTCCCATAGTAAAGACAGTCTAGACTAGGAGAGAAAGAAAGAGACAGAGTAAGTGGGTAGAGTTTGGGTGTCAATATGAAATGATGAGGAGCAGAGGTGATGAGGACCAATGTTTCCACATCCATCAGCATTGGGATCATGCTATAAGAGAGAGAACAATTGTGTTAGTAGACACCAATTTGATAAACAGATAATAGTCAATTAACAGTAGGTAATATGGCCACTTTATCAGTATCAATATAGGCATTAGCAATTGGATATAAAAGGAGTGGGAGAGAAAGAGGCTGCCGAATTCATTATCATTAGAATTTAGTTTCGTTATGTTAAGTTTAGTTATGGTTTACCCACTTTAGTTAGGATGACAGGGATGGCAGAATTCACAACAGTGATGATGATCTGTAGTGTCAAAAGCAGCACTAAAGTCTAGAAGAACTAGTATTGGGGTGCACTCATGATCGGATGCGATTAGTAGGTCATTCAGGACTTTGACTAAGGCCGTTTCAGTGCTGTGATGCGCTCTTCAGTCAGATTGGAAGTCTTCTTCGATATTATTTTTATGTAGAAAGGAAGTAAGTTGCTTAGCTTTTCTTTTTTTAAGTATTTTTGAAAAGAAAGGGAGGTTGAATATTGTTCTATAGTTTGCCAGATTATTTTGAGAGCTGGTTTGATCACTGCTATTTTGAATGATTGTGGAACATATCCTAAAAGGAGTGAATTGTTTATTACTTTAAGTAATGTCTCACTAAATAAGGGTAGTGCATGTTTAAGTAGTTTGTAGGGATACAGTCTAGAAGGCATGTTGCTGATTTAGATGAGACGTTCAGAGAGTTGAGTTCAGGGAGGTCAATGGATGCGAAGCATTCAAGGAGTGCACCAGGTTGTGGGGGGGGGGGGGGTTGCAGGAGGCAGGGGTAGACATAGTGCATTTTGGAGGGTTGTACGGTCATTATTTTCAATCAATGAAAAGTAGTAAACTTATTTCGCCTTGGAAAGTGATCGTTTGTAGTTTAGAAGATAATCCTTCCATGCCAGGTACAACACCTAAAGTTTGGTGGAGTACCATTTATTTCTAGTTTCTGTGTAGTTTGTTTAAGTGCACAAGTCTGATCAGTGTACCATGGGGCCAGTCTTTTCTGATTTCTTATTCTCTTTTCCAGTGGTGCAACAGTGTCAAGGGTTGAGTGAAGCGCACGTATGATACCATCTGTTAGTAGGTTGATATGAATTGGGTGCTCACGGCACTTTCAGTGACAGGGGTAAGAGCTGTGGATCTGAAAGGGCAGTATTTTGAGGAAGAACTATAGGGTGGTCGATTTCTAACCCATGTGTTAAAACAAGGTCAATGATGTAGTTGTGGAGTTTTGGTAATGAGTTGGCGTGTTCACATGTTGGGGAAACCCAAAAGTTTCTATTAATGATTGGAATGCCACTGTAAGGCTATTATTTTCATTGTCCATGTGGATATGAGGACTTAAAAAGTTAAATTCAGGTCTTGGGGAAATACCTGTTGGTGTAGGAAATTGTTGCTACCCCACCTCCACGTCCTGTGCCACGTATGTGCCAGTGAACATGACTTTGAGGGGTGGAGTTTAAGGCTAGGAATTATCCAGGTTTCGGTTAGGAAAAGTATTTGGCGAGTGGCGTAGGCAACAACACCCGTGGGAATATCCCTTACCTGCCCCACTCGCACGAGTACTATATTGCTTTTATAAAACAATTCTATAGTCAACCAATTAACATTTCAACACAAAGTTATTGATTAAAAAATGTTTATTTAGCCATTGTTTCTCCGCAACAAAAAATAGTTCCATTGTCAACGTCTTGGTTTGAAATTATAAGAACTTTGAATTAACGGTTATCATCAATGCGTTATAGAATGTTTCATCGCGGAGTGATTTAATTTTAGCTGTGAAAAGTTGGGTTGTTCTGGGATAATCCAACTCATGGAACGTCTCTCGTCCAATCAGAAACAGCTAAATAATGCGATAGAACCCAATTGTTTTATAATATAATATAATATAACCAAAATACTGCTGTTAACGATAATACATTCAATTGCACATTTATATTCTATATGTTGCATATATTCAAGTTGTGTTATCCACTATGGGCTACACCATTGGTTTTCAATCGGGGGTACGTGTACCCCTGGGGGTACGTGAAGGTACTCCAGGGGGTACGTTAGATTTTTTAAAGATATATTTAAAATTAGACTCCATTCCAAAATCCTTTGAAAATTGTTATTTTACGGCTCTGCAGAAGGTTCCGTTGATTTGTTTGGGCCATATGTGGGTTTAATGTCTGCGTTCGCAGGTTTGTAATTTCTTGATATTCACTGCTGCGAAAAGTTTATGACCGCTGCCATTGGCAACAGGTTTTTTGCTTCAAATTCACATCTTTCATATCATTCCACAAGTAGTCCGGTCATTTAACGTAACGGAAGGTCACTGAAACTTGAAGTCAGAAGGTTGGGTTGCTACGCATTTCTGTGAAGAACAATTTTTTTCTTAGCGGAAATCACAAAATGGCAACAAACTCATTAAAAACAGGTATTCTGGATGAATGTCTTCTATCGTTTTGGCAAAAAACTGTATAATAACCGCTAATTTTTTCGCAAAAACATGGGAGCTGAACACACACAACTGTTGTTGCACACAGAAGTGTGTTTGCTCTCTCGAGGGAGAAGACTCAAACGGCTGTTGGAATTAAGATCTGAAGTACACACCTTTCTGATTGAGCACAGATCTCCCCATGCCACACAGACTGGCTTGCAAATATGTGCTATCTGGCAGATATATTAAGCAAACTGAATGAACTGAATATGTCTGCAGGGGAAGGGCACCAGTATTTTAAACCTGTATGACAAGGTGGGAGGCTTCCTGAAGAAAGCAGAGCTGTGGAGAAGAGCCTCTGCACAGGGGGATTTCACCTGCTTTCCTCAGATGGATGATTTTCTCATGTGAGGAAGTCAAGTTGGTCATCGTGGGACATTTGACCAATTTGATTCAAAATTTTAATTTTCAATTTCCTACTTTCCTGAAATGGAGGAGAAATCTACACAGCTGGATTGGGTGAAAACCCCATTTCTCTTGTCCGAAGCATGTGGAAGCAAACTACCTGTCACTAATCAGGAAACACTCCTGGAAGTGTCATCTGACCGTGGCCTCCAGATGAAGTTTGCCACATCCACACTCACACAGTTTTGGTTGTGTGTGAAGCAGGAGCACCCTGACCTGGGAGAGAAAGCTTTGGAGAAGCTACTACCCTTTGCCTCCACATATTTATGTGAGGCCTCCTTCTCTGCAATGACTGTGATCAAAACAAAGCAGAGAAACAGACTGCCTGGAGAAGAGCTTGATCACAGCAGTTGCCTCCCTGCCACCAAGACTGCCAAAGATTTTCAGTGAAGCACAAGTTTCTTGCTAAAATGTAATTGCAAACGCACTCAGTTTAATGCAACAATGTTCAATGTTCAATCTTCAGTGTTGACAGTTTAATAAATCAGACAATGATGGCATAGCACTGTGTATTACATATTTTTTTTCAATCACAAATGTTTTGCGCTGGTAAGGGGGTTCTTGGCTGAAAAATATTTCACAGGGGGTACATCACTGAAAAAAGGTTGAGAACCACTGGGCTACACACTTATCAACAACATGAATTCATTTATTGGAGAAAGAAAACATAAATATATCTGTGATTAAAAATAAGAGGTTTTTTGATACATGTTTGTGCAAATGCACAAACACATCTTTGTGGAAATAGTAGAAAAGTTAAAGATGGCGCTGCCCACACAACTATCTTGTACTGGGTGGTGACCCAGATGAGGTGGAG
This sequence comes from Sprattus sprattus, assembly GCF_963457725.1. Classification (NCBI taxonomy): domain Eukaryota; kingdom Metazoa; phylum Chordata; class Actinopteri; order Clupeiformes; family Clupeidae; genus Sprattus; species Sprattus sprattus. The sequence continues at coordinate 33,223,135 of NC_137925.1, read as the reverse complement.
AGTGAGACTATTAATAGAATATTAATAAAGCACGCTAAAGTTGAAGAATGGACCGGAGGCAGAGTCAGTTTCAGTTGGTTTGTATTTCAGCATGGAGACCCCTCTCGCTGTTGGTTCAAGAACGGTCTAACCTGAAAGCAGTTTGCTATCGCATTTATACAATTCAGGTTACAGTACAAAGGGAGAGGGGAAGGGCCACGCCCTTTTAGGTGAGAGAAGGGGGGTGGGGGTTACAGTTAGAGGTTCACCTATGGGGGGATGATGCCAGGACACAAGGCCTCTAGCAGGAAGAGGGGGGGGGAGGGTCACATGTCATTTGCATTGGATCTCAGTGAGAGACAGACCTAGTACACAATCAGAGTGAGTTGTAGATACAGAGCAGTACATCTTTACCTATAATAATAACAATAATTCCAGTTCCATCACTATAGTGAATGTCTTACAAGTAGATCTGATGGAGTCTGATTGTGTGCTGTGATCTGTTAGTACAGGGGTTTTCAACTGGTTTTGACCCAGGGACCACCATTCTGACTAGAAAGTAATTTGCGGCCCATGTGCGTGCGTGTTTAAAACTGCCGCGCCAAACCCCCTCTCTCCACACAGATATTCGGCCTATAACACTTAAATATGTGCAGTTATCAGGGTACATCACTTACCGCCGCCACAACGCCAGCCCCTCCCCCCAGTGGAAAAAATGTATTGCAACTATTAGAAAAACACAAACACAAACACAAACAGATAAAGACAAAGATAAAGATCCTTGAGACTGCATTCTGACTGTGTTCTTACCGACACACCAGGGCGACACCACCACATCTACCCTACAACCTATACAGTCCTTTACTCTCAGTTTAGTCAGTTTTACATTGGTCCATCGAGCCGAAGTGAGTGGTGCTTCTTTGGATTCCTAAGCCTTCGGAATGCAGTATCCTTTACCTCAGGGGGAACCTTCAGTGTTTTCTACACGCCCTCAGCAACAGTCTCATCCGCCTGCCTACCTCAGAGAGGATGATGTTGACCACATGGGCCGACAGCAGACAGTGCAGTATCAGGAACCCAATGCAGCACAGTATGCACAGGGGCTAGAAGACAGGCATCACAGCATGACTCTGGAAGGAGCAACAAGGATGACACCGCGTTCATCTCGCTCCGCCAGCCTTCTTAGGCAGCATGCAAATTATGTAACACTGGATGAGTGGAACATCCTTGAAGCACCTGCAGATCACAGTTACCAGCAGCACCTGATTCGTGCTCAGTCACAGATGACAGCGCCACCAGGGATGGTACAACTGTTGTCTTCATCCTTACATAGGCCTTGGGAGACCCCTGAACCTCCAAGGGCACAAGCAGCGCATCATAGCAGACCTATGGGGTTTTCGCCTTATGAGCAGTCTGCGCAGGCTCCTCATATTGATGGTGCTCCTTCACTCAGCCAGCTTCCCTTGGTCACCGCTCAAGCTCCTCCTCGGCAATCTTACATGTCTCCTCCTTCAAAGACTTTGTATCAACAACCTCCTCAGAGTGGAAGTACGCCTTTTCCCGGGCATTACTCTGCACCTCAGCCCTACATGCCACAATCGTATGATCAACGCAGAGATGTGATCCCAGAGGTAGCACACAGAGCCTACGATCATCCTGCTGCTGCGCAGCCCGCAGACATGAGAGACCAGAGCCTGATGGACTCCCTGAACAGGATGATGTGTGAGCTACAAGGCATTAAAGATCAAGCCAGATTAGCTATGCCTAGGAACCCCTACCCGCCTACTCCACATCCAGGTGAGCAGCTTCGCTACACTCAGTTACCTACACAGCAGTCTCTTGGGAGAGACTACAACAATGCACCTGCCTCTGACAGTCAGCCTTATGGCAGTGTGTACCCACAGCAGTCTGGTTTCAGCCGGAACCCACAAGCAACCACTTCAGTGCCTCTGCAGTCAGCCAATTACACGCAGGCTTATATGCCGTAACATCCTCATCCTCAGTATAATACACATAGAATTGCATACAGTGCACCTGCACAGCAGCCACCAGCCTTTCTCAGAGAGAGAACCTATAGAGGTCCGATTCCAACCATACCGAACTTATCTAACAGAGACCCCAGTGAGTTTACCCGTCTCAAGATAGCCTTAGAAAACCTCCTACCTCCTGATGCCACAGAACTGTTCCGCTATCAGGTTCTTCTGGACCATCTTAAGCTAGACGAGGCTCGTCTTGTGGCTGATGCCTATTTGAATTCACCTACACCCTATTCAGACACCATGGCTGCCTTGACAGATAAGTTTGGTCAACCTCAGAAGCTAGCTATGAAGAAGATAGCCACCGTCATGAATGCTCCAGACATACGGCAGGGAGACTCACAAGCTTTCCAGAGATTTGCCCTACAAGTGCGTGCTCTACAGGGGATGCTGCAGACCCTTGGGCATGAAGGTGAAGTGGAGCTCCGGTGTGGGTCGCACGTGGAACGGCTCTTAAGCAAACTCCCCTCAGATCTGCGATCAGAATTCCGTCGATGCATGTATAGACGATGTGGAACAGGTTACAACCTAGTTGATTTCTCAGAATGGCTGCAATACGAAGCATGGTGCCAGGACAGTGAAGGCCAAGCTAGTATCAGAGACTCCAAGCCAGACAGTAAGTGGAAGAAGGAGCAGAAACACGAATCTAGAGCTTTTCATCCAGCTACGGTGCTTCATGGTGCTGATGACACCTCTGCCAATCATTCAGCGGAGCCAGCAGCAAAGAAACCAGATAGCACAGGCAAGAAGAAAACATGGCAAGCTCACTGTCCATATTGTGAGAGTGAAGAGCACTTCTTGAGTCAGTATGAACGCTTTAAGTCATTCGATAAAGACCAGATCATACAGTGGATCAAGACCAATCGACGCTGCTGGCGCTGTGGGAGATCGCATCAGGCAGCAGAGTGTAACCTAAAGAAGCCCTGCAGTAAGTGTCAAGGTAAACATCTCCTGATCTTGCATGATGTCAACGTCAAGCCTACCAGAGAAGGGTCCTGACTAGTAAGCTCTGCTACAGAGACTCTGTACCTAGACAGACCATCAGAGTGTAGCAGAGTCCTCCTGAAAGTCGTGCGTGTCCTCATTCATCATGGGAGCAAGACACTCGACACCTATGCAGTCCTTGATGATGGATCAGAACGCACGATGCTTCTGCCTGCAGCTGCACAGAAACTAGGACTTCAAGGGCCCTCAGAAAGTTTAGCCTTGCGGACCATTCGCCAAAATGTGCAAACATTGAGTGGCATGACCGTCACCTTCAAAGTCTCCTCCATCACCCAGCCTAGCAAAGTCTTTGTGATTGGTGATGCTTTCACTGCCAAACGCCTCAGCCTTGCTGATCACACGTATCATGTGGCTTCCCTCAAGTCGAAGTTCAGGCACCTCCAGGACATTCCCCTGCAGTCCTTTGACAGAGTAAGCCCTATGCTGCTCATTGGGGCAGACCACCCTCACCTGATAACCCCTGTCGAACGAGTTCGTCTAGGAGCCCCAGGTGGCCCTGCAGCCATTAAGACCAGGCTTGGTTGGACGCTCCAGGGTCCAGCTAGGCTTACAGAGTTGCAAGTATCACCCCAGCAGTGTTTGTTTACTTCACTCAGTCCCCTGGAAGTGGAGATGCAGAGGAATGTGGAGAAGCTTTGGCAACTAGACGTATTGCCACACAGAGGTGAGAAGCAGGTGACTAGCTCAAGAGAAGACCAACAAGCCATCGACCTACTGGATTCAAAGACCACCAGAGTTGAGATCAACAGTGTTCTCAGGTATGCCACCCCATTGCTCCGTAGGAAGAACTTCCCTGGCTTCCATGCTCACATGGAGGCTGTAATGCCACGGCTCAGAGGCTCAGAGAAACACCTACTTAAGGACCCAGAGAGTTCAGCTGCTTATGAAGCAGAAATAGAGAAGTTAGAAGTGGCTGGTACTGTAAGAAGGCTACCTATGCAAGAGACACAAGCAGGTGGTGAAAGCTGGTACATCCCCCACCACATGGTTCAACATAACGGTAAGAGACGGATTGTGTTTGATTGCTCCTTTCAGTACAAAGGCCTCAGCCTAAATGATTCTCTCCTGCCTGGTCCTACGTTGAGCCCCTCCCTACTGGGAGTCCTTCTGCGGTTCAGGGAGCACAGTGTCGGCATTAGTGGTGACCAGTGCCGGCTGGTGACATTTTTTTGAGGGGGGGCGCAGTTCGGCGGCGCGGTTTAAATAGCACTCCACGGTGAGAAGAAACAGGTTTTGAGTAAACCATTTGTTACTGAGGTTAAAAGACTGCATATTTCTGCTTTCACTACATGGCACTGCATGAGATGGTACATATGGGTGTGGTCTGCAATGGGAATAGGGACCAATCCGCACTGCACTGGATTACATCAGTATGAATGATGGTTACACTATAACAATTACACATAACCAATATTATTAAGACACATATAATAGTGGACATTACACTAAGCAACATAGGTCTCATTCGTATTATATTTACAGTATGAGCTGTATGAACTCATCCTTATTACATAAGTCAATATAAGATCACCTATAAGAGAACATGCTAATGGCTACTATTATGCTATTTATTATGCTAATCGCAAATCGCTGCTAATAGCAATGTAATCCCACTACTAACTTCATGAAACACACTTACTTTTATCAGGTACACACACAATGCCTCACATACGAATTGAAACAATGATGATAGGAAAACTAGCCACTCAGTATGTTAAACAACTTAACTATTACTGCCTCTGAATTGGCTAGGAATGAAATGTATCGATATAACTGTTAATCTTAACTGAGGGAGCTACACACGTCACGCCATTACTAACGGAGTCTTTCGTACAATATTCAAAGAAACAAAGCTTTATTTCAAGAACACACACAGTGCTCAACACTATCCAATAACTATCAAAAAACTGTAACTTGAAAACGCATTACTCACTGAACAGCCCGCTATCAGCTCCGGTTAGCATTCATGCTGGAGAAGTAAAGGTCCTCCCGCGATCAGTGGTTGTCTGTTAAATTTTTAAATCTGGACGTTCCCTGTGTTTTAGTTTCTTCTTATCGTCATCTGATGGTCGATTGAAAGGTGTTCCACGAATAGATACTACTGAGTTTTCAGTCGCCATACTCTCAGATTAAAAGTTTCTGCTCTGCTGGCTATGATTCTTCCGTAGATATGTGATATTTAAATCTGATGTGAGGGAATAACAAAAGGTCTCTGATTGGACAGTCCTGTCAGCATGATATATAAGAAACCCTTTCATTGGCTGTGGGCGCAAGTGAAGTGCGCCCATGGCTCGAACAGTCATCCGCCAATGAGAAGCTGTCCTTGCTCAAATGTTCCTGCCCCTTTTTTTGGCTCCCATAGACTTCCACTTGGTCGGCGCCCACAGGGAGGCGTGGCTTCTCTCTCAGTGATAACGAATGGCAATATATTCTATTTGGTCACATTTAAGTGGTTTTTGACGTTTTTTTTTTTTTTTTTTTTTTATCTCAAAATTGTAGGGTGGGTGGCGCCCCAGCGCCCTGTATTGACGCACCGCCACTGGTGGTGACATCAAGGGCATGTTTCACCAGGTGCTGTTACTGCCTGAAGACAAGCCACTTCTTCATTTCCTTTGGCGCAGCATGCGGAGGGAAGAAACACCTCAGGTGTATGAGTGGCAGGTGCTCCCGTTTGGGACCACATGCAGCCCATGTTGTGCTACCTACACACTGCAGCAACATGTGTTCAACCACAGCGGGCCCAATAGTGAAGAGCGGCTATCCATAGAGAGGTGCTTCTATGTAGACAACTGTTTACAGAGTTTGTCATCTACCAGGGAAGCAAGGCAGTTGATCGACAGTCTAAGTGGCCTCTTGTCTTCTGGAGGCTTTGAAATCCGCCAGTGGGCCAGTTACTGGCCTGAAGTCATCAGTCACTTGCCTGCAGATGCCAGATCAGATAAGTTGGAGCTGTGCCTGACCCATGACAAGACCGAAGCACACGAGTCAACGCTAGGGCTTAGCTGGCAGTGTGATGCTGACACCCTCAGGTACAAGCACAGAACAGTCACCTATCAAGATATCACTATGCGTAACATCTACTGTGTGTTAGCTAGTCAGTACGACCCTCTTGGGTTTATCCCTCCTTACACCACACGGGCAAAGGTACTGGTCCAGCGGCTGTGGGAGAAGCAGAGGGACTGGGATGACCCCAATCTCCCTGAAGAGCTTCTGACAGCCTGGCATACCTGGGAAACTGAGCTTGCATACCTGCCTCAGATACAGTTGCCTAGATGTTACACCCCAGCTGACATGGATCACCCAGACACCAAGAGAGACGTACACATCTTTTGTGATGCTTCTGAAAGGGCTTACGGATCAGTCGCCTACCTGCGGTCCGAAGATGCCAACGGAAAGATTCATGTTGCCTTCCTCCTTGCACGCTCCAGGGTTGCACCTCAGAAACCACTTTCCATACCCAGGCTGGAGCTCTGTGCAGCAGTAACTGGAGCTCAATTAGCAAAGCTGCTAAAGAATGAGCTCACCTTTGAGATCCGCCACCTGTGCTTTGGAGTGATTCAACCACAGTCCTTACATGGCTACATTCTGAGTCATGTCGCTTTAAAGTATTTGTAGGCACCAGGGTGGCAGAAATACAAGAGCTCACTGACCTCCAGGCCTGGAGATATGTTGACTCTACTAGGAATCCGGCAGATGACCTCACTAGAGGTAAAACCCTGCAAGAGCTGGTGAGGCCCAACAGATGGTGTCAAGGACCAGAATTCTTAAAGTCCTCTTAAAGTCACTCCTGAAGAGTGGCCAATCCTTCATCCACCAAACCACTCTCTATTAGAGGACACCACTGAGCTCAAGCGCTCCGCCTTCTGTGGGCTAAGTACAACCTCGAACACACAGAGAACAGATAAGCCTATCTTTAATACCTGGAAGGAGCTGGTGGATTCTCTTGCACAGGAGCTTCATGGGGCGGCTGGCCTGTCTTGACTACCGCCTGCTAGTACATATCAGGCTGCAGAGATGCTCGCATTCAGGAATGTTCAGCAAGAGAGCTTCGCAGAGGATTACGAACTTATCAAGGCAGGTAAACCTGTGGCCTCCAGTAGCAATCTACTTTGCCTTTCACCTGAGTTTGACACAACTCATCAAGTAATCAGAGTGGGAGGAAGGCTTCGTAGAGTGGAGGTACTCGATCCAGCAGCTGTCCACCCTATCGTACTTGACCCTAGTCACCCTTCTACAAGGTTGCTCATCCAGGAGTATGATGCCAAGTTGTGCCACCCTGGACCTGAACGAGTATTTGCGGAATTGAGACGCTTGGTGTGGATCCTAAGAGGCCGCGAGGCAGTAAAGCGTTACCAGCGCAGATGCGTTCAGTGTTGCCGATGGAGATCCAAACCAGCAGGCCAGAAGATGGCTGACCTGCCAACACCCGACTCAGGTTGTTTAAGCCAGCGTTCTATTCCTGTGGCATTGATTGCTTTGGCCCCCTCCTGGTGAAGTTGGGCCGAAGGACAGAGAAAAGGTGGGGTATAATCTTTAAGTGTCTCACCACAAGAGCTGTACACTTGGAGGTGTTGTCATCCATTGACCTTGACTCCTTCTTGATGGCCCTTCGGAGGTTTATAGCTCGTCGAGGCAAACCAGCAGAGTTATACTCAGATCAAGGAACCAACTTCCGTGGGGGTGAGAAGGAGTTGAAGGAGGCCTTTAACAACTTAGGACCTGACCTCCAGCGGCAGCTGGCTCCTCAGCAGATATCATTCCACTTTAATCCTCCTGCTGCTCCCCACTTTGGTGGTGCATGGGAGCGAGAGATCCGCTCAGTCAAAGCTGCATTACATCCCACCATTGGCTCCCAGACTGTGAGTGAAGAGGTTCTCAGGACTGTCCTCATTGAAATCGAGTCCATACTCAATTCCAAACCCCTCGGCTACATTTCAGCCAATGTTGCCGATTTAGATCCAGTTACACCTAATTACTTGTTGATGGGGCGGCCTGACAGCTCCCTGCTTCAAGTGGTTTACCCACAATCAGAGCTCCTTGGACGTCGGAGGTGGAGACATTCTCAGGTGCTTGCAGACAGGTTCTGGACTGCTTTCGTGAAGCATTACCTACCTGGCCAGCAGATGAGAGGAAAATGGAAGACTCCTGCTCCTGACCTCACAGTTGGAGCCGTGGTCATGATGGTGGATCCTCAGTTACCCCGGTCTCTCTGGCAGATCGGAAAGGTGGTGAAAGTGTTTCCAGGTCCTGATAACCATGTGAGAACAGCGGAAGTACAGATGAAGGACAGAGGTGTACACCAGACCCATTGTTCGTCTCATCGTTCTACCGGAGATCCCTGATGACGAAGCCAGTGGACCATGATTGCATCTGGATGACTGCTGGCCTTTTCCGAGAGCACATTTGACATCAAATGTGGGGGAGGCTGTGTTAGAAAGGCCAGAGACTTTAGCAGATTGTGCACGCGCAGAAATCCGTTGCCCAGCAACCTCCTGTGTTTTGAGTTAGTTCGCGGCAAAAACCTGAAGAGTCTGCACGGTGTTAGTTGGGCTGTTAGTGTGTAGCAGTGTATTAGCAGTGTATTAGTAAAATCTGTTTCACATTCCTTCAGACATGTTTGTGCGTCACTGACTAACTGTAAGTCTGTGTTTATTTCCTATTATATAATGTATAATGTGTAATTCTGTACTTTAATAACGTTAGTTTAGTTAGCAGTTAAGATATAAGTGTTAGTTAATATGTTAGTTAATATGTGGAGATGTCTGGCTACTCTAAACAAAGTTTAGTTGAACTATTATTAATGTTAGTGGTTAGACCTGTGTAATAGTTATAAGCTTTCTTGTACTATTATTTGTAGCATAATTAGGTTTTCTATTCCTACCGTGAGAATGCCCGTTAATGGCAGTTAAGCTATAATTAGATTAGTAAAGCGCATTTAAATGACCACTAGATGGCGGTACAATCACATTGTGTAATCACCACTATTTACTGTCATAACTTATTTGCTGTGTGTGTCGGAGATATGTTTATACTAATGTATAATTTGTACCTTATTTCTTTTGATAGACCACAAACACAAACACAAACAGATAAAGACAAAGATAAAGATCCTTGAGACTGCATTCTGACTGTGTTCTTACCGACACACCAGGGCGACACCACCACATCTACCCTACAACCTATACAGTCCTTTACTCTCAGTTTAGTCAGTTTTACAGTGGGTCTGGACAGAAGATTGCCAGCAGAACTTTGACCAGTTGAAATATGCACTGGTTAATGCTCCTATCCTGGTGCAACCTAAAGCCACTTGCTTCCTTTTGAAGTTCTTATGGACGCCAGTGATCTAGGTTTGGGAGCAGTGCTGGTCCAGAGGACTGAAGAAGGGGAGTCTGTGGGGTACGAAGTGCAGTCATTGCACATCTGCCTAAATGTAAATGTAAATGTACACATCTGAAAAAGAGTGCCTTGCCGTTTCGGCTGTTCAAAAGTGGCGACACAACCTTAAAGGTACAGAGTTGACCATCTACACAGACCATGCTGCCTTCAACTGTCTAAAAACGCTCTCCTGGCTGACCCATTTGATCTTACGGCTCAAACCATTTCAGTTTAAGGTGCAGTACAGGTAAGGTCTTCAAAACATGCCTGAAGCCTTGTCCTGAGCACCCCCAGAGCCTTGTCCTCCCAAAGTCACAGCAGCACATGTTGCCGAGCACCTCACACTGTTCCTAGGATCTGCTGATAGCTCTACCGGAAATAAGAAAGGCACTGAAACAGGGACACTGAAACACCGAGGTGCACGAAATTTGGTGTGCACGAAATTTGGTGGGCATGTATCCCCACTAGATGAGCGTGGAACCATTGATTTTCGTTTTGATCCGTTGCACCCCCGTCGGACTGGACCCGTTTTAAAGAGGATGGGGCGATTCAGTTTTCTGTGAATAAGTCGAAAACTATGGAATCAGATCAATGCCATAATTATTTTGTAATCTGTAATATAGATTTTGTATCTGTAATATAGATTTTGTATCTGTGAAACCATCTTCACTTTCAAAATCTATTTACAGATACGGATTTCAAATACGAAATGTATCTACACTTTCAAAAACTATCTACACTTTCAAAAACTATCTTCACTTTCAAAATCTATCTGCAGATACGGATTTCAGTTACGCATTACGGATACGGATTTCTGTTACGAATTACAAAATCTTTTTGGCACTGTTTTTATTTCCTTTCTAAAGAGCCAATCAGCACTTTTGGCAGATTTTCTAAAGCGCCAACAACACATTGTATCCTGTACTGACTAGCCAATCAGCGCTAGCTTGCTGGCAACTGGGAAAGTTGAGTGAAACGGTGTATGCAGCAGTCATGGATCAGAGACCGAGAAATGGCACAAGTAAGAAGTCCTATATTTGGAGTTGTTAATAAAGTCATTGTAAAACGCACAATCACAGTCAGTGGTTTTCACTCCACACTTCGTTCCACCTGTTTCAAAGATCCTTGTCGTTGTATGGAAGATATTAGGATCTGCTTTGGTAGCTAACGAAAGCTAACGTTAGCATTTTCGTGACCGATCTCCTATTCACATTTAATTAAGTTAACCATGAACAGTATTCATATGACCCATTATCATTACCATTCCACTACCACTCATTTCATTGTCAAAACCCTTAACCTAGGACTGTATTCTTTACATCAGAATTAAGACTCGCACACCCAAGAATATAGTTAAATACAGACGTTTACTCTGGGCCCCAGAGGAATGACTTGCCTGAATCTCTTCAAACAAGACACTGCCCTCTCCTACAAAATGTCTGTTCTTTATTCAAAATAATATTCACACAAGTTTAACATGAAGACACTCCCAGATCCTTTGTTCATACATTTAGCTAGAGACACTCTTCTTCGCTCCTCTCAGTACCAGGTTCCAAGGCAATAAATTAGGCTACCCTAAACATTCATGACATCTCTAAGTTAACATCCCCAGTGGGCCTCTCTGAAGCCAGACAGTCTTGCCTCTCAACAGTAACACAGACAAAACATGAGGAATTCATGGAAATAATTATCATAATTATACTAATAATAATGGTAAAACATATCATGATAACTATATAGCATATTTCTTTCACATTCATGTATAACGCCACCTAGTTACAAATGAAAAAGCAAAAATGGAGTGTTGTAAAACATTTTAATTGTAAGTTGACAAGGTCAGAACTGCACGAAATCGAAGGTGTGGGATCATTATGACACCTTCTGACTGCACGTTAAGTTTCGTGGAATTCGGTTCATGGGGGGGGCATGCAATAAATTGATTTATATGATTAAACACCAACTGGCCTGTAGGTGGCGCGACACATTTTTCTTCGAATATCCCGAGAACCGTAGGGCCTTGGAGGGCCAAATTGTTCTTGTATGTTTGTGTCAAGGGGCCATGTCAACCCATACCATAACCAGTCATTACTTGTATAGCGCCACCTAGCTAAAAATTAAAAAGCAAAAATTAGGTGTTTTAATCGAATATATGTCAAAGTGCTCGAAAAATTACCAAATTTGCCAGGGACATCAATCCTGTAACCGTCCATCTTCGGTAGAGTTTTTGTCCATGGATGTAGCGCCCCCTAGAACATTGCAAAAAAACCTGTGCATTGGGGTTATTTTGGCGAAGCTTGACGGAATTCGGTACACGTCTTCATCATGCATGGACGCACCAAAAAGTCTCTTGACGCCATGGTGGCAGGTCCACAGGAAGTGGGCCATTTTGAGTGGAAGATGCGTTTTGACGGCGTTTGCACACCTCGCATCTGATCGAACTCCTCCGACAGATTTAATGGTAACGCCTTGAAATGTGGTCCGGCTACTCTTCAGCCATGGGTGACTAAAAGTTATATTGGATTTTCTCATTAGTCGGAAGGTGTGGGCGTGGCAGACCCTCAAACTTTGCCAACTTGTTAGTGCTTGCCACAAAACACAAAGTGTCTTATAACTCAATCGCATGTATGTCAAAGTGCTTGAAAAATTACCAAATTTGCCAGGGACATCAAGCCTGTAACCGTCCATCTTCGATAGAGTTTTTGCCCATGGATGGAGCAAAATGGCTCTGTAGCGCCCCCTAGAACATTGCAAAAAACCCTGCGCATTGGGGTTATTTTGGCGTAGCTTGACGGAATTCGGTACATGTCTTCATCATGCTTGGACGCACAAAAAAAGTCTCTTGACGCCATGGTGGCAGGTCCACAGGAAGTCGGCCATTTTGAGTGGAAGATGCGTTTTGACGGAGTTTGCACACCTCGCATCTGATCGAACTCCTCAGACAGCTTTAATGGTAACGCCTTGAAATGTGGTCCGGCTACTTATAACTCTTGCGAACATTGTTTGATCCAGAGAAAATGTCTTAGGGTGGACGCTGGCCCGAACCCGTACATATGCCTGTACATATGCCTGACTGATATCACCTATAGCACCACCTGTTGGTGGTTGGAAACTTCACTTTGTTTCCACACCTCTTCATGTGACCTTTTTTAACAAACATTGCAAAAGAAAAATATACTAAAACAATCGACAAAAAAGTAGTACACAAAACATTACATTACCAAATCATCAAAATCTATCACAAATAATTCCTTTAATACATACAAATGAAACACAAACCAATTTACACACACAAAACACATAAAAACACACAAACACACTGATAACCATGACTCATTCTGTGCCAAAACCTACTGAACAGTTCGGCGGTCATATTTTGTAACGCTTTGCGTTACGTCTAGTTATAAAATATACTTGACTACTGTAGAAAATCTACATTGTACAGATTATATATCAACAAAACAAATCTGTCTGAAAACCCTGTTGATCACAACATTGCAAACTGGTCACAAACCCTGCTCTATCACTGAGGCTGTGGTAGATACACTTCCAGGCACTGGGGTGAGTTTCCCTATCTGACATCTAAGTGAAAATGTGTGGTTGATCGTTGGGGCTTCCTATGTTGCAGTTCCCAAGAGCCCACATATCTGCGTCAGCGTGCATGTAGGAAACTTCAGTTGTGGTCAAACCTACTTTAACTTTGATCTGTAGATAACTACATACCTTGGGTTACCTAGGATGAGCCAATTGGCACGAGACAGACAGTCTATTCATTCATCCATCAGTTATTTAATGGGACATTTTATTTATCACTCATAAGTATTTCCTTGTCATATATACAAGCTTAAATATGCTTAATAATATAAGGAGGCTGCTAGGACAGCATGCCGTTCCAAAGGCTTGCATATAAGCATAGACACCCTTTCGCCTCTGGTTTGGGTGGGAATGGCGCTGCCATATTGAACATGGATACTTATGTCAGTTAATGTCAGTGAAAATCAAACAAAATATTAGTCTCCGAGAGGAAATAGGGCTGCATTAGGGTATACACATTGTAGTGCCTTCCAGATGTCTGGGAATTACATGGAAAGATGCACAATTGGGTTTGTTTTGTGTGTTTTTCTGATCATGCTGGAGAAGGGAGAATCACGGGGATAGAATGCAAGACGCAAGCATGGAGAGGAGGTGAAAACAATGCTCAATTACTTCACACAAACATCAGAGAGGCATTAGCATATGTTTCTCATTGTTCACCCATGCATGAGGCTCAACGGGCCTTATGCTTTTTAGCCTGAAAAAAACATAACTTGCATTAGTGTACGGGTCAGTCTTAGCCTGATCAGTATGGCAGATACACTGACGTATCCCAACAATAGGCTTTAGCGGGCAATGCTGCATCTACGCTTCTATGTCTTTATTGAACTATTTGATTGTATAACAGAAGAATTTTAAGAATTCTGCTTTGTAGTGAGGGAAATCCCTCACTCTGAAACCCAAGCACACTTCATGACATAGAAAAAAAAAAAGTCTGAAAAATCACCAGAACCTAAAGTTAGGGAAAATCCCTCAAATACCTGCTACCATGTGTGGTTGTTAACTGACTCCATTAACACTATTTGACAGAATCATGCCAAGTGTAACCCGTTAAGCACTTTTGCACTCCCCCAAACCCTTGCAAAACACCCTCATGACGAGGTGATTTTTTTACAGGCAAGTGAACATCAAAACATCACACTTATACTGAAATTCAGGATTCTACTAAATGTTTCTGATTATGATTTCTCTATATCTAGATGAAGCAATCAATTGGTAAAAAAAAAACTCCCATTACAAACTGTTACTGCTCATTCACTCACTCCCTACATGGTTTTAATTAAGGACAGCCTTAAAGCGTTTAAAAACTCACCTCTTCTGCCCTCTGAGTACAATCATGTTGCTAATGATGTGCTCCTCAAAGAGTAGAAGATGATGATTTGATGATGTTATACTGAGCGCAAGCAACCATTTTAAAAGGCAGTCAGTGTAAATTCTAGATCAACACTGTATAATCATGGAATGAGTTTTCAAAAAATCTTACTCCCCAAAGGGTTAAACATCATCTGCTATCTGTCATGTTACAAGCCTACAGTTGTATTGTTAGAGGTTTGGTAGTTGGTATTATTATTATTATTATTATTATTGTTGTTGTTGTTGTTGTTGTGCTGTCAAAATTAGTACGTTATTTTTTGTGATTACTTTATATTTATATTTTAATGTTTAAAAAAAATTCATGCAATTAGCACAACTGCCTGGGTTTTGTTATTATTTCTGTTAATGGTTCAAATATCTGAAGGAACTAAGTTGAATTCACAATCTTGTGAGTTTATTGAGCACTTCTATTAACAACTAACCCAACGAGCTGCCCACCATGTTCTTTCTAACATATTTTACCTACAAAAAGAAGTCTCTCTCTGCTTTAATAAAACTGAATAGTTCCACAGAGTTGTTAAAAAAGACATAGTTGCATTGACTGACACCAATGTTCTGAACTTTTGAGCTACTTTATATGCGCCGTTTAGAGTGTGTCTTTTCTACAGTTGCGTATCCTTAATCATGACCGCCACTCTGCCACACAGGGTTCGTCAAATCAGTGGTACTCCTTTTGATTTGCCTCATATGTTAAACCTTACTACCCATACTGAACACACTGAACAAATTCTTCCAAATGGCTTTCCAGACCTTTTCAACAAAAAAAAGACTAAGTTTGGGTAAAACGGCAACATCAGACTGCAATTCATGGACCAAGGTTTTGGCAACAACTTCTTAAATCTGATTTTCTATTTTAATTCTACCACTGAACTTCAGGATTTGGGAGCGGTCAAGGTGATAAACCAACCAGCAACCAAATTCACCTGTGATCAGTGCCACTGAGACAACATCTTCTCATTTTCTTTCACTTGAGTCTGATGACTGCGATTCGATGACATTAAGTGAAACTATAATCCTCTCTCTGTGTTATCTCAAAACTCAATCTACTCAACTAGAGAAGGGGAATTCTGAGTACCATGTAAGTTACAAAATGCTGACAGTCACCTCCCGAATCAAGTTTGATATCCTGAGTAGAGTAGCTGAAGAAATGTACAAATACAAGGCCTATCCAGAGGATGCACATGTCTGCATAGAAGCATCCTTGTTTGAAAGAACCTGACTCATTCAATGGCTGAAAATGGTCGGAAACAAGTCTGAAGAACAAAATGGCAAACTACAGGACTCAGCTCAATTTGCATGGGTGTCTAGAGCTGTGCCTGAGATCCACGGCTCCTACAGATGCTTTCCCTATGTAACCTAGTGGTAGTTAGGTCTTGGCTCTGCTATGCGACTACGCCACTTGGTGCCTTTCTCACCAAGATATGTTGTTGTGTAATTGTACCTTCTGAGAGAGACAAGCGGGCTCACGCCCAGGTACGTTCTAGTGACGACAGAGACGTGGTATTTCAAAGAGAAAAATAATATTTATTAATACATGGCTAACTGACATTAAAATGAGGCAAGAGAGGGAGTAATGACTGCCTCCATGGTAGGGGGCATAGGGAGCAGCTGCTGCAGGGGGGGGTTACCTGTCCTGGGGAAAGGAGTGAGACCGACACGCCACCCGTGCTCTTGGTTCGTTTACCTACTCACACTCACACACACACACACACAACACACATAGGGACAAGCACTGCAAACAAGGATCACAGAAAATGGTGAGGTACAAGTTACCACTCAGAAAAGGACATGCAGTGCGCGAAGAAGAAGGACTCGGATCCAGTGACCTGCCCCGCAGACAGCTACCACCCTCTGGAGAGGAAAGGGAAGGAGGGGTTGGAGTTAAACCTAACTGGCTAAAACCAGGCAGAGTTCTAGCTATGGAAAAGCCTACTCAAACTAGGGGAACAATGCTAGGGCAGCCACTACAGCACAAATCACTCTAGCACCGCAGGGAGGAGAGGGGACAATAATAAAAGTAATAAAAATCAGCACGCTAAACCTAGCTCACACCTAGGTTTAGTCAACCAAACCAAGATAAAAGCAAACAAGATAAAACGATGTCAAAAGCTGAAAGCACACAAATTTTACTACAGGCAAAGCAGCAGTGGCAAATCTTCCTAGATAAAGGAACCAACAATCTGTCATGAACAATGATTCAAAATGAGCACTCACATTATGATGAATATGACAGCACGTATTGTCGCAGGTTACCTTTATGTGCATGCGTCACTGACGGAACACCCACTGAACATAAAGCTCCAGGCGTTTCCCAACCAACACTTCAACCAGTCTTCCGTCCGTTACATCGGGTGTGCTTGCTCGGTGTCTAACCCAGACCTTCGGTAGCGTACAGGCATACCCGGAAGCGTTTGGGTGAACGGTAAACACCTGTTGCCAAATAGTCACTTTATGCATGAAAGATCATTTAGCTGAATTGCTAACAAGCTGTATTCATAGTTGAAATAAAACAGGGGCACATACCTTATGCAACAATAGCACACAGAGCAAGAATGTGGAAACCCAGACACCTGTATTTCCCTACCTGGTGAGATGGTTATATAGGCGCAGCACTTTAGCTAAGTAATGAACAGCCACGGAGTGCTACTCGGGGGCGTGGCAGAGCCGGACCGGAGCTACGGTGGCTGCTTTAGAACAGGACCGCAGTTCTGCCGGTTACATTCTACCCCCCCATTTGTTATCGGCGTCCCGCAGATAAAACAAAAAAACACCCTATATAATAAATACAATCCTAAAATGAGCTCTTAAAACCAGGGTCGGAAACCTGCTGTAGTCCTATTAATAGAGCCAGGCACCTGGGAGTTCATAGTCCCATCCACGGTGGTCCTAGTCACCGACACTGGGAGGTGATTGGGGTTTCCATGCCTTCCTGCAGTGCCCCGGGATGTCCTCCGTGGAGGTAGTATACGTACACGACCACCAGGGCCCGGATCTGTGGGGACAGGTAGAGCAAGGCTAGGAAAAGGCAGTTCAATCTGCTCATAGGGATTTACAGACCCAGAGGCTGCTGCAGGAGAAAGAGCCGGGTTGGGTGGTGCATGTTGCATTGAAGCATCAGGAGGACTAACAATGCCCAACTGTCCCGCCTCATCCTCTTCAGTACTTTCGGGCTCCGCTACTGGGGGTTCTGGAGGTGCAGCAGGGGGGGGTGGCCAGTGACTCCATGGGACCGGCTGCAGCATGGTCTGCTGTACTTGACGGGGAACCCGCTGGTCATGCTGTTCTGGGGGTTCTGGAGGTGCAGCAGGGAGGTCTGGCCAGTGACTCCGTAGGGCTGGCTTCAGCATGGTCCGCTGTACTTGACTCTGTAACCTCTGGTCATGCCGCTCATTCCTTCGTGGCGCCACAGTCTGCTGCACAGGAACCGCTCGATCACCATCACACTCTCTGGCATAATGCCCAGGCCTCTGGCATCGCCTGCAAACAACAGAGGGAGAACGTCCAGGCCTAGCCTGGCCTACTGGTACCTGCAACATAGCCAAGCTGCTAATGAGCTGGTGAATCTGTTCTTGCTGTGCAAGCAACATTGTTCTTAATTCGGTCATCTCCAACTTTAATGGGTTTTCCTGGGGTAGGTAGCTGTTCTGCTGGACTGTAGAGGACTGCATGGTACAGAGGGATGGGACAGAACAACTTCCACCTCTAGCGAAACCACTGGGCCTACCTTCACGCTCCCACTGGACGGCTTCAGCTCGTACTTCCAACATAGAAAGCCCTGGGGTCTGGCGGACCAACCGCTTCAGCTCCCTGCGGAGATCGAGGTCAAGGAGATGCTCTACAAATGTATCCCGCAAAAGGACATCAGGGTTAGGCACTGCAACAGGGGAACTCTGGGTCACTTTATTCATGAGAGAATAAAGGGCATGCGAATATGCTAGAAAGGACTCTCCATGAAGTTGTCTTCTAGAGAAAAAGCTCTCTTGTAAGGCAATGTAAGATTTTGGACAACCATAGAGTTCTTTCAGTATAGATAAGACCTTTTCTGGATCCTCCCTCTCGGCCTTAGTCCTATACTTGATCTCATCCTTAGCCTCCCCATCCAAGTGGTCAAAAATAAAATAGGCTTGATCAAGTGCGTCCAAGTGTCTTGCCCTTATGCTAGCATACACTTCTTCCACCCATTCCACAATACCCATCCCCGCTCTGCCCCTGAACATTGGGCACTTTTTTTCGCTAGGGAGGTACAACACTCGTCCCTGCTGTAAGTGTTCTTTCTTTGCCTGAAGTTGCCGCACCTGCTCCCTCAGTTCCCGTAGCTCGTTATCCATGACTACAAACGAAGAACAGTGCAGTTAGTCAGGCAAAAAAAC
This sequence comes from Sprattus sprattus, assembly GCF_963457725.1. Lineage (NCBI taxonomy): Eukaryota > Metazoa > Chordata > Actinopteri > Clupeiformes > Clupeidae > Sprattus > Sprattus sprattus. The sequence continues at coordinate 33,204,405 of NC_137925.1, read as the reverse complement.
TAAAACACAAATAAACAAAACAGGGTATCTGCCGTCAGCCAGTCGGGGCGCTGTTGTTGTCCAGTGTAGATGTCCCACGACGTGCCAACTGCTGCTTTGCCTAAAAGTTCTATTACACAGCTTTTAACAAAAACACAAAGAAAAACAAAACAAACCAGAAATACACGTCTCTGTGTACCAGATCCTGCCGAACTACGCCAATTGTAACCTAGTGGTAGTTAGGTCTTGGCTCTGCTATGCGACTACGCCACTTGGTGCCTTTCTCACCAAGATATGTTGTTGTGTAATTGTACCTTCTGAGAGAGACAAGCGGGCTCACGCCCAGGTACGTTCTAGTGACGACAGAGACGTGGTATTTCAAAGAGAAAAATAATATTTATTAATACATGGCTAACTGACATTAAAATGAGGCAAGAGAGGGAGTAATGACTGCCTCCATGGTAGGGGGCATAGGGAGCAGCTGCTGCAGGGGGGGGTTACCTGTCCTGGGGAAAGGAGTGAGACCGACACGCCACCCGTGCTCTTGGTTCGTTTACCTACTCACACTCACACACACACACACACAACACACATAGGGACAAGCACTGCAAACAAGGATCACAGAAAATGGTGAGGTACAAGTTACCACTCAGAAAAGGACATGCAGTGCGCGAAGAAGAAGGACTCGGATCCAGTGACCTGCCCCGCAGACAGCTACCACCCTCTGGAGAGGAAAGGGAAGGAGGGGTTGGAGTTAAACCTAACTGGCTAAAACCAGGCAGAGTTCTAGCTATGGAAAAGCCTACTCAAACTAGGGGAACAATGCTAGGGCAGCCACTACAGCACAAATCACTCTAGCACCGCAGGGAGGAGAGGGGACAATAATAAAAGTAATAAAAATCAGCACGCTAAACCTAGCTCACACCTAGGTTTAGTCAACCAAACCAAGATAAAAGCAAACAAGATAAAACGATGTCAAAAGCTGAAAGCACACAAATTTTACTACAGGCAAAGCAGCAGTGGCAAATCTTCCTAGATAAAGGAACCAACAATCTGTCATGAACAATGATTCAAAATGAGCACTCACATTATGATGAATATGACAGCACGTATTGTCGCAGGTTACCTTTCTGTGCATGCGTCACTGACGGAACACCCACTGAACATAAAGCTCCAGGCGTTTCCCAACCAACACTTCAACCAGTCTTCCGTCCGTTACATCGGGTGTGCTTGCTCGGTGTCTAACCCAGACCTTCGGTAGCGTACAGGCATACCCGGAAGCGTTTGGGTGAACGGTAAACACCTGTTGCCAAATAGTCACTTTATGCATGAAAGATCATTTAGCTGAATTGCTAACAAGCTGTATTCATAGTTGAAATAAAACAGGGGCACATACCTTATGCAACAATAGCACACAGAGCAAGAATGTGGAAACCCAGACACCTGTATTTCCCTACCTGGTGAGATGGTTATATAGGCGCAGCACTTTAGCTAAGTAATGAACAGCCACGGAGTGCTACTCGGGGGCGTGGCAGAGCCGGACCGGAGCTACGGTGGCTGCTTTAGAACAGGACCGCAGTTCTGCCGGTTACACCTACTAGAGTGAACGAGTCGATAGATAGATAGATAGATAGATAGATAGATAGATAGAGTGGAGGGAGGTGTTCTGGAGAGAGAATGAGTAAAAGTAAAAAAGAACAACTTTTCAAATCCATTATTACGCTATCTAACATTTGTGTCCTATAACTGTCATACATTCTGTGCATATGTGGTGGGTTTAGAGAAAAGGACATGAACTACATCAAAGATATGCTTGTCACACACACATATGCACTCACACACACACACACATATTCAGAGACAGATACCAATGCACACTCTCATACCCACATTCAGAGACAGACACAGACATGCACAACATACTCACAAACTCAAACACACATATTCAGAGACTGACACCTGTACACACACACACACACACACAGAGAGAGATGTTCACAAGTAATTTGTTGCAAGTCCAAGTCAAGTCTCAAGTCTTTGAGCTCAAGTCCAAGTCAAGTCTCAAGTCTTTGAGCTCAAGTTCAAGTCAAGTCTCAAGTCTTTTGCCACGAGTCCAAGTCAAGTCTCAAGTCTCTGGCCATATGATCTGTCGCTAACACTGTATTGTTTAATCTTATAAATTCAAAGAATGTCCTGTAGCTACCATCTATAGGCCTACAGTACAGTATCAAAATGAGATGTAGGCCTACTTAGGATAACATTATGGGGTCTACTGCAAAGCAACCTGAAAAAAAAACACAAAAATAAATCTGTTTCAATATCATAACTTAAGGTGACTATATTTCTGAGACAAAATCCGGGGACATTATCAGTTCAGACACGTAAACACCTGCAAAACAGTGTAATGTTTGTATCTTTGTAAGCGAAAAACGGGGACTGTCCCCGGAAACCGGGGGAAACATCTGTATTGAAAGTTAATACACTAACCACGGTGCAAACATGTGGGGACTGATACATTGATCATGCTCACGCGCAAAGGTTGTCTTTCCAACGATTGTCTCAAGCAAGCAACTTCAGCAATAATGTTCAGCAAGCCAAAAACTGGTGCTAAAAAAAGAAAAGATAAGATAGAGCTGGATGTGCGCTACTCCAAATTGCCGACATTTAATGTATTTTTAAAAACATTTTGTTTAGATCCGGTTGCTGCTGGCAACCGGCGTTAACAATGATGATGATAACGGCCACTCCGTGCCTTCGGAGCTTATTTTAAGACTGAATTTGCATTAGGACAATCAATCAAAGATATGGTGTAAATGCTTATGGTTGAGAATAGCTCTCTGGCAGCAACATGCGTTTTTCTGTACCTCATCATACCAGTCACTGTAGCCACAGCAAAGAGGTACATTTCCAATCTCAAATGTACCTATCTAAGGAGCGCCATGACACAGGAACGAGTGGATTAGCCGTAGGCTATTCTCCTTCGAGAATGACAAAGCTAAGAAATTGGATTTCACCTCTATTGTCAACGACTTTGCTGAGCAGAAGGCATGCAGACTCTGAATGGGTAGGAACAGGTTTCTTTTATTATTGCAACTTGGCCGCTGTGCCAGGAGTAGGCCTTTGTGTCCATTGGTCACAGGCCCGGCGCCAGGCACTGTTTTGCGGGGGGGCATTACGTTGCTTTGGGGGGGGGGGGGGGGGGCACGTTTCTTTCTTTTTTTTTGGTGACCCAACCAAACTAGGGGGGTCTGGGGGCATGCTCCCCCATAAGATTTTTTTTGGAAAATAACCTTTTAAATAGGGTCCTCTAGTTGGTTTTAGGAAGAGAAATGAACACATTTAGATTTAAAATATGGCACAAAAATAAACATATTGAAGACATCTGCTGAGATTTTGTTTTGGATGCGGAGCACCCTGACCTGGGAGAGAAAGCTTAGCTACTACCCTTTGCCCCCACATATTTATGTGAGGCCTCCTTCTCTGCATTTTAGAAAATACAGTGACACAAATTGTATAATTTGATTTATTTAATTGTCTTAATTGTTGAACCAAAACTGATTTAGGTATTAACTGATGACATAGATAAATTATTTATTTACAAAATATAATTAGAACTGAAAGTCTAAGGCAATCAATCAAAGAAATCAGCAATAACAATTGCACATCCAGCAACAACACAACAACAATAACGATAACATATCATTCGCGCACGTAGGAACTGGTGAGCAACTGTGTATTCCGTATCCACCACGATCGTGTTGGTGAGCTTCAGTAGTGGGGTGATCTTAGATGCGTCGAGAAAATCGGTGTTCTCCGGGTCCAGCGCTTTTAATGCACCCATAACCGCGCAGTTGCGCTCTCCGAAGCGCTCCTTGATTTCCCCACACACTGAATCAATGCAGCTGAAATATAGCCTCCGCAGTTCCATCTCGTCGTTGGGGTCCTCCTGTGCAATTCTTTCCTCAACAATGTATATGTCAAAGGCTGGGTTGATGGTGCGCCTTCTCTTTTCTCTGGGCGGCTCTGCACTCCGGCAGCGCTCCAGGAGAGCCACGAACTTAATCTCAGAGCGCAGGTTCTCAATACACACACTCGCAGAATTGACGAGTTGCATACCTGTCAAAAGATCCATGTCCTCTGACTGTAGCATGGTATTAGGGGGGTCGAGGTATGACAGTATAGAATGTACCATCTCGGCGATGAACCTGAAGCTGGGCTCAGACACGGTCCGCAGCAGACCTGCCGCTTCAACGCGCACGTCTGAGCCATAGGCCCTCTGGCTGTCGATCTCGTTGAGGAGGGTGACCAGGTCATCAAATGATCTTAAAACGACCGAGACAGTGCCAAAGTGACCCGTCCAGCGTTGCTCCAACAGGCGTTTCAACCTCTCTCCCTTGTACAGGATCGCTACTGTTGGCCTCCTGCAGAATTTGTACAGAATATTGCAGGTGCTGTACCAGGCACTGTGAAACGATCTTTTTTTACCTGAAAATAGGCGTGAGGGGTAATTGGTTAACACCACTTGACTGGGATGATCAATTCCAAGATCTCCTGCTGGTTCAGATGCCTGTGAGGACCTCTGCCTGCTAGCTGTAAGGGGATGGCTAACGCTGATGCTAACTCCTCTGGAGCGGCTAACGTCAACTCTGGAGCTGTCCTCAGACGTCTGTTCTTCGGAGCACCCTTCCTTTTCAAACTCTCTGTGTCCGTCCTTTGAAACACTCGGTGGTTTGTTAAAAAAATGTCGTATATCCATCTTTTCTTTCTTTATCTATATTTTTCTTATCTGTTTAGTTTGTTTTGCCCTCTGGTTATTTAAGACCGAAATGGTCGTATGGTTGGTATGGTAGTTATAGAAACAAACACATCATAGAATTGGACTTTAATTTGTCATCATCCAGACGTTCGTCTCGTGGGAAAGGCAACATCTGTTCCAGATAGTACAGCTGTGTGACAGTACTTAGACACCTAGTTGCTTTTGCTCACGTTAGCAATTGTTAGCCTTCTGTACTGTAATCTGTTGCTCTGATTCTTGATGTAATGAAAATAATTGTAACCTGCTGTGTTAAGTGTACCTTCTAAGTAAATTCCGTTTTTCTGTATGACAGTTTCAGTCATAAATTTCACCGGACAAATCATTAAAGGAGCAAGGCGCTCGCTACCTGGCTTAATTGAGTTTGGCTGTCTGGTAATAATCGAGGCAAAAGCATTCCGGTCTCAATAAAAAAATGAGAACTATTCATTCAATGCAACCAACACACCCTTGTTGACTAGTCATGTTCTTTCACCACTGGGTAAGAGCTGTATATCATATATCAAGTTAGCTAATAACCTACAAAGATTCTTTATTCTGCCTCTGGCGAGAGACTGTGGAGATATCTCTAGCTAGCATGGTAACAATCTAGGGAACAGTACCGTAACGTAGCAGTGGGGATAGCTGCTAGTAACGTTATATTTCAAGGTATGTGTGTGTGCATGTTCTCGCTAGTATTTCACAGTCACTGTTGACACAATGATCATCCAGATGTAATGCTATGGCTTTTGTATCAAATCGCCAGGTTAATGCTTAATTTACTTTGGTGCAGATCTGTGTTTGCAGCTAACTAGCTGTCTAGCGAAATACGCTATCGCTAGGTATGATAACTATCTAAACTGAGTGGGGTCTCCCACACTGTTAAATCCACAGCCGGCACCTTTCCTCCTGTGTTTTGACTTTGAAAATGCGGTGGGAAACGACGCCTCCCTGGTACCTTGTGACAGATCTAGAAGTCCCGTAGGCACTGTTTAACCGTGCTGCTCAGACCTCAAAGTTGTTCGACCCTACTCACTTAGTTCAAGCGGTTGCTAAGGTAGGATTGGACGAGGGCCGTTTTAGTGAGGAGTTTCGCGAACAGTCAATTGTGAAAGTCAGCGATTATTTGCATTTTTATTTTTAACTTGTATTAAGTGACTGACAGGCTCGTTCGTCAAGGGCGGGCCCAACCGAGTCCCAGGGCGGGCCCGGCACCCCAAGGCCCGCCCATAGCCCCGGGCCTGATTGGTCATGTTTGCGTTTTGATTAGGCCATCGTTATGCTGTTTTGGAAATATGGTTGTGTGTTCAACTGATTGAGTATTCACGTTCTGTTTTTGTTCGTAGGCTAGTGTATTAGTGATGCACTCTGTGGTTTTATGTGTTGTGTGATGTAGGGAGTCACTGTCTGGTTCTGATATTGATTTAAACAATTGCTTGCCAACAGTTTGTTGAAGAGTCGTTGACGAGTCTTGAAGCTCGAGTCCGAGTCAAGTCTGAAGTCTTTTGGGTCGAGTCGCAAGTCAAGTCTGAAGTCACTGTTTGTGCGACTTAATTGCGACTCGAGTCCGAGTCTCAGACTCGAGTCCCTATCTCACACACACACACACACACACACATATTCAGAGACTGACACCAGCACACACACACACAAACACACGTATTCCGAGACTGACCCCAACACACACAAACACACATTCAGAGATCAGAGACGGACACCAACACACACTCTCAGACATTCAGAGCAGTGACGTGCGGTGAGGTTCACAGCTGGTGAGGCACAGAAACCAGAAGTGATTACGTCATTCCGATCTCTAGTTGTTTAAAAAAAATAGAAATGTATACATCATACATGTATGCTTATGGTTTTAAAATTGTCATCTCACCAGAACTGAAAAAACTTTATGTTTTATTGTCTAATACTATTGCTTTTAAACGATTATTATTATAAGAAGTTATGTGGCTCAATAGTTAACTGACTTTTACGAGGCTAAACGTACAATCGGTGTGGTAATTGAACTTCTACACCGTGTCAAATAAGATATTAATCTTTACAAGGAAGCGTATGTAGCCCTCCCACCAATGATATGGCTCATTTCAATTTGTCTAAGGAAAATGTAACCTTTTACACAACTCGGCAGTGATGGGCAGTAGTGTCACTACATTTGTCAGTAGCTTGGCAGTAACGTCGCTATTTACAAAACCAAGTTTTTTGTAGCTAAGCTCTTTTATTGATCAAGTACCGCAGTAGCGTCCTCTAAAGCTAATTTATCCTGGACCTTTCTGATGTTCATTCATAACAGGCTTCCCTGCAGCCATTAAACACACAAATTAAGCAGTGCATCACTTTAGGCGAGAGGAGTGAAAATATATAGATAGATATCGTCATTTCAAGTACACCAGACGCTGCTCATACATTTAAAATGAATACTCCCCTCATTTTAAATGGGTAGTTTGCATGCAGATTCTAAACAACCGGATAACTAGAATGCTGTTGATATTTAGATACAGCTGAAGATGATGAAAGTTAAAAAGTGAAAAGTTCGTGCTGTCTGCTCAGGGAGTCGAATTGCGAAAATGCACAAAATAGACGAAAGATGAAGGTAGGCAAGGTCTTCTGCACTAATTTGTTTTCGTCTGCGTTTGAATACCTGACTCAACAGCCATACCTTCAAAAGTACGTCATTTTATAAGAGACGAGTGAAACTAAATATGTTTTCAGATGCCTTCTTTGTAATCCAAAGAAAAAGTTCCTGTCAACGTCAATGACATCCAACACAAACATACGAACACACGAATTTCATCCATTCAACCGTTTTTATCTGACTGACAGTTGTGTTGATCCCTAAAATTGCATTGACTTGGCATGCAGTTTGTTTAACTGAAAGTAAGTAAGTAAGTAAGTTTTATTTATAGAGCACATTTACACACAACATTATGCACAAATTCAGCGATTTTGATAATAAAAATGCTCGAAATGATCGGAATCATGCAGAAATGACACTCGTAACACAGATAACTAGAGAAATATGAATATTTATTTTATAATACATAAATATATATTATTATTATATTTTTTTTTCAAAATATTTTTTTAATATTTTTTTTTTTACTTTTCAAAATGACAGGTGCTCTGCCTCCCCTGCCTCCTATGACTGCACGTCCCTGATTCAGAGACAGATACGATACACACGTACACATATTCAGAGACAGACACTTACACACGTACGTTGCACATAACCTCTATTCAGCAGCTGCCAACTGAAGATGGTTCCCTAGCCTAGAGATAGGTAGATCAGTTAAAACGCTCTCCAATATTTTGAATTTGAAATGCAGTACCAATTGTACATGCTTGGTGTCCCATCTACTTAATGTTAAATGCATATCCATGTCAATATCATCTACAGACAACAATGCAAAGCATGCTGGACAAACTTGCATAATAATCAAGTGCTGTGACAAGATTTAAAAATCTAAATCCCAGGCGGGCGCCTTTTTTCATCACTCGATTAATCTGCTTGATTTACACTCTGGGTTTACCACATAAGTGTTGTTTGCTCTGCCAGCCATTCAACAACATGTGTAAAATATGTGCATACAGGTGGTCATTACAAATACTTAACAAGTGAACACAAACACAAGCACAAGTAAAATAGCCACTGTAGGGTTTAAAAGAGGGTATAACCTAGCTGCACCATGTCTAATTGTCTGAGCCACTGTGCAACTGAAGAAGAGGCATATAATCCTGCTTTCAATTAGTTTTGAGTGTGTTTCCAAGAAACCGCTACATCTAGGTCCACTTGTGTGAGTAACAGGTTAACAGCCGACTGTGTTATCTAGTGTCAGTAAGCTGTATCATAGTCAAAGAGGTGTGCCAATAAGGTCAAATCCTTAAAGTGCAAGAAGGCTTTCATGAAATGATTCTGCACGTTTATTATAATTTGAATAACCTTCAATGTAGAGCTTATCATCTTACCAGTAGCTCAGTACTGGCCTACGTCTGACACTTGGGGTTCCCAGGTGGACTGAGCTGCACGTGAAATATGTTCTCCACAGTATCGGCTATCAGTGTGGTCTCAATATGATTGAGAGGAAGAGTCAAGGATGTTGTTTCAGGGCATGGACAAAATCTAGTTTTGCTAGTCCCTCCTTCAACCTACAAAACATAACGATTGACAGTCACTGTATTTTCAAAAAGAAAAAAAACTACACATCAGGGATATCTGATTAGATTTTCCATTTCAAGAGCAAGAAATGAGATGACACTTGAAGTTTCAGTTAACATAACGAGCATGTATCACAATAAATTTTGTGTATGTCGTCAGGTTATTTAAATTGGCAGTCCAAAGCTAAGTTATCAGCAGATATCTGCAAAAACATCTGAATCGTGCAATCGCATTGTCATAGTAAATCCAAAATCACCTCTGTTATGTTGTTGAATTTGCAGTGCTTTTTCTCAATGCTGCACATGTGTTGACAAATTGATGAAGATGTTTTCTTAATTTGCATGTGCTCTCTTAAGTTGCAGTGTGTTGATCTGTCAGGGCCACCGTAGTTTAAGGCTCAGGATAAGGCTATTGCACAATGCAAGGACATCACCAGGTAAGTGGGAGAGTATTTGGAGAGAGACTGAATACACATTATACATGTAATGCTTTCATATAACTTAAAAAAAATGCAATTTATTGGCAGGGGCCGTTATGAGGTGAAGGCTTAAACTATCCCCGCTGTGATATGCAGGTGCAATGATAAGGCATCCTCTCCAACAAGATGGCACATCTTGTAAAGTTCTTGGGTGCAAAGTAGGCTTCAAAGTAAGTCTTTAATCTAATGTTTTTTTCATTAATTGTCGCCTTACAATTTCTAGCTTGCAGAGGCCATCTTGATTAATGGCAAGATGTGGAAAGGCATCTTTCGGTGCGGAGGAGCAGGGAATGTACATCGTGGAGATGTATAGAAATGTTCTAAATCTAATCCTCCCCCTCCCCAGATGGGAACAATTGCTGTGGGTAGGCCAATCAGCAGTTGAATTGCCCTATTTATTTGTAATGTGTGTGTGGTTTTTAAAATAACATTTAAATAACTTTCACTCCCTGCTGTATTTTATTGTATGTGTATGTGTTTCTTTTCTGAAAGTCACAATAAACTTGATGTACAAGTGCATCTATCAAGTGTCTGTTGTGGAGAGAATAATGTCTCAGGATTATTTGTAAATCCGTGTACCCCGAATCCACAAATATTCAACGCATATTCAAGGACTCCTCAAATGCCAATGGCCATCTACAAAGGGCTACACTGGAAAGATATACTACAAAAAATATCCAATCATTTCACTCTTTCAGAGTGTAGTATCACCCAAATCACTTCACACACCAATGGTCTCGTGTTGGTTATGCTACAATATTTGGTTGAAAAAAAGGCTTTTTGCATCATCTTCTCCCTCACCTGGGCCTGACGTTCCTGCCTCTCCCCAGGTTAGATCAGGACTAATCTTGAGCAATCTGCAAATGTTTTCCACTTACCTGCTCCCCACAGCACAGGTCATCTTTGAAATTAAACATTTAAACATATAAATGAATACAATTTAATCTCAACTATAATCTGATATTAGATATTGTTTAACACATTTCTGCATATTTATATTGATGATTAGAGTGCTTGGAGCCTGGACAGATATAAGATTTTAGTAACGGACAGATAGAATATATGAGTGCCTGGACAGATAGAAGATATGAGTGTCTGGACAGATAGAAGATATGAGTGCCTGGACAGATAGAAGATATGAGTGACTGGACAGATAGAAGATATGAGTGTCTGGACAGATAGACGATATGAGTGTCTGGACAGATAGAAGATATGAGTGTCTGGACAGATAGAAGATATGAGTGCCTGGACAGATAGAAGATATGAGTGTCTGGACAGATAGAAGATATGAGTGTCTGGACAGATAGAAGATATGAGTGACGGACAGATAGAAGATATGAGTGTGGACAGATAGAAGATATGAGTGACTGGACAGATAGAAGATATGAGTGTCTGGACAGATAGAAGATATGAGTGTGGACAGATAGAAGATATGAGTGTCTGGACAGATAGAAGATATGAGTGTCTGGACAGATAGAAGATATGAGTGCCTGGACAGATAGAAGATATGAGTGTCTGGACAGATAGAAGATATGAGTGTCTGGACAGATAGAAGATATGAGTGACGGACAGATAGAAGATATGAGTGTGGACAGATAGAAGATATGAGTGACTGGACAGATAGAAGATATGAGTGTCTGGACAGATAGAAGATATGAGTGTCTGGACAGATAGAAGATATGAGTGACTGGACAGAAAGAATATATGAGTGTCTGGACAGATAGAAGATATGAGTGTCTGGACAGATAGAAGATATGAGTGTCTGGACAGATAGAAGATATGAGTGTGGACAGATAGAAGAAGATATGAGTGTCTGGACAGATAGAAGATATGAGTGTCTGGACAGATAGAAGATATGAGTGTCTGGACAGATAGAAGATATGAGTGTGGACAGATAGAAGAAGATATGAGTGTCTGGACAGATAGAAGATATGAGGGGGGCCCCGGTGCGGGAGAAAAAGAAAAAAAAAGTAATAATAAAAATGATCATATTTTGGTATTTTTGATGCATTTCCCCACCCGTAGTGAAGTACACGTTCTAATAGCGTCACGTGTCGTTGCCGGTATCAAAGCTTGCAAGACAACAATGGCTGCGCATGAAACGATAAGAAAATACGAAAGTGGGGCTAAAAAACGAAAAATTAATAAGTAATAGAAGGTGCGTTCAATTCCATGTTTCCCCTCATTGCTCATGGACACCTAGTTTATTGTAGGCTAACCGTTGAACTTGATTTACGTACAAACTTTGAATGTAGATTGTTAAACTTTAGCCTACTGCATACACACATCTATGGCCAGTAGTCTTGCTTACGCCAAAAGTTTCTCCCACAACACGGTAGTTTGCGCATGTTACGAGTTTATAAAGGGACAATGCGCTCGTCTGTGGGGACAGGCTTTTGGCAGCAAACACTTGCGGGCGACACAACTGTACCTACCAGTTGCCAGAATTCTTCTAATCCTAACCTGGTTAGCCTGAAGTTTTCGACCCACCGCTGATCAGTGAAGTGGGCCTTCACCAAATTAAAATACTCCCTAGACCGCGCTCGTTCACAGATGTACGGAGGTCTGTGTGGGTATGGGATTCGCTGCTATCTGAGTGCGTAAATATGTAAAATAATTTTTTCGCCTTCTCCTTCTAGCTATTAAAGTAAATAGCTCAATAGCTAAAGCATCGGGGAGGCTTCTGCCCCGGGCCCCAGATTACCTTAACCTGGCCCTGGATAGAAGATATGAGTGACTGGACAGATAGAAGATATGAGTGTCTGGACAGATAGAAGATATGAGTGTCTGGACAGATAGAAGATATGAGTGTCTGGACAGATAGAAGATATGAGTGTCTGGACAGATAGAAGATATGAGTGACGGACAGATAGAAGATATGAGTGTGGACAGATAGAAGATATGAGTGACGGACAGATAGAAGATATGAGTGTGGACAGATAGAAGATATGAGTGACTGGACAGATAGAAGATATGAGTGTCTGGACAGATAGAAGATATGAGTGTCTGGACAGATAGAAGATATGAGTGACTGGACAGAAAGAATATATGAGTGTCTGGACAGATAGAAGATATGAGTGTCTGGACAGATAGAAGATATGAGTGTCTGGACAGATAGAAGATATGAGTGACGGACAGATAGAAGATATGAGTGTGGACAGATAGAAGATATGAGTGACTGGACAGATAGAAGATATGAGTGTCTGGACAGATAGAAGATATGAGTGTCTGGACAGATAGAAGATATGAGTGACTGGACAGATAGAATATATGAGTGTCTGGACAGATAGAAGATATGAGTGTGGACAGATAGAAGAAGATATGAGTGTCTGGACAGATAGAAGATATGAGTGTCTGGACAGATAGAAGATATGAGTGTCTGGACAGATAGAAGATATGAGTGTGGACAGATAGAAGAAGATATGAGTGTCTGGACAGATAGAAGATATGAGTGTCTGGACAGATAGAAGATATGAGTGTCTGGACAGATAGAAGATATGAGTGTGGACAGATAGAAGAAGATATGAGTGTCTGGACAGATAGAAGATATGAGGGGGGCCCCGGCGCGGGAGAAAAAGAAAAAAAAAGTAATAATAAAAATGATCATATTTTGGTATTTTTGATGCATTTCCCCACCCGTAGTGAAGTACACGTTCTAATAGCGTCACCTGTCGTTGCCGGTATCAAAGCTTGCAAGACAACAATGGCTGCGCATGAAACGATAAGAAAATACGAAAGTGGGGCTAAAAAACGAAAAATTAATAAGTAATAGAAGGTGCGTTCAATTCCATGTTTCCCCTCATTGCTCATGGACACCTAGTTTATTGTAGGCTAACCGTTGAACTTGATTTACGTACAAACTTTGAATGTAGATTGTTAAACTTTAGCCTACTGCATACACACATCTATGGCCAGTAGTCTTGCTTACGCCAAAAGTTTCTCCCACAACACGGTAGTTTGCGCATGTTACGAGTTTATAAAGGGACAATGCGCTCGTCTGTGGGGACAGGCTTTTGGCAGCAAACACTTGCGGGCGACACAACTGTACCTACCAGTTGCCAGAATTCTTCTAATCCTAACCTGGTTAGCCTGAAGTTTTCGACCCACCGCTGATCAGTGAAGTGGGCCTTCACCAAATTAAAATACTCCCTAGACCGCGCTCGTTCACAGATGTACGGAGGTCTGTGTGGGTATGGGATTCGCTGCTATCTGAGTGCGTAAATATGTAAAATAATTTTTTCGCCTTCTCCTTCTAGCTATTAAAGTAAATAGCTCAATAGCTAAAGCATCGGGGAGGCTTCTGCCCCGGGCCCCAGATTACCTTAACCTGGCCCTGGATAGAAGATATGAGTGACTGGACAGATAGAAGATATGAGTGTCTGGACAGATAGAAGATATGAGTGTCTGGACAGATAGAAGATATGAGTGTCTGGACAGATAGAAGATATGAGTGTCTGGACAGATAGAAGATATGAGTGTCTGGACAGATAGAAGATATGAGTGTCTGGACAGATAGAAGATATGAGTGTCTGGACAGATAGAAGATATGAGTGTCTGGACAGATAGAAGATATGAGTGTCTGGACAGATAGAAGATATGAGTGACTGGACAGATAGAAGATATGAGTGTCTGGACAGATAGAAGATATGAGTGTCTGGACAGATAGAAGATAGTGTCTGGACAGATAGAAGATATGAGTGTCTGGACAGATAGAAGATAGTGTCTGGACAGATAGAAGATATGAGTGTCTGGACAGATAGAAGATATGAGTGTCTGGACAGATAGAAGATATGAGTGTCTGGACAGATTGAAGATAGTGTCTGGACAGATAGAAGATATGAGTGTCTGGACAGATAGAAGATAGTGTCTGGACAGATAGAAGATATGTAATGAGTGGCCGCAGGAGGAACACGGACAACCCCTGCAGGACCAGTGAAGAATTCAACACACATAATACCATTTAACCATGTTCTTTTTGTATTTATTATTTCATCACAGTGCTGCCTTGGTGAATTTCATTATCTGTCTGTGTGTGGCCTCTGCTGTGCGGCAAACAGTCCACCCCATTCCTCCAGGTCCTTCTTGCAGGGGTCTAATTTTGATACTGACAGTTTATTTTGCTTGGCAGAAATAACCATGAGTGGTGCATACAATTAAGGTAACTGAATGACAGAACAATATAATGAGAACAAAACAGTTTGATCAAGATACGAACTCACATGTTTAAGTTAATTGTATTATTATAGAGCCCCCTTGTGGTCAATTTCTGCCATTTACCAAGACTGTCTCATTAAAATAGAATTAGCAGTGTATCAGGTAGGCTCTGCTTATTTACAGTCACATTAATTAACTTAAAACTATCCTAACCTATCATTACATTGAACGTAAAAGTGATTGTGCAGTGAACAAATTATTGAAGCAGCTTTAAAAATTAAATGTAAACACCATCAGCTTCATAGCCATGATGCTATTATACTTGTGTACAGTCGTGGCCAAAAGTTTTGAGAATGACACAAATATGCATTTTCACAAAGTTTGCTGCTTCAGTGTCTTTAGATATTTTTGTCAGATGTAACTATGGAAGGCTGAAGTATAATTACAAACATTTAATAAGTGTCACTGGCTTTTATTGGCAATTACATGAAGTTAATGCAAAAAGTCAATATGTGCAGTTTTGACCCTTCTTTTTCTAGACCTCTGCAATCTGCCCTGGCATGCTGTCAATTAACTTCTGGGCCACATCCTGACTGATGGCGGCCCATTCTTGCATAATCAATGCTTGGAGTTTGTCAGAAATAGTTTTTTTTTTGCTTGTCAACCCGCCTCTTGAGGATTGACCACAAGTTCTCAATGGGATTAAGGTCTGGAGAGTTTCCTGGCCAATGGACCCAAAATATCAATGTTCTGTTCCCCGAGCCACTTAGTTGTCACTTTTGCCTTATGGCAAGGTGCTCCATCATGCTGGGAAAGGCATTGTTCATCACCAAACTGTTCCTGGATGGTTGGGAGAAGTTGTTCTCGGAGGATGTTTTGGTACCATTCTTTATTCATGGCTGTGTTCTTAGGCAAAATTGTAATCGAGCCCACTCCCTTGGCTGAGGAGCAACCCCACACATGAATGGTCTAAGGATGCTTTACTGTTGGCTTGGCACAGGATTGGTGGTAGCGCTCACCTTGTCTTCTCCGGACAAGCTTATTTGCAGATGCCCCAAACAATCGGAAAGGGGATTCATCAGAGAAATTGACTTTACCCCAGTCCTCAGCAGTCCAATCCCTGTACCTTTTGCAGAATATGAGTCTGTCCCTCCGAGAGCCATTTCTCCCAACCATCCAGGAACAGTTTGGTGATGAACAATGCCTTTTCCAGCATGATGGAGCACCTTGGCATAAGGCAAAAGTGATAACTAAGTGGCTCGGGGAACAAAACATTGATTTTTTTAGTCCATTGGCCAGGAAACTCCCCAGACCTTAATCCCATTGAGAACTTGTGGTCAATCCTCAAGAGGCGGATGGACAAACAAAAAAAAACTATTTCTGACAAACTCCAAGCATTGATTATGCAAGAATGGGTTGCCATCAGTCAGGATGTGGCCCAGAAGTTAATTGACAGCAAGCCAGGGCGGATTGCAGAGGTCTAGAAAAAGAAGGGTCAAAACTGCAAATATTGACTTTTTGCATTAACTTCATGTAATTGCCAATAAAAGCCAGTGACACTTCCTAAAATGTTTGTAATTATACTTCAGTCTTCCATAGTAACATCTGACAAAAATATCTAAAGACACTGAAGCAGCAAACTTTGTGAAAATGCATATTTGTGTCATTCTCAAAACTTTTGGCCACGACTATAAATATTTTCAGACAAATAACCTCAGTTCAATTGCATTTGCAAAAGCATGGAGAATTTGGCAACATCGATGGACATTTGATGGACAGTTACCTTTCCTTCCCGATTGGAATATGTAAGGGATAACGGCCGACGAGCTGTCCAGTTCTACGAAGTTAATGGACGCTGCGGGGCAAAGAACACCACGACACCACGATTAACTTCGTAGAACTGGACAGCTCGGAGGCCGTTATCCCGCTTATCTCCCGTTTACAACATCCAAAAATGTTTTTATTATTATTATTTAGAATATCCTTTATCTTTAGGAAATGTAATATGCATAATAACCTGATGAATTCTTGATTTGAAGCCTAGTGCTCCCGTTAGAGAAAGTAGTGCGTGGAACTGGACCTTTAGTTTCCTCGGGCGTTGCTGCAAAGTGACACTCATGAGCTCACCTCTGTAAAGTAAACGGACACACGGACACAGGTATTGTTCATAAGGTTTTACTATTTACAGTTGAACTCCACGTTTCCGTTGATGGTGAAGTTGGACAGAGCAACAGGGAGGTCAAGTTTAGTAATTTTGGTCGAAGGCTCACAATCGAGCCGGCTAGTTAGCCGTGTGAGCTACCATCTGTTTCAATGGGTTTTTTTTCTAAGTGCTAACAGCCGCCTACAAATAATATTCGAGACTTTCAGTTAAGAATTACAATACTCTGCAACATTCGTGTAGAACATAAACAACTAACCGAGTCAATTTAGACACATAAAAAGTCGTGTAGATAGCTTAATTGACATAAAACATTGCCCACTAACTTGTCCCAACACGCCGCCATCTTGGTTCAAATTATCCTAGCTGTCAAAAAATAAACGTTACGTTGGTTGTCAATGGTAACCATTCAAGAGCATTGATATGGAACGGCGATTTAACGTTTCTACTGGGACTACGTCCAAGGTGTCCGGTTATACGACCTTAATGTACACCCCATTAGCCAATCAGAAAACAGTATTTTGTTCCAGAGGGAGATAAAATATAATATATGCTAATTAAAAAGGGAAAGCAAGGGAATTGCCTTACCCTAATTTTTTACATAGCACATTCATACCAATCCATTCACCACTACATTTTGGTTCCATGATTCCTCTGCAGAGACACAATAATGCAGCTAAAACATTAACACATAGTTAATAAACATTAAACATTAACAAATAGTTAATAAACATGAGCATATAATTCATAGTATTTAAAGCAAAACTTTTGCACATTATTAAATCAGTGGTACATTGTGCCATCTACAAAGGTGTTTATTGACAAATAGGCCACTGATACCTGTCAAGGGAAAAACTTGTAATAATAATGCCAATGGGATTCAGGAGGATGTAACAACAGTATGTTATAGAACTGAAGAAATAAAAGAAAACAAAAGACTAACTGCAAGTTTCTGGAAATACTGTCTTGACTGTTACTATTTGTAATGTATGTTATATTATAATGGGTGGATGTCCCCAAAATGTCTGGTTCTTGTCCCCAAAAGAAAAACTTTATGAGCTAACTGTGCTAAGCAAGACTCCCTATGGGAAAGATCCATGTTAAAGCTAACTGTGCTAAGCAAGACTCCCATGTGCACATGTGTCAAACTCAAGGCCCACA
Organism: Sprattus sprattus; assembly: GCF_963457725.1. NCBI lineage: Eukaryota > Metazoa > Chordata > Actinopteri > Clupeiformes > Clupeidae > Sprattus > Sprattus sprattus. Next base: position 33,186,515 of record NC_137925.1, on the reverse strand, counting down.
GGCCAGATCCGGCCCGCCAAGTGATTTCATCAGGCTCCTCGGAATGTGGCAAAAAGTTCTGTTAAGAAGATTCACCCTTTCCCTGTTTCCCTCACAGACTCACGGCCACGCCCCTTCCCAGCCTGTTCATTACCCCACTTGGTTTCAATTAGCCCAATTAGTCCTGATCACCTGCCACCCTGCCACCACCTTTAAAAAAAAAAACCTGTGTTCACAGCCCCTTCCTTTCACACAGACATGAAGTTTGAATGCTTTCGCATGTGCGTTGCTGAACCATAAACCACACACCTTCCCTCCACACACCTTCCTTCACCTGCCTTCCTCACACACCTAGCTACCTACCACACACACACACACACACATCCTACAGTCCTACTCATATCCTCACTGGACATCTAATAAACGAAATATACTGTGAATCCTGACTGGACTAGTGTGTCTCACCGACCACCCCCATTGGTCTCAAGCCAGCCACCCTGAACCAGGGGCGGAGTGGCCGGCAGGCCAAAGAGCTCATGAGAAGCAGCCTGCAGACTGGCGCTGCGCAGCCGTGTGAAGTCCATGAGCGGTCCATTGAGTTAAAACTAATAAAATTGGGTTGTGATCCCATGAAAATCTCCAAGTTCTCCACCAGTATGGCTGAAGGTAGTCCAACCAATATATATATTGCACTTGTTGTCTCTCTACATCTCACTTATGGTGTGTCGAACTCACATTCTTTAATCCAGCCTACTGATTTTTGCTTAGCCTCCTATCTTGATCTAATTATTTTTATTCAGACTTTAGATAACTTTCATGACCAAAAATATAAATTGGCCAGTGATTTAATTTGTTTTTTTGTTTAAAATTAATGTAGGATGGTCGGAGCAAAGCCTAATGGGAAATGCCTTTATCCAGTGAACGTAGGGAGATGAATGTGTGGCTGTCAGAGAGAGAGAGCAGGTGAAGCGGACCTAATGGAGGTATGGAAGAGAAAGGAGAAAGGAGGGGCCGAAAAGGCCAGAATAAAGAAGAGCCGGATGCTAGAGGAGAGTGCATCAAAATGGTCAAAATGGTTTAATCCGAAACAAGTGAGTTGACAGGACACATTGCTGCGAATTAGCATTACATTTCAGCCAATACGGGACGCGATTTGTTCCGTATTTCCATAAATGTACATATAAAAATACACATGTCTGTCACCCACACATCAACACTAAATCTAACAATAATGATCAAAAGCCGCTGTCTCACAGTGACAATGCATGGTGCAACACTGCTGAGCAGTGTGCTGTGAAATGTCTCCAAGTGAAATTGCTGCTAACATGGGGTCTAAGATGTTGGATTTAGTGAAAACAATGATATCAAGGGGGGCTAAGTCTTTGTCTCAGCAGACATTATTGTACCCCTTTTGCTGTAATTTCTGTAACCTCACACTTGAACTCTCGTAGGAACTCTTTGTCACCAGTAAGGGAAAACTAACTTTATGGCAAAAATGTCCAAAATTAATATTAACATTAACAAGACATTAACATGTCAACATTTAGTATTTAACATTTATCAAGCCTCACTTCTAGTTCTCCCAGACCTGGTGCGAGGCAATCTTTCTGCACTACACTGCAACAGAATCTGAACATTGCTCCTATTCCTCACAGCTATTCTGTTCTGATGACTGCATGGTTATCAGATGATGGTGATTGTTTCTCCTCGTCCACAAGGCAAGACTGTAGTGTAGTGGCAGCTGATCACTGTTTCAGGTGCCTTCCTATCTGTCACTAAAACTTGTTCTCTTGATCGCAAACACAATCCTGCCCCCTTCTGGTTCAGGGCCACTGATCCATCTGGAAGAGCAGGATGTAATACAGCTGAAAAAAAGGATCTAACAAAGCTGAAGAATATGATCTTATAAAGCTGGAAGCAGTAAAAGCCAGGGATGGACTGGTCATCTGGCATACTGGGATCCCCCGCAACTGTGGATGGGTCCAATCGGGACTGTTTGGGCCAATTTAGCCCCATGGACAGCCTTGTTAAAAGGTGCACCTCATTGTTGAGGGAGAGACAGACTGGACAGGCTGGAAGAAAGCTTTTTAAGATCAAATTATATTTGTCCTTAATGGGGTGCCAGGGGGTCCCCAGAAAGAAAAAAATGATTAGTTTCGACTATTATTCTAACAATAAGTAACATAATGTATATCTAATTTGGTGATGGGTGTCATACAATTTTTGTAATAAAACATCTTAACTCAAAAATCTAGAATTTGAACATGCCATTTACAGCGCTGTTTAAAAAAAAATGTACTCATGTTAATATTTGTGAATATGAACTTGTGTTAATTTTAAGCTGCAGGCACCCAGAGGCTTTCTACCTTTTCCTATTATGGTTTATTTAAATTGAGAAGAATGTAACACAAGCTAATTAACTCAATATAATTGCCATTTAAACCGTTTAAATCTAGTTAGCTAGCATAGCAACTAGGCAACCAGGAAACATTTTTTGCTGCATAGCCTGAAGAAAGTCAGCTCATCAATGAAAGGCTCTCTTAGGTTCAAAGTGATCACAACCATTTGCGGATGATGTTAAAATGGCTACACATAGAAACAATCTTGAGAGAAATATTGTGACATCAGTGGAGCAAGCTCTTACTCGGATATCAATGTAGTGAATGAAGGAGGAGAAGTTCCCCCTCCTTCTTGCCCTTCTTAAACACGTTAATATTCAATAGTTGCTTTTCCTACTGCAAGCGTGTCAGACGATTATCATTTATGGAATGAGTGGAATTGAGTAACGATTTGTTAGTTAGGCACACAATATCCTGCCTGTTGGATATAAACAGTGTAATTTAAAAACAACTTCCTCCAGGCTCCTTCCTTCCTCAACATGTACAGTAGCATGTTCAGTAACCTACTCACTCTCTCAAATATGTGTTCACCATCACCTTTTAAAATGATAATCTTAGAGCCTTTATAGTGTCTCCAAGGATATCCTTAAACACCATTACTGATTGTACAACTGTCGTCTTCATCTACCCACATACTGATTTTCAGAGGGAACGTCGCTAGTGACCTCACTGATGGCTGACGTGTGTGTGTCATCCTCTTTTCCTTTCCCCACATGTTCCTTGTCGTATGCTTAACTAGTATTACACAAACAGTTTATCTATTTCATCTTAATGGGAGACATTCTTTGAACTTCCATAAAGTCCATTGTGGATTGAGCCTGAGAATGATAATCTTTGCCTTTAATATTAACCTTGATGAAACATTTCCTACCATTTCTAGGGGGTTAGAATGACAGTTTGAAATGTTTTTAAACCATTCCTCCACTGTTTTAGTTACACACTGAGACTACTGTTGTAAAAGGAAGTTCTCCTAATGACATAGTCGAAGGTTTGAGATGATTACAATGTTACATTTTTCTGGGAACACTTTAATGATGAATGTATGTAACATGAATAATATTCAATCATGTAATACAACTTTGCTATAAAATTCTTCACAAGAGTGTACACCAGTGAACTGAAAAGTTTTATATGGCAGCAGCGTTTTCAAGGAGAAATGAATATGATTTACACAGGCCAACACATAGTAAAAGTATTCCAAACAATGTTGAAAGCTATTTAAGTATATCTGTCAATAAATTAAATAAATACCACAATCTTATAATATAATACATAGTAGCTCTGACGTCTTCATGGAGTAGTGTCTTGGTATTTAAATACAAGCTCCCACTTCATCCTAATTGCTGTTGGCCTGGAAGAGACAATATTTTTGTAAATACAGAGTAATTCACATCTCTCGCTGTGTGTGTGTGTGTGTGTGTGTGTGTGTGTGTGAATGAGAGGGAAGGAGAGAAAGTGGAAAAAATATACAAACCATTTCAAGCAGTGAAATTAACTTGGTCATAAACTCCTTGCTATTTGTATTTGGGTATGAATCACAGGACTGGCACTGGTTCTGCAAAAGATTATTTCTCATGTCACTTGAAGTCATAGAATATGAAATATGATAGTGGCAGTAATATACTAGCAGAAAGCCTTGATGGTATCAGTATCAAAAATGTAATATACAATCTGAAAACCTACCTTCTGACAGTCTTGTCTGCTGATGTTTATTCCCTTCAGTTTCTCAAACTAAAACATGAAAGTAATTGTTAGCAAAAAGAATTCTGTAAAAATGTATAACTATATGGATATGCACTTATAAATATCGACTTCCGCATATTTGTGTGTTTATATATACTGTGTGTATACAGTATATGTATATAAGTGCACATACACACATAAAATGACTGAAATGGTCCCAGTCATTACAATTAGACTTACAATGTGAGTAAGTGAACTTCCCAGGCTTCTCCAAACTTTACGGCAAAGTGATGCGTTGCTGCTGACTTTGAGAATGTCCAGCTGACTTCTGTAGCACTGAAGAGCTGAAGTTATACAACAATCCTTTAAGGTGATATTAAAAAAAAAGAGTTCTTCATTGGCATCTGATAAAAATGCACATAAATACTTTTCAGAAGAACAGCAGTAAGCAGTTCCCCTTTGAAGGGCAAGGCAGTTAAATGACAAAAGAAGGGAAGCTTGTCAAGAGGCGCTTCTCTGACATTGACGTATAGACTGGTTTCAAAAGCCAATTCACAGCAGTGATCTTAGTTCTGTTATTCAGATAAGATTTGCTCCGGTCATTAGTGCCATCTATTGCTGTGACTGGATAATGACAAATACATGTTTATCTCTGCGATGACCACACATTTTAAGATGTCATTTCCTAGTGAAAAAAAGCATAATGTTCTGGCCAACACAGTGTATGTCACAGGTGGTTGGCATTTATAACAACACAAATGAACTGGACGAGGACCTTTAAGTAAGAAAGACAAAGATGAAACTACAAAAAAGGAAACGTAGAGAAGTGAATCTGAATCACCACCAATGTACAGTTTGCAAGTTGTCCATCATTTGACTAATCTCACTACAATTTACATGTTGATCTCCACTCACAAAACTCACCATTATACGACAAAATATCTCACAGTTTTTAGAGTCTCTGCCTAATTACCGTAGAATTAAAAAGTAGATGACAGAAAACAAGCAAGTACGACAGCTGTTAGTTTCGATGAACTAACACCTACTGCTTCTTCCCAAAAACATGCATAAAATCAAACGCTTGTAAGCACTGATGAACATCCCTGTCATCATAATGAATGTATACTGTAAGAAATAACTTTTAAATTAGGATAAAACTAGACATGCTCCAATGTTGTCACCTACAAATATCTCCAGGTATATGTTATGTACATCAGTTTTGATTCATGATTCACTCACCTTGATATCAGTCCCAGGGTTCTTCAAAGTTAGAGATCCATGGTGCTAAACGACAGAAGAAAAAGGATTTGAAAACTCATTTAAAATGACACTGTCATTATATTCTTCCTGCTTTAAGAGATGTTTTTCGTTTGTCCCAGTCAGCAAAGTGGATTACACATCAACATTATGACTGAGAAAGTTCACCTACCTCCATAGTTCTGTTTAACCTCTTTATATTCATATACAATTCCCGCATCTTCAGGTCCCTCATGGGCATCGCAGCTTGTGCTAAAGCACAGCACAATATTGCAAGACACAAAAACTTCAGTTGCATTTTAATTCTTTAGTCAAATAATTCTGAAGAACAGTAGATGCTTTTCATGGGAGTCTTTGGCATACATACCTGTCTCACCTGTGTGTATATATATGTATGTAAAATGTATATATGTGCATATACATTCAATCCATTAGGACAAAGGAAAACCTCTTCGACACTGGAAAACTGGAACCAAGGAGACAAGTAGTGAGTAATGACTTTTTCTTTTCCACTGGCCTCCGTTACGCATGAGTCATAAAAGTGCGATGTAAGCTATGCGGGGGTGTTCACAATGAGAGTTTGTTTGTGTGTGAGGTGTATATGTCTATGTGAACATACCTTCGCCTCAGGAAGCGACAGGAAGTTGTTCAGTGTCGGTTTCGTTCTGAATCAGCAAACCTGCAAAAAGGCATTGTAGGTAAGATTCCCAGAGCGGCCTTCTAGTTTTGAGTGGCCTCCCACACATGCATGTTGTGCAACAATAACAGGAAATCATTTGAGGTGTGTTTGACAAGTTAGTCCAAATCTATGATTGCCCCATGAAGCTATCATTGACATTAATATTATCATCATGTTAAAGCCATGTCACGTTAATGGAGTTTATGCTTCAGTGGGGTTGACTAATCTTTAGCTCATTTAGAGGAAGGTAGAGGCCTCTTCTGAAAACACTGGTCTCTAAAAGAAACCTTATTGGTTGCTTATGTCAAGGAAATGAGGTCATGATCATCTAAAGAAAAAACAATGAGTGGGTGGGGACAGTGTTGAGATGAGAGAAAAGCCCCTGTTTGGTCCGCTTAAGGTTTACGCTAAGGGTTTGCCCCTGTTGCGTCCGCTCAAGGATTACGCTATGGGTTTGGGTATTCCACGCCTGCCAGAGGACCCAGGCGCTCTAGTATTTAATCATGGAATTTACTTCTGTCTTCCACTGCTCAAACTTCCCATGCTTAGTCATGATAGCTAGCATCTTTATCCGTACCTTTTTACAAAGGTATATTTGATATATAGCATATAGCAGCAGCATCAGAGCCAGTGACACTAAGAAACTGATTTACCTGATCCTACCTCATTGTGTGTTTTGTGTAAGTTATGTTTGCTTTTATGATTTATGTAAATTGCTGCTGCAACACTGCAATTTTCCTTTGGGGATCAATAAAATAGGGGAGAGCAGGGACGAAAGTAAAACTTTTTAATTTAACTTAATCTACAAAGAGATCCCCACGCACTTGATGATTACCCCTAGTAATATATGGTATTATATGGAAATAATAAAAAAAATAATACAATAAAATATGATGCGATATGAATCATTAGGCCTTTTACATAGATAGAACAGTAAGTCTTCACATTTATATATGGTGCTAGCTTGCAAAATGTTAATTAATTGTGTTAATCCAAACAGGTGCCCATGACTTTAGCCCATCTGTCTCCAACAGTTATGGCCACACCCAAAGATATTTACGTCATACTAAAACTGCTCTTCAATATCTTACTTCCACGAAACACAGTGTGCACATAGATACTTGTATTATGAATATTTATGTGTACTGCATTGGTGGGGACGATAGCAGCAGGTGTTACTTTCATCCTACATAGTCAAGATAGGGGATACTTCTCATTTCTCTATTTTTCAACCCTAACTCTTTAGGGATACAAGGAGGAGGGAGGAATCAAAGACACATGCACATGAGAAATGAGATTCACACATTTACACATCAGTTTGAAGAGAGTCAATTACAAATGACACAGCAGCATCACTTATCTGAGTAGTATAAGTAATCAATGACTTATGACATATCACCTTAACATTAATCAAAACATGAATTGCACAGTTCATGAACTTGTCAATCGTCAGGCAACAGATTATCATTAGATGATCAATGATTTATACATTTCTAGGTGTCTTATGTATTTCTTTTACTTGCATCCAGTTTTTCTTTCATATCACAATTACCAATGTCTCTATTAAATTCCAACTTATTATTGCGTGAGCTTTAAAGCTAAATGTATTTCAAAATAAAAAATATTGTTGTGCAAAATAAAAATGATATTAATATGACTTAACTTTATTTGTTTAGCATTTGTAGCATTTCACACAAAGTGCAACATAATCACATTAAAATGAGGGATGTAGAGAAAACATTCAGATAAAAACAGTTAAAGGAATGCCTCAGTTTAAAATGAACAATTAAAGAAAGTGTGAAACTATTTGAATTAGAGGTACAGTTAAGATACAGACACTGTGCACAGCACATTTCTGGAAGTAGGGTTAAGAAGAAGTTGTTACAGAAGCTAACCTAATTCTATGGAGGAGGCTGTTCCAGAGTCTAGGGGCCACTAGAGCAAAACAGCTGGTTCTTTTGATTTGAATCAGGGGCCTCAATTATAAAACTCAGCGTAGATTACATCCTAAACACTGTGTAGACACAAACCTTAGAGTCTACATACACATGGAAATATTCAGATTTATAGAACTGTGTGACACACACCTGTACGCCTTCGTTCTCTTACCAGTCATTCAAAAATGTAAATTAGCTCATGAATACGCTACACGTTTACAACAAGCATTTATCGGATAATCATTTAGGCAAAGATTTAGATGCCAACTTACAGAAAGAACTCGAAGTTTGCGGTGTTATGTGTTCTGTATTAAAATAACTTGTTAAAAAGTTTAGCCTACCATTTGACCAGTCTTTTCATAGACCGTGAATCATATGGTGCCCCAAGTATAACAGACCTTGTCATTGTCACCAGGGGTATGGGTTCCATAGTCAGATGATACTATTCTTTAATATTCTCTGGCTTTTCTGCTGCCCTGGGATGGTCCACTGTCTGTGTTTCAATAATAAAACAAATCTTCAATGGTGGAGATTCCCCTGGATCACGGTTTCTTTAATGTGTTCTCTCATGAATATATTATGTCACCTCAACAGTAGGCTACTTTCGGTGCCACTTTTGATGTCCCCCTCAGGCATCGCTCTTGCCCCCCCTAAAGATGATATAAGATGTCCACCCATGATATTACTGATAGTATGATATGCAGGGAAGGGCTTTGGTCTAATACATTACAGAACGCATTCTGTCCAAAGGCAAAGGCTTCTTAAACTTTAGTAACCGTCTGTGTCAGTTCAAAAGTCGATAGTTCAATCAGCTTTTGCCTTTTTTGTCCAGAATCCATTCTGTAACTTATTCACATTATTTCTTACTAATTTTGCATAACACAAGTCTTCCTTAGCTCTAATAAGACATAAGGACCTATCATTATCATTTGAATAAGTTGGTAAGTGTCCTTAGGGGTCCAAGCTGAGAAGGTTGGTTATGTTATAATTCTTCTCCTGCAAATCATGATGGCCGTCAAAGACTGTACGGTCCACATGCACCAAATTAAACAATAGATTCTAAATTGGTGAAATTACTCAAACTACTGAAATGACAGATTTTTGACAGATTTTCGCCTGTAGGGAGCGCTATAATATGCAAATATACATCTTTGCTCTTATCTCAGGAACCATATAGAACATCCCCCTACACTACTGGGCTACAGACAGTTGTTGTATCGTGAAGGAGGGCCTTTACGGATCCTTGGTACAGCATTCAGCCGTGCTGCGGCTGTCTCCAGCTAGCTAGACACTGTTGTGTATCCTGCCATCCTAACTAAAATCAGCATGCACCATGCCAGCCAACGTAACTAAACATAACAAATCTAAATGCTGAATAACATTCCCCTACACCTAACCAGGCAGCCTCCCTCTCTACCTCTCCTTTTATATCACATTCTCAATGCCTTTATTAAAGTAACAGTATACAACAATTATACTTCAGGATTAGGGTTAGGATAAGCAGTTTTACCTTAAAATAACAGCTTGAAAAAAATTGGGGCGCTACAATGACTTTTAATATGGAGAATCACCCCCGTGCCATTGCTATACCAGGGTCCAAGAGGGACTAAACGGTGAAGTGCGGTTGTTGGGTCCAGATTAGTATAGTTTAAAAAGTCGACTCGGATTAGAGGTTCTTTCGTTTTGTCTTGTGAGTGTATGTTTGTGAGTGTGTGTGTGAGTGAATGTGTGTGTGTGTGTGTGTGTGTGTGATTGTGTGTGTGTGTGTGTTTTAGTGTTTTTTGGGAAGGCACCTACTATTAATTGACTACCTAAAAGTATCTCTTTATCTGTTTCCAAAATTGATGTCTACTAACAAAAATGTTCTCTCTCCCTTATAGCATGATCCAATTGCTGATGGATGTGGAAACATTGCTCCTCACCACCACTACTCCTTATCTACACATATTCCCCTTCTGCCCCACAACCCTCCCCCCATCCCCCCTTCCTATCCCCTCCCAGCCGACCTCAAGCAGAGGTATGTGCCGAAAAGGTTACTTCCACTCAACAATGGGTTCAGCAAACAAACAATGGACACTCTAATGTTCTTTGTTAATTGTGATAATTTTGGTCACTATAATCATTATATCAAATTGTCCTACCATTTCATCTCTACAGTTAAGCACAGGGTGGTTGAACTTGCTTCTTGCAGTGTGCTTTCATGTCCAGGGCTAACAGGCTACACAGTATTTCATGGTTATTTAAACAGACAGAAACTGAGTACATGATGAGTACACTCTTACTTCTGTTTACACCTTTTATTTAGTGACTGCTGTAGGGTTGTGAGCGTAGTTCCTTGCATCATCAGATGCACGTTGGCAGCAGCTGGTGTCTTGTGTGTGAACTGGCACACATACACTTCAGCAAGAAAAAGCAATGGTCATATGGTACTGTTTGTGAGAAACATTTAAAACAGTAACCTGGTACAGCGTCTGGAGTAATGGTAATTTTATAAAACATGACAAATGTGTGTACCATGCTTACAGCTTATGAAGGCAATCTATAACAGCATTTCAATATAAAGAATAGTAGACCAATTCAACATTTAAAAGCCAAATTTGACAAAATAGAAAATAAAAAAAATAGATAAAAAGTACAGTATGAGGATGTAGAAAATATATTTCACAGTTAAATTAAACATTTCACATTTATTAGGTTAAATAACAGCAGCTGATTACTGTGATAATATGACTTCTGGTATAAGCCATGACCTTCCGCTTTTATATCGGAATCCAGATAGAGGCAGATGACTTGTTGGTTTAACAGATACAGATACAGATAATGATGTTGCTGTGCACCTCCACTGGCTTCTTAACTTCAAAAAGCCAGAGGGGCAGCTGGTATGGTGGCTCGAAACTCAATGACAATGACTTTGGGATTTGCCATTGAGTTGGCTGCCTTCACACCAATGCAGATGCCCTGTCTTGACAGCCGTGTGAAGAAGGGCAGTTATGGTACTGCCAGTGCAGTGAGGCTCAAGATGTAGCGATAGTGGCTGTGAGAGCCGCCACCCAGAGGGATAACAACAGTCTTCCCCAGCCTCCAGCAGTGTTGAACAGTAGCAAACAGCAGAGGGCAGCATTCTCCAGCTTTCGGAGACGGGCAACGATGACAGCGTATAGGAGTTCATTGATCCCCAGCAACTGCAGCGAGAGCACAGCCAAGATCCAGGCCTGGGTGGGGGCGTGCCAGGGACCAGACTGGGCCTCCGTCTCAGCACTAGATCCAGACACCAAGTCCCTCTGCTCGCAGTGGCCCTGCCTCACCAAACTCCATATCATTGTTTTGAATAACTAGATGATTCAATATGGATGTGTAAAAACTGAAGATGACAATCCAGAGGGGACCCCCATTTTTCCTGCTGTAATCCTCAGAATTTTGCCCATTTGTGCACTTTTGTAAATGTGACATGCATGATGAGTACTGTCTTACTACTGGCACTATGGGCATATGCAGATGGGATGGTCAAGTGAACTGTGTGTGGCCTTGTTGATCAGAGCCTCCTCTTCAAAGCCAACTCCACGTGCTGATGATGTAAGATAATCTTTACCGTGTCTTCACAATCACTTTGTGTATTTGTGGATGAGCTTCACAGGGGACTGTTATCCATTTCCTCCCAACATACCAAAAAGTGGTTTATTGTGTCACTTGATGCATTCTGACATTTCAGAGCTGACAAAACATGCTTTCCAACTATTGTCCCTCCACACATTGTTCTGCTCTAGGATTGTTTGTCAGGCCCAAACCTTTTCATCTGTTTCATTAATGTTGCTCTTACTCATTGTAGCCCAATACCCACAGGATCAGTGGGTTCTTAGTCAATTCTAGTCGAGGGCTTCACTTATAAAATGTTTGTACACACAGATTTGACTTTAGAATGTGGGTACTCTAGAATCAAAACCAATGTTAAGATTTATATCACAGATTTTGACATGGAAAATTACTTCATATATGGGGCCTCTTTTATAAAAAGGTGTGTAGAGTATCTAAGATCACTTCTTAGATGTGTGTACATTTGGTTCAGAGAAAATGATTGTGCGCACAATAAAATGCATCTGCTCCTGGATGTGACATCCGGTGAGTGACTAAAAAACAACTATTAAACATACAGCCTACCTCCGGCATGACTCAGCACTGATCTCAGAACTTAGACATGAACAGGTCAACCCTGTCTTCCTTCTGACTTCTCAATGCCAGTGAGTTTTCACAGCTTTCAAATGGAAACCTGACCAATGTTATATGTAATGTGTTTATTTTTCTATCATTATGCATTTGTAAAAATGCATATGCAGTAGTGAATTGTACAAATTCCCATAGCGTAACATCTCTTTTTCCAGATGCTTTTTTGTTGAAGGAAACACTGTTGAGTGAAAGTGCTGATGTCTCACCACCGAGTCGCTGAAAGTGTGCAAGTGGAAAACACAAGATGTAAGTACAGTTTTGTCATGCTGTCAACGTTTACCTCCCTCTCCATGCCAAAAATACATATAAACATCCTGTCTCCTATCGAAGAGTCAGACAAATTGTGTTGAGTGTCTGCAGTTTATAAAATATGTAAATGTGTGTAAAAGATAAGCACATATCATGCAAGCTGTGATCATATGGGACACACACCTACAATGTGGCATTTTATGTTCCTATAAACCTTAGTGTACGTGTTAATAAAAAATATGTTAAATAACTAACATTTAGTTGAAGTTTACTCTAGTTTCCTAAGATACACGCTGCTTTACAACTTGGTTGAACAGTTTACACAGTTCAGTTCCAAAGCAATCGAGAAAAACTATAATATATGTGAACATTTAGTAGAAATATGATGCCAAAGCAGTATTCTTCCTCATTTTGCTTTTTCCATGCAATCGGGAAGTCTTTGACTTGTTTTCTTGATCTAAATAACAGATTGCTCAGTTTTGTCCCCATGAGCTGTATCATGAGGTATATTTAGTATGTCTCTGTGGCCCTGGAATGTTTCACATATATTACAGTTTTTCTCAATTGCTTTGGCACATTTTTCCATTCACTGTTTACTTTTTCAAAACAGCTCAAACGCAGCCCTTAACAGAAGACGAAATGACCAAAACACTATATGATGTTTGCAGAATGACACCACCTTCTGAAAACTTATGACACATCCATCAAACATTTCCATCAAAACCTACAATTTGTGCTCAATTAAAAAAGGATGTTTTCTCATTTATTTAACAATGGATAACAAAATGTTTTCCACATAAGATGTAGATACTGTAAGAAGTCAAAATGAAGGGCTTCAATAAACAGTAAAAAAGGTCGAAATCAGTTCTGCAGTGAACATCATCCCTCTGCCAGTGTGGACCAGTGTGTTGATTCTGTAAAAATAGTGCAATAAGCTGTAAATATACAGCAAAAAATACTGTAAATAAACAGTAATCAGAATTATACTGTATAATTCATAAATGACTTCAGTAAAACTTAAGTACTGCAATGTATTGTGGCAACACACTTTACAAAAGTATAGAAATGGTTCTTGACAAAGGTGCAAATACAGTCAAACAGTACACTAAATTCACTGTAAAGGCCAGCAAAGTGTCATTTTCATTGCAGAGCCTACGAACAATTGATGCCACAGTATGACGGCTTATGGATAGCCCATGATTGACCACGTGATCAACCAGGTGTTAAACTCAAAGAAATTTGTGTGAAAGCAATGAGAAATAGTTAAACCATTCGCTAGAGAAGACTCCTGCTGCGCAAAGAAGGTGTGAGCATTAGATTAAGTTGACCCATGATTCGCTAAATGTGTGTTAGCAATCGAGAAAAGCTGTAATTGAAATATAAAAAGTTTGAAAATGAAAAATGCTAATTAAAAACCAAAGAGAGTAATGAAAGACCATAAATCATGCTTCAATTGGTCTACCATCAATCTCAAAAGAGGCTGAACTCAGAAATGTTGGTGGTGCCTCTGGAGAGTGTTTGTGTTAGAACTCTGCAGTCAATTCCTGACTTTCATCTGTGGATACAGCGGCAAATGTTGACAGACTAAGGTTCACAGAAGTATATCATGATATCCGTTAAACAGGCATGACAGGTTATAAAACAGCGATGTGAGAGGAATGAGAGATTATACTCATTTATGAGTGGTTTTCAGCCTTGACCTTTGCGTATCGAGATCTGACCAGAAGTCTGATGCCAAGGCGGCATACGTGAACATTGAAGATACAGTTCTCATAACTCTTTCTTTGATTACTATTCCCATTTGGGGCACAGGACATCCCCCACCCACACCATTCTTCCTCATTTTGCTTTTTCCATGAAATCGGGAAGTCTTCGACTTGTTTTCTTGGTCTAAATAACAGTCAAAACAGATTGCTCAGTTTTTGAGTTGAGATGATGATTTTTTGAAAAAAAATAAATGTTGGTGATACTTCTGAATAGTGTTTGTGTAAGAACTCTGCTTTGCTAAGTACATTCTTGGATCTGTGGATACAGCAGCAAATGTTGACTGTTGTTGTTATAAAACAGTTATGTTAGAGGAATCCCATATTTATAAGTGGTTATTGGCTTTTCCCTTTGCGTATCGAGATTTGACCATGAATATTGTAATATATTCTGCACTGCAGAAGGTAGAATTGGCAACGGAATGTTCTCAATGTGTTGGTTTATTTGCAGGCGCATATGTTGGCAAATTGGAAAGCCTCAAACCATCCTTGCTCTTAAACAACAAGACCTTTCGTAGAGAGGCCTTATATACTGTAACATGATTGCTTCCCCTGTAAAACACCACCTTGATATTTCAGCTTGCCAAAGGTCAGGTATTTAGCAGTTGCGTTTATTCAAAGCGACTTTCATTGGCACCTGGCAGTGGTTGGGAATCGAGCCCAGGTTGTCCACTTGGAGGGCAGCAACCATAACCACTGTTCCGTCATTATTAGTCCCAACTTGACCATCCCAACCTTATTCATTTTTAAAATTCTATTTCAGAATTAACATGCATTTTCAAAATCAATCAAATACATTGTCTTTATACAGTTTCTGTTTGAATAGAATTCTAAGAAAATATAAAAATGGCTGCTTTCCATTTTTATCTGCATTTATCGTCCCAACCTTTCTTGAATTGGGGTTGTAATTTGGGTGGAAGTATTTTCTATTATATATATTACGATTATCTATAGGAGTGTGATAGGGCCCACCATGCTCCTTTACCTATACAATAAGAAAACTTTTTTTTTTTAGATAAAAAATGGTCCAGAAAATGAACAGCATGGATGCTTTTGTTAAAATACAGTGGGCCTACAAACCATTGGTTTAAGAGTACAAGTAAGCACTTATAACTTCTAGTCCACTCTTAACACAAGTTTAAGATGTAGATGCAAAACATCTTGCTTAGGTTCTTTAGGTAATGAGGAATGAGAGATTATACTCATTTATGAGTGGTTTTCAGCCTTGACCTTTGCGTATCGAGATCTGACCAGAAGTCTGATGCCATGGCGGCATACGTGAACATTGAAGATACAGTTCTCATAACTCTTTCTTTGATTACTATTCCCACCGTCTTTCCCCTCGTGTAAATCATCACGTGTCCTAAGCGAGTGAGTGCGTGTGTGTGTGTGTGTCTGTGTGTGTGTGCTGTGGTATGAATGAAACTAACACGGCTGTTTCACTGACTAAGTGAGAATACCATCTGACCACTGACTTAGATGAATCCCCACTCTCAGTTATTTTTATTTTGTTGCTCTGTGTGTTGCTTTGTTGTTTGCTTCTTGGCCTATTTTCTCTAGATCTCTTTCGAATTTCAGGAATCTGGAGACCACCTGGGTGGACAGCCCTCTGGCCTTTCACAGTTGGGGGACGATGGTGAGACAGACATCGCCACAGTGTCAAAAGGTGGAGGAGAGGGACGATTTGAATTCCAAGCAGGACTCAAGTGAGAAAGGCATACCTTGCTGAGGTCAGAATAAACCCCTGACAGCAAGTATCCAAAAGGCTCAGACAGTCTACCCTGGTCTTTAGTACAGGAGCAGCACTACACACAATACACAAAGAAGACCACAGGAGGCGACGGATTGAAATGATCCAAGAGTCACCCTCAACACACACACACACACATAAACATTCTGCACCCCAGGAAAAGGAGCCAAATGAAAGTGGCTGCATCACATGCATCATTTCTCTTTGACTTTGCTCCTTGTTCTGTACTGGTTTAAGTTCATTGCTCTGTACTGTTTGAAGTTAATTTCCCTGAGGATTACATATACTTTTGCTTCAGTTTATACCTGGGCGCAATCACGACTGAAGACAGAGTGGTCATTTTGGAATGACATTAAAAAGGAATTTGGTCCCAAACAGTGTTTTTACTTTGGGAAACATGGCTCACATCAGATTTGCTGTTATTGCTGACACTTTTAAAAAACGGTTTTGAACAATGGTCTGATGCAATGAGATTAAAAAGTGATAGATGAAAGTGTGGCTTGGTAATGTCATCCCGGTCCAGCTACTTAACAACATCGGATTCAAAAGGTTGCGGATTCAGTGACCCAATAGGCCGGATTCGTGTGGACGGGAGGCTGATCCGAACAACATTTCTTTCCGGATTCAGGCAATCCAGGTTCCGTGTGGACGGGCCCTGAGACATTTGCTCACAGCTGGATCTCTTTATCATTTTCCCCTGGGAAAAAATGTTGTGGAGTTTCACGTCTACAAAGGTAGCAGACTTATTCATGCATATTCATGGAGGGCCGGGGCTATGGGGTGACACCCCTTATCAGTGCCGTCGATTTATATTTATTTTTAACAAATTATTTCTAATAAGGCCATTCTCTTAAATTTCAAAATGTGCCTTAGGGCCAGCCGAGGCTTAAACCGGCATAGCCCATTATGGTTTGTAGGATATTTAAACAGAACTGTTACAATGGCTAACCAGATGAGACAGGTGAATCTTTTGAGTGAAACCTCTGTCTATCTCCCTTGATGTGCATCACTGCAAGAATAAAGCCTGTTTCTTGACTGATCATACTCAGACTGAGTCTCCACCAATCTTTTGGCACTAAAGACATTGCTATCACAGTTGTGCAGTTTCGGTATGCACTGTAGTGTTACGGCCCTACATCCCCCTGTGATAGGGACTTTTTTTCTGTTTAGTTTTGGTTCATGTCTTTCTTGTGGTAGTGTATATTATATCTCAAATGTTCATGTTCTACACATGTTCAAGTTCACATAAATTGTGTACTTGTTAGAAAGTTGCTTTCAGGGATTTTATATTGTTGTTTATATTTTTGTATTGTTATATTCATATTGTTAATTTTATATTGTTGTTTGGCTAAGCTTAGCTTGCATTGTCCACTGCATGAAATGTGGGATTTACGACAATCTTCGACCCTGTGTATTGCCGTAGAAGCCCACATTGGTGTGAACCCCCCCCCCCCCCCCCTTCGCCTTGGCCAAGCCTAGCTTTTGTTATGTTAATTTAATTGACCTGGATTGAAAACAACTCCCCCCCCCCCCCCCCCCCCCGACAGGGGAGGCACCCCGTCACTGCTTCACTGATTTAAAAAACCTGAAAGTCACTGGTTCGATCCCCACTAGTGGTAACCATGGCCCAAGTTGCTTAACGACTGTTAACGACTCTTAATGACTGTTATCAGAGTAAGCCTGGCTCTGTATAATTACATGCCAGAAACGAATCTCAAGAACATTTAGGTGAAATAATAATATATAAGTTAGGAACATTACACATAGCCTAAGTTAAAACGTTTAAACACATACCACCATAAACATGTGAGATAATTCGACAAGAGACATTGCAAGACAGCTTACTCACTGCTTCGTCAAATAAGAGATGCCAACTATACATATCTGGAAACCACTTACAGATTCCGATTAGCTAAATTTGCGTCTGGATGGAAAGGTGTTATCTTTCCCCATCCCACCCATGCTAAGCCATTTCTAGCATAACATGCGATCTACCGTGGAAAACAGAAGGCAGGCGATTTTTTTATCAGTTCTCACCACACAACGACGTCGCATCTTTGCTCCTTGAATGTCCAGTGGTGTAGTCCAGTGTGTACGCAGGTACACGGAGTATAGGCTACCCACTTATTTTTCAGTCAGCATTGGGTATACCCACTTCTCAAAACAGGGTGTTTATCCTGTGCTGTATGAATAAATAAAGAGTATACCCACTTCTCCAGGGAACACTACACCACTATGAATGTCGAAATGTAATGGTATTGTGTTATTGAAACTTACTACGTGTAAAAAAGACTAGAAATTGAACGTTTATTATTCGAGTATAAAGTTTCTAATGTTGCCTCAGGCGCCTTTACGGTGAACATAATTAAAACGTCACATAAGTCCACTAAACAATTCCCAATTTGCACGCTCCAGTAACAGAAGATAAATACCCCAGAGGAGGGAGGAATGATAAACCAGGTACTTGGTCGCACCGACTAGCCAGGTCCTCACCAGCAAAGGTGGCTAAGCGGTTAGAAACAGCACCATTGGGTACGCAGCACCATTAGGTACGCAGTACCACTGACCTGAAGAGCGCAGGTTCAAATCTCGCGAAGCTCGCGCATAATCTACCTGAAAAGCCACAGGTTAGATATTTACGAGTGGCAAACATGTCCCAAGTTGCGAAATGACTATCTCAATACCAGAGTAAACCCGACTCTGTATAATTACATGCCAAACGTGAATCTCAAGAACATTACAGAGAGGAAGCTCCGGAATATCAGTGGAACAGGCACAATTCCATTGTTTGTTGTGTACTATGTACTGTTAACTCAACTACAATTAAACCAATACACTTATACAAGTTTCTCAGATGAAATAAAACATCTTTTGGATAAATACTCCTAATAAAGTATTTTAAAGCACTTGTCAGAGAGTAGCATTGTAATTATGTTATTATGTGTGGGCAGGAAAGTCAAGCAAAAACAGTGTATAAATGGTTGCATTTAGACAAACTGCAAGTCATGTTGTTATATAAATGTGGCACAGCATTGTTAAAAACAAAGTAGATATTTCAAAAGTTTAAATGTATAAACATTTTTTTGGATATTGAACACAGAATCATTTAGATTAATCTCATTTTTTTTATTTTTAGTATGTCATACAAAAGTGTTAATACACCTCAGGCAGAAAACCTAGGCTTATAAATTTGTACTTGTATTACAAAAATAAATAACAGTCAAAGGTCTCTAGTGGAGAAAAAGAAAACATACAATTCAAGTTCAATACAGACTGGTTTTCTTCATTATCCTGAGGAATTCCTGCTCATTGATCTCTCCATCGCCATCTCGGTCAGCCTCATCAATCATTTCCTTCCCAACAAAGTAACAAGACATTAGGCATGAATCACTTGCCCTTCAAATTTATATTAAAAAAACAATAACTGTTTTTGCAAAGTTAAAGGTATAGGTACCTGTAATTCCTCGTCGGTTAAATTCTCTCCAAGCTCCTTAGCAACTCTTTTGAGGTTTTTAAAAGAGATTTTTCCAGTGCCATCATCATCAAAAAGTCTAAAAGCTTTCAGAATTTCCTCCTTGGAGTCTTTTTCACTCTTATAAAAAAAGAATCCAAATTAACTAGTATAGCGCTTCATTAATAATAGTGTTACAGTAAAAAAAGATATATCTGACCATTTCATCATATAAAATCAAAACATCACTTAATGTTTAAAATTGTCCAAAATTCTATACCTTCAGTTAATTGGTTTTGGTGTTTAATTCTACAATCCCCGCCCCTCCTTATATATTTTGAATAATATACCATTTTTTTGGTCATCATGCAGAGAAAATCATTGAAATCAATGGTCCCAGAGCCCTCTTTGTCGATGTCTGCAATCATCTTCTTAATCTCCTCTTTCTTCGGTTCAAACCCTAAGGCACGCATTGCAACCTGGAGATAGAGAAAAAAACACATCATAATGTTATGTCTGCTACATGTAACATGGGGCCCAAGAGTTACCTAATTTTACGCTAGAGATTTTAATGAACCTAATCTGAGGTGTTGTACGAATGTATATCTATTTATATCTACAATCAGCCTATACATAGTGTAATGGTTGCAGACTACCCCCCAAAATAATGAATTACAGGATCGGTGCTGTGCAGTGTTGAGTTTGTGACACTGGAACATGAGTACATCATTTTATCTAGTACCCGAGTAATAGTTTCCTAAAAATCTCGTGTGGAGTTCCTGCGGGAGGTGTCTTGTATCAATTAAAAGCAAGGGCGTAGGTTTGGTCTCAGCATTGGTAGGGACACTGCCTGGCAGACCCCCCCCCCCCCCCCCCCCCTAACGTAAATAAAAAAATATAGTTGATGTTATATTTAACAGGCAAACTTTATTAAAATATATTAACATTTGTGACCCAACTTGTGGAACTTGACATAACATAATAAGAATAATAAACCCTTAGATTAAATACAAAACTAAACGTTCTCCACATTTCTTGACATCACATGTTTTTGTTGTCCTTTTTGGATGTCCCAAACATGAGTAAGACCTCATCTGAAGCCCTGATGGTCCAGCTGCTTCTTCCTCAACCTGCACTACATCTGCACTGGATTTCTTAGTTTCCTGAATGCATTTCCAAATCTTGCCTTAATGAACAAAATTACCTAATGAGAAGTACATGCAGTGCATTTGTTTGTTCTGAAATTGATTTGTAATATGTAGGTAATTGGTTCAGGTTTTATGGAGCTGTACTAAGCCTACATCATTGCAGTGCAATGAAATAATGTATTCATGAATTATATGCTGCATACATTTGGGCATCCCAATTTATTGCACCTTTTTACTACCTTCAAGTATAACATGTATTCTCAAAATAGCCAGTGTGATTGATTACATTCATGGGTAAAATTGTCTAAACATCCCTTTAAAAAACAGCATTTGAATGCAATCTTTACCAAAATGGACAATTCAACGTCTCATCTGAACCCCTTATGCTGATTAATGATCACCCTGCTCTACATCTGTAGCTTCAGGCTGCTGTTTTTCCTGCACAACAATGCATCAATTCAATAGACACTAACCATGCTTAGTTGACTGCTGACATTGGTCGAGACATTACAGGGAACGGAGATAGTTTTATTACTATCCTAGGGATCATATAGGCCTACCAGTTTATAGGGTGACCAGATTTGAGTTTGTGAAAAAGAGGACACTTCCACTGGCGTATCTTATCAGACTCAAAATTATCGTATTTGGAGGATGATTATCCTATCTGACAACACTGGGAAAGCGGTCCACCAATGACAGTTCTCTACAGTCAGAGCTCGCGGAAGAAGGGAAATACCCTTTCCAAAACTTGTAAGGACGTAATAACTAGATTGTTATTAAGGCCAAATCCCGGACGTTTTTAGAAACCCAGCCAGACGCATTTTTTAGGTCTCGAAAAGAGATGCCCAGGTAAAAATACATCTGGTCACCCTTATTATGAGTTGCTAGGCTGCTGGTACTAGACTGAACTAGCATGGTTTAATTAGGTGGGTAGGGTAGCTTATCTTTCTGGCTTCAACAAGACGAGATGTAATGCAAGCAAAAGTTACATGCTCTACACACACTAACAACTTTCAAAACATGTTTCCATTGTACAATGGGTGGCGATTTAGGGTTAGCAGCTTCGCAGTGTGGGTAGTTTTCCGACTAACTAACAGCGACCTGGGCTTTTTGATAGCTCCTTACTCTATGGGTGGAAAACACTTCTGGCATCTCTTTTCTTTTTAGGTGTCTTTTCCCTATCTTCAGACCACAAAAGGGTCAAAATATAAATGCTGAGACCAAACGAAATACTGATATGAGGCGTTATTATTTCCTGGCGTATTTAGTAGCTTACCGTATCAGACTACTTTATCGGCACTCTTTCAGGATTCACATAGTGTTTACTCTGCCACTTCAGCCAATTAAATGACAGCATCTTGTCTCACAGGCTCGAGGGCGCATTGGAAAACTTAGAAATGTATTTATAACTCTTCTGGGCGACGAACATTGTATTGATAATAATACGAATGAGTTTGCAAATATATTGTGCAATATCATTTTTTCTCAAATTAACAAAATATTGGTAGGGACTTTTTTGTCTTTCCCAAACTTTGGTCGTGACTAGTCCCTACCAACCCTATGCAAACCTACGCCCTTGATTAAAAGACTATGATAGAGTTGGTCTCAGTACATAGAGCAAAGCACAAAATGAATGATTCTTTATTTTCCCGAATATTAAATGCACCGTATACACTGCATTACAGTATTTTATGTAATTTTACAACAAACCCATGTATTGACCACACCTGTGTATTAACTGCAGTTTTACAACAGTCATTGTGTTGCATAAAACTAAATGCATTGTAGGCTTAGTTGTAGTGTGAGCACCATGTAAATGTTGTATGAAGTGTAAATGGGTCAAATAAACATAAACATTTGTAAATTTTGATCTATCCCTTTTATGAAATAATAAGAATGGTTTGCTAATGGTTTGCTAATTTCTCTAGACCAAGCCTACTCGTCGATTCTTTTTTGCATTAAAGCCTACTAGTGCAGTGCCCGTAGGAATTATGCATTCTGTAGTGTTAGCAGACGTAGGTGTAGCTGTTGGGTAGTGTAATAGCAAGACATATTTGCACTCCACATAGGTACAGGTTACACTGAAGTATTATTGTGATGCAGGCTTTTAGCTAGGATTTTTTTAGGGGGGGTCCATTTTGTCATTTAACCCAATGCGGTGGAGCGCGTGCGCCGCAGGCGCAAGTATCGTCTGGGGGCATCCCCCCCCGTCAAATTTTGTATTCCTAACTGTCTGAAACGCTATTTTACTGCATTTTGAGGTGCACATTTTGTGGAATTCAGGTAATATTTTTTGGTGTGTCTGTTGCAGTATTGTTGCTTAATTGTCACATATGATGTACATCAGTGTACCACACAAACTGAAAATCATACCAACACAGAAGAAATTCAAGCCAGAACTGCCATGTACATCTTGTATGTATACATGCAGGGGGCTACTGGTCAGTTGATAGTCACATAGTGTTAGACTTGGCTGACCCAAAAAAAAATGTTTTACTTTTTATGAATATCTTAGTCCTAGAGTCTTCCTTGACTAGTGATTACATATTCAATTTAGTTAATCTTTCATATATTTTGTGCAAGACACTTAGCAGTTATAAGCTATGTTTTTATGTTTTTATATGCTACGTGCATTATATGCTAATATAGGGTGACCAGATTTGAGTTTGTGGAAAAGATGACACTTCGTCGGGGAACCTGCCCCCTCCCCCGCGACGGAGTTTGGACATATTACTGTCGTGCCTGGACAACATGAATGTACTGTTTTTACTTCATATGCATTTACTGTAGTTAATGCAATACCTTATTTCAACTGAAACACCTCATCGTGTTGCTTCACTATATTTAAATCATGTACTTACAGTTCATACATGTGTAAATAGTGTTACAAATCATGGATGCGTAATATGGCTTTTTATTGCTCTACACGAAACGCAACACAATTTCAAAATGGCACGGGGTTTATTACAAGTTATCTCGAACAGACTGTGTTCCGTCACACACCTGTGTAAATGCAGTCCCAACACAGAACAACGACATGCAATTAGTACAGTAAGGAACATTGTTGAGCTCTGTGCATTACAAACAGAAAGTATGCGCCCGCCGCGCGGCATTATGGGGCGACTATGCCGGCACGTTACAATAGGCTATGTATTTACTGAATTAAAATAATTTCAGCTTGTCCCATGTCCATGTGTTTACGTGCTGTTCTGAAGTCACGTTGGTAGGATGTGGGTATAAATTAGGTAAGGATTAGGTTTACCTGAACCAGCGGGAAAAAAAATTCAACCCGCGTCAACACTTCAAAAGTAGCCCGCGGGAAAACTGCGGACCTGGCAACACTGCCGTTAACGTTAACGTTCACGCATTAGACGTGTCTGTTTAGTGCTACGTGAACTATCTGTTCATTTCAATCTGTTATTATTTTCTTTTGTGATAGAAATATTATTACCGGAAAAACAGGGGATGAAAAACTCAGGGCGTCTGTAGGGCGTCTGCCTTAAAGTAGTGCGTCCAATGTTTTATTATTTTAGAACAGTGCGTCCGAAAGACGCTTGGACGCATGCCTAGCTAAAAGCCTGTTGTGATGCATGTCTCCTTTTCATTAAGAAATGTTTTAATGTTGTATAGCCTTTTTGGAGATATACCAACAAATAAAGTTTGAGATTATGTAGGCTAGTGGATGCAGTTGAATATAGATGTCAAAGTTGCTGTCTAAACTATAAACTAAATGTCATAAAGAAAGAAATTATTTAAAATGAAGTTATGGTTGAAATAGGATCACTTCTTTATTGTAAGGGTTAGTGTAGGGTAAGGGGCCGATCACACAGGACGCGACTTTTAAAAGCGCGTCGCTAGCAAAACCATTGTTTTCCTATGGTACGGCGCGCCTTTCATGTGCGCCTTTTAAACGCTGCGCACCTTTCTGGCGGTTTAAAGGCGCGCCTAAAAGTTAAAATATTCTCAACTTTAAGCGCAAGGCGCGGAGTCGCACATTTTAGCAGTTTATAACTATGAGGACTTGTACAGCTCCAGATGTAAGAATTATTCGAATTCTATACGGCGGACACATGCGTGGACCTGCGTGAGCAACCAATTGGCCGTCTCTACACTATGCCTTTTATAAATGCCTTTAAAACAAATAGGCTAGCTGGCTAGCTAACTGTAGGCACCACTCCACAGGCGCATAGGCGCTTTTCCCCAGGCGCATCTTGCCAACGTGCTTTCGATGCGACTGCGCTTATAAAAGTCACGTCCTGTGTGATCGGCCCCTAAGAATGGTCATGCAGTTGGACTCAAATGTAGGTTAATTTTATTGAATGTATGTAGCCTACTGTACTGTATGACTTCGATGATGCTAGCTTTGACTCTGACTGGAGATGGCGTTACTATCCCCCACCCGAATTCGGTGCAGAACTGGGAGGATAACATGACGACGTGGCCCAACATAACTATTTTGTGGACTCCATAGCAACAGATGGGAAAGCAATGGACAATCTGAAAGCCCCCTAGGCTTATCAATATAAGCTACCATTTGTAGCGGTGTAGTACTCCACTCTTGCGTTGTGATTAATGAACACAGAGCAAAGGCGATCACACACAGTATCTTCGGAATGACAGCCTCTCCCAGCCAGGGTAAATGCAGACTGAGGTTTATAATATTGCAATAATGAGAAAACAAAGTACACACGAATTACAACATATACATCGGACACTTATACATCGGAAAACCTCTCTCATTGCGTCAGTAGATGCATGAACGCATGGTCAGTGGGCTAAACACACGACTGTTCTATGACTATGACATCATTCACGTCGCGCGGGTCCGCCCCTCTTTCTCTGAATTACTACAGTACCCATAGTGCCTCCCTACCCATAGTGCCTATGGTTAACGATACCGTAGTGCCTACGGCAAACGGTAAAATAATGACTTCAGAAATCTTCAAAATCAAGGATGCACAGGTTCATGACATGCGTAAGCTACATTTCAGTTGGCTAGAGTGGGTGACGTCACAATGGCTCAACATTCCACCATGTTAGTCCATGAGAGAAAAAGGTGATGAAATAAAGTGCCTATGGGAAACGATAAAATACAAATATCTCACGAACTATGAATTCAAAAATCTTAAAATCAAGAACGCACAGGTTCATGACATGCATAAGCTACATGCGAAATCTCATAACTAACGTAACTACCGTCAGGGAGATACGCCCTAGACAGACACACTGACACACACACAGAGATTTCTGGATTTATAGATAGATGAGTCATACAATATTTTGAAAGCCAGTCCAGCAGTTCAAATTGTGTCTGTTAAATACTGTACAATCTAAACCAACAGGTGAACATGACACTGAAAAAGAAAGGGAAAGTAGGGAGCAGGAAGCCGCACAGATTCTATATCATAGCCGACCATAAACAAGTCAAATTAAATATTGTGTTCTATAATAAATTATTTGGTGATCAACAAACATGTTGGTTTGTTGCAACAGCAAATTTTAGGGGAAGCTTTTTGTTGCCAGTCCGCCCTTCAGAGGTGATGAGTTTAAGATAACAGTTACCTTAAGTTCCTTCACATCAATAGTCCCAGAGCCATCTGTGTCAAACAGATCAAAAGCCTCTCGGATCTCCTGTTTCTGTTCCTCAGTAATATCCGGCTTAGAACCTCCTCTCTTTCTTTGGTTTGTGGTGGCACTTGTTTTTCTGAAACCAGTAGCCTGCATGTAATGTTAGATCACATTAACCTTGGCTCATTATTTTCAATAATTTCACTGCATTACATTCATACAAACAGACATGTAAACGAATGAATATTAATATTGAGAGTTTAACGTATGCTCCCTAGTGTTTTTTTTTTTAAAAAAGATGTTGTTAGAAGATGTTATCAGGAAGAAGTTACGTGTAAAGTAGCTGAACTGTTTACATTCTGACAGGCTGGCTAGCAAGCAAGGTATCCAGTGGTTTGTCGAATGTTAATTTACGGACAAGGTTAGCTATCGATAATGTGTATGCGTCTGGCCACTTTGTAATGTTAAATGCTTTCAATACAATTAACATTATCGAGGAATAAACTCCGCGGTAGCGAAAGGTAAATTAAATCACTTACTTACTATAAAGTTTATTAACTAGCTAGCTATCGATAGCTAACTTGGTTTATGTTGTTTAACGTTATCGTAGCCCGACCTATTATCCCGCAAGCGCTGGTACATGTTACTTAATATTGATTTCGGTGTCATCCAGGATCGCAGATTTCGGAAAACTTAAGTCCCTGCCCAAAAAGGCTATTTCAATTAGCTTTGTAGCAAAAATGGCACATATACAGCGTATTGAAGTGTATAAGATGGTGTTGTAATACTGCGTGTACAAACCAGCCTGATACAAATAGTAGAATTTTGATTTCGCGACGTTCGGTGTAAATTCTTTTTCTTGTTGAGCTTGATTCCCAACGGCATTTTACATCAATGCGGGATAATAGGTCGTCGCCAACTTTGTTGCCATTTCGCGACTGTACAAAACAAATCGGAAAATACGTTAAGAAATGTTCCTGCTGAGAGTCAAACAAGACTTCGTGCATGTTCTACACACCTCTCACTTCTGAAATATGTAAGGTTGATTCATTAAACCATATTTATATTGATAAAAACATATTTGTTAAGCGGATTTTTTGGTGGCCCGCGGGATAATAGGTCGCGTTACTACCTGTTCTAGCTATTAACGTTAAACTAGTCATTTGTTTAACTAATCTACTTCAAAAATAATCGTGCACTTAAGGTATGCTATGATCAACATAGACCTTAAATAAATTAGTTACTTTATGCGTCGTGGATCACGATACCTTACCATATTAAACGGACTGTAAAATAATTAATGAATATCTGTGTTTTGCGGTGCCAGGCAACTGCTTAGCTTTCTCGAACTTAACCGACTTCCGTGAGTGGCTTCCGTGTCGTCACAGTCTACGTCACACAGGGGGCTGGTGGCAGAAAAGCCTCAAAAGCTGTGTTCCCCTGAAAGAGTTTTCCCCTTTCATGACATGCAATTGCAAAAATGGTTAAAAATACAACATTTATTTTTGTCATCTCCGTGACATACCCCATACATCAGTGGAAGGTGTCAATTTACGTAATGTTGCTGGCACGATATCATATGGTATGATAGCACCCCATGGAACTCCATCGCCGGCTGCATCTAGCAGGCTTTAAAGGTTTTAACATGCAATGGTCTTAAAGGTTTTAACATGACGACAGCGCAGTGCAGAGCTTGGTGGAGAGTTTTATGGGGCGGTGTGGCACCGATGGCCTCCAGCTCCGCTTTGGAGAGACCAAGGAGCTCTTGACTTGGTGGACTACTGGCGGTGTGGGAGGAAGAGCCCCCAACTCACTGGATGGTCTGGATGCAATTGGGGAGGATAGGAGGAAGCTGGACTGTTTATTTATTTATTTATTTTTTTCATGTTTTGATTCCCATCCCTGTTGTCCTCTTCTTGCTGCTAAGACACCTGAATTTCCCTAACGGGATTAATACAAGTTTATCTTATCTTTATCTTAGCTTATATGACTATTAAAACATATCTTTCTGCAAGCTTAGCCTACCTCACGTGTGAAAAAATAGGCTCCATGCTGAAACTGTAGTCTACATGAGATGTGGCTGCAGTGCAGCTCGAGCTGCATCTGACGCATGTCTCACCCAAGCAGTGTGCATATTTGAACCATTTAACATGGGCGCTGAAATGAAAATCAACAGGTAACGCAGCTGCAACGCTCACATAACACAGCTAGTGTTAAACGTGTTAAAATGAGTGGATGGAGCTACTTCATAGGGTTTGGTAAGAAGGAAAGACGATTGCGTCTACTTTCCGTTGGGCCTTTGGCTGACTGTTTGTCTACTCCGTTAGCATAAAGCAGAATTTATAACTGCAGTTCCTGTCCTTGCTCACATGGCGCGGCTGGCGCATATGCAAAATGAACGAGATGGAGACACATGTTGCAGTGGCACAGTTCTCAGATGGCACAGCACAGTCAGTGCGGTTACATGTGTCCAGTTTTCGAGCGTAGTCGGGTTTCAATCGAAGATCCAATTCATGTAACTCCCCAAATCTAGATTTCCTGTGTCCGACTGAAATCAGATTTACACCCCCAGATAAGTGATCGGATTACGCTGGAAATCGGACAACACGCGCATGTAACTCTCGAAACTAGATTACAACTTCTGCGCATGCTTGAGCTCCTGCCCATAGACATATATACATGCATATGTCTATGATATGATAATCGCTGCTAGGCGCTCACTGTTCTTGTGCTCCCTCTCATTCACTTTGAAATACTGAAACGAAACTGAAACGTTGAAACTGAAACATTGACTGCGACTGTTTTGGACATAACGCGCTAATTCACTGAACCAGGGGCGTGGCCACATGGTGGCCAGGGGGGGCCACGGCCACTATTGGTCAGAGAATGGCCACCCTGCCGGGCCCCCCCTGCCGGGCCCCCCCTGCCCAACCTCACAGCACGGCAGAAAAAAAAATACAAAAAACCCTCCTGAACAGAAAAGATATAAAGCTGAAATAAATGCATTAGTATTTTTTTATCAAGTCGTCTTATACTGTCATTTGTCACTTATGCTACAAGCCCCATATTCGCAACATGTTGGGCCACGCCCCCATCAACAGCGCAAGACACAAACCAACGTGCCTGCATTCTGACAGCGTTTCAATGGAGACTAGCAGCTAACCACTGGATACTACTGTAACTAACAGGTGAGTAAGTTGGTAATACTTAAAAGGATGATTGAAATTATAAGATCGTAAAGTGATCTTCACACTCAATTAAATGTGTAAAAATGTGTCGACGTTGAGGAATTGTGGCAGAGTGAGTTGAGTTTAGGCTGCTGCTGTTATTTATGGGATTATATCTGGCTAGCGAGCTAGAGCTAGCTAGTTAGCTTAAGTCCATTCCCAGGTGTCACTTAGTCAAGATAACACACTGTCGCTAGTTTACACTTGAAATTGAAATAAATCAGTCTATCAGTCAATGTTGTGTAAAGCTTTTCTTTAAATTGACACAATGAAAAGGATAAGTGCCTGGATAAGTGCCATAGATGTAAGGGAAACAGAAGGAGCTAGTGGAGAAAACAGAACAGGTGCAGAAAGGGAAGAAGCCAGTGGCAGTGAATGTTCAGGAGACTAGTTGTCGGAGACAGAGCAGGAGGAGGAAGGCGATTCTGGGAGAGGAGTACTGAATGATAAACAAGTCTGAGGTCACCAGGTGAGTGGTAATCAGAAGCTGAAGAATGGGACAGTGTTGGTCGGGTTATGGCAAACTATAATAATTTTAAGGCTGGCCATATAATAAACATATATTTATTCAATCTGTAAAATGTTAATGATTGCATGTTTACTCTTAAAAAAACAATAAAAGAACAACATGTAATAGGAAGTGGATAGCACTTATGTTAAAAGCTGATACTAATGGGATTCTTTTGTGTTTTACAGACATTTCCAAGTCCAGGGGTAAAGCTCCAGCGCAACCTCAACTAAACAGGAGCTTCAAGGGTGAGTGGTAGGCAGTCCACCCCTGGTTAGGATACTTCACAAGTGAAGACCCGACCTCTAACAAACACAAAAGACAATTGTAAAATAATTGGCATGGATCTTCACTCACTAATTCACTCACTCACTCACTAGCAAACAGAGAGTGCCCCTTCTAGACCTGGTTTGTCAGTGCTCTGTTTTCATTCAGCACCACAATCTGTTTGATATAGTAAGCTGTGATATTGTTCACTGTTTGTAGTGATACTGTTCAATGTACATTGTACATATTGTTGATATTTATTTTTCTTTATGTATTATGGGACATGTGTGTGTGCCATGTTATGTTTTTGCTTTTCTTTCTCTTTATATATTATTGCAAATGAATGGAATATTGCACTTAAAATGCTACAGTTTACCCTTAATAAATTATCGCCTAAATTGACAATTCATATCGTGTCTGTCACTTTCACTAAAAACATCCCCGTCTCATGTTAAGGTCCCGAACCAACTCCCTAGTCATGACAAATCAAAGCACCCATTCCAATAACATGGGATTTCAATAAAACATCATTAGTGTCAATAAGAAGGTTCAATACATTGTTTATGGCTAGATTAGCTGTTAGAAAACTGCTGCTCTGAGTGATGCAGTGTGTGAGTTGTAAAATAGTAGTTTTTGACAATCAAGTGCCACCCCAAATAAAAGAATGGCCAGAGCCGGCCCCCCCAGAAATAATGTTCTGGCTACACCCCTGCACTGAACCAATATTTTCATATTACTTTTCCACCACTTGTTAGTCATGTAATCCATTGATATCAATGTGAATCAATCAATACTAATACAACTTTAACTGTGATGTGTTTTTGTTTCATTTCACAACTTATTTACTGTAGCCTATAATCAACTGTAGCAGATGCCCGCTTGTAAACATTCCACATTTGATTTGAACTAACGCGGCCAAGATCTGGATTTGTCACTGGCATGTACCGTGAGATAACGCAGTTAACCCCCCATGGATAGAGATGTCGTGCTTTGGCCGAAATCGGAGATATGCCATCATGTAACCGCACTGAGTCAGATGAGTCAGACTGAGGGAGATGAAGACCTGATGGTCAAGACTTTGCCTGTTTGTTCATTTTTAGAATATTTGTAGAACACTGTTTATTACGTGACCGTTGACTAGGCTATGAAGCCAATCACAATGCTGTGTTTCTCCACAAATTAACAACGGTCATATAAAGAGACAGAACACTCCAGAAGTAAAGTTCTTTGATGTAAAAAAAAAAAAAAAAAAGGTTAAACCCTCCCATGACTCAAATGCCCCCTCAAATGACAGAGTAATTTTGTATGCTGCGGATTAACATTTTTGCCATTTCCGATTTTATCAGCAGTGTTGTGCCAGTCTAAATAGAAATTATTTTATAATCCTAAATAAGACATCTGGGTTTTGTCAATGGCGGCTATTAAAAATGTGTCAAAGTAATAGTTTGGTCTTAAACTTTGGCTACAATATGTTCGTTATGAGCAGTAGCCCATTAACGGTTAGTGATGAAAATAAACAGAATTGTAAAGTCAAAAATTATTTGCATGTATGCGGCATTTATGGTGATTGTAGAATCCAACTTAAGATAGTAAATAAGGCTTAGCCTATATATAACTTTGGTTAATTATTATGGTGCGTTCCAGTTTTGCACAAGGTCGAAAGAAGCACATAGTTACACACACACACACACAGAAACACAGAAAAGCCATGTTCCTGCTTACATACGCACATTATTCATAAAAGGTTTGGGGATGTTCTCTCAACTAGACAGTTAGTTGTCATACCTAGCGATACCTTAGTTCGCTAGTTAGATAGCTAGCTGCAAGCAGCTTCATTGAAATGTTTTGAAACTTAGGTAAATAAACATGTTGCATTCTATACGACCTGATTATGTCTTTCTTTAAGATATATAGCCTGTCGTCACTTTCTTCAATAGGCTTATTTAGAAGCAGTTATAGATATTTGACCGGCTTATAATTAAAATGTCCGGAAAATGAAAACTCTGCCGGTCACTTTGACAGGCACATTTTTTTTCTAGCGGAACGTCTGGGTTAAATGCCCATTCGTTGCGCCACCAAGGTCCTGTGACATCAGATCAGGAGCAGCTAAAGTAGGCCTACCTTGTTTTCTTCTCTGCAAGTGTTCATTTTTTCCACAAAAGAGAGTAACGCGGGTAACAAACTCATTTAAATTTCAGTAATTCTAACTGCGTTACTTGATTTAAAATAATACTTGCTCGTTACCATGCTTGTTACCGCTAAAAGTAGTGAAATTACAGTAATGCGTTACTTTGCTTTTTACAAGGCACTTGATTAATATTTTCATTAACAGTGTTTCGGAATTATCTCTGTTTCCCATAAATAGGCACCAGTTATTTTCTCAGCCTTTTCTCTTAAATGTATGTGCAACATTAAATACCTAATCTCAGTGAAATTATTCTTCAAAATGAAATACCTAATCTCAGTGACAGTATTTTCCCACAAGAGGGCAGTGCAACACCTTCAGCATCCAACTTCCTGTGCCAATGAACATAAACGAAGTCCTTATAACATCTCTGCCATAACTGATCATAATTAGTAGTAAAGAGCGTCTTCTGGATAATCAAATAACAATGTCTAAGGGTTATTAGCCAGGTTGTGAAACAAAGGAGAAAGATCATACCACCTAAGTGAGATAAGTTTATTCAAATTATTTTTTCAGGAAAAGACTCCCAAGAAAATGTCAAAGTGTTTCGATGCCACTGATATCCATAATAAGAAAAGGGAAGTTGCATCAAACCATCCAGCTATCACTTAGAAACATCTACAAAATTATGTGGCTGGAACTGGAGTGCAAGTGAAAGGATCCACACTCTGTCCATCAAACTGGCAAGAAGAAACCATTGCTTTAGATCATCCACATTAAAAAAGTACGGAGGTTAAGCTTAAGATATGGGGAAAATATATTTATGGTGATCTGACAAAACTAATTATTACTTAAACTTGTGGGTCTAGTGGTTCATGGACCTCTGTGGAAAAGCAGACAACCAGTACTTGACTAGAGGAGAGGTGGAGCAGATGCAGCACCCCATGCATTTAGTTCACGCTCGTCTGTGGCGCTTTGGTCCATTCCAGCACACAATGGTGTGGATGATGTAACTTGTTTACATAAAATAAATCTCAGTAATTTTGAAAATGATGAAGCTTTAATGCCTTCTGCTTGCACAAGCGTGCTCTTATGATGGACAAATGAATGCAACTACTTTGGAATGTTTTGGACATGGGGTAACCTGAGGTCATATAAACTTAGTGTTTTATTTCTCTAATACAGGTTCAGCCCAATTTCTTATTCTGCATGCACAAATGTTGCACAAATATTAAAGTCTTTTTTTCACATTCTAATCATATGGCGTGCCAAGTTCACAGAGGTCTGAAAGCATGTTAACTTTACAAAGTAAACTATTATAAATCTCATGGTCTCAGGTCTAATCACTTAATTCCAGTAGCAGAACTTGAAACTAGGGTAACTGTTAACATCCTAATGACTGTAGAATTTGTTATTCTGCAAGTCTGGAGGGCTTGCTCTTTTTTTCTGGGATAAAAATATATGTTGTCATATGTGGCTGGGACGACTACAAAAGGACCAAATGATCGATAGGCCTGCTTACCTACCAAGCAACTCTCATGTGTGCAGTAAAAAACATTCACAATGACAAATACACAGATTTACTCCAGAGTGTATAGTCTTCATTATAGAAAGATTGCACCTATGTTAAGCGATTGTAACATATTTATTTATTTTGAATTAACGTTTATTTGTCAGACTTGTGCATAAATCAGACAGCAGGCTTATTCTGTTGGGCTGCCAATTTGTCTCTATAGGATTGAATATAACAGTTGCAATGAGGGGTACCAGTAGGGTTATTTTCATATTGCTTTGGTGCCAAGGAGGTCTCACACCAGAGCTGCTTTTTGAACAGACATACCTGCATCTTGTTCCTCAGATTCTCTTGAGGTCATCACCTTTCAAGATGAGCTACACACAGCTCTGCATTGATAATTTGATACAATGATAAATTGCTCCTGATTTCACATCTAAAATCAAGAATCGGTGGGCATCATTGTAGAAAATGCTGCAAAATGAGAATTGGGAAATGGCACCTCTTGCATGTCACTGATTACAGTTATATGCTTTATTCAAAACAGGGGATACATATATCACAGTCTGGACAAATACAAGCAAACTAATTTTGCCAAACTGAATAATTTGCACATAGATAGATTGAGAGATTGGAACCATTGACACATTACTGTGTTTGACCACAAGGCAAGGATATTTGATTGGAAGTGTTCAGCATGGCTCTCACTCTTTCACACCGGCTGAAAACTGAGCAGCCCAGAACCTACAGAATGGGTCCCTCTTCATTGTGCTATGCAATTAGCAGTTTGAGCTGTGAGGGCCACCAGAGGTTAAATGGTATAGTTATAGTAATCTGCAGGTATAGTTCACACTGGGGATAGCATCAGTGAAGACTTAATTTATCCCCTGGACTCCACAAGGAACATCATGACATCATTATTCTTCATGGGAGAACAAGGTCTTACTTTAACCAGCAGTTATGGACAGCCACCTTATTGTCATTAAATGAAAAGCACCACAATTATTTTAAATAAATCTGTAAAAATGGCCTGGTTTTCTCTCCGCAATCTTATTTCAAGAAGCAAATATACAGCCGCGGAAAAAATTAAGAGACCACATTCAAAAATTTTTTTTTTTACTATTTATTGGTATGTGTTTGAGTAAAATTAACACGTTTGTTTCATTCTATAAATTACTGACAACATTTCTACTTAATTTCAAATAGAAATAATGTCATTTAGAGCATTTTTTGCAGAAAAATGACAATTGGTCAAAATAACAAAAAAGATGCGTTTTTTCCAGATATTGATTTCTGATCTCTTCCTAAGTTAAAGCATTAGTATTGTGTAGTTTAATAATCTATATGAACTTGTTTTCTTTGCATTATTCGAGATCTGAAAACTTTCCATTTATTTTGCTATTTTGACCAATTGTCATTTTTCTGCAAATAAATGCTCTAAATGACAATATTTTTATTTGAAATTTGGTAGAAATGTTGTCAGTAATTTATAGAATAAAACTAAAATGTTAACTTTACTTTAACTCATACCAATAAATAGTAAAACCAGAGAAACTGATAATTTTTAAGTGGTCTCTTAATTTTTTCCGCGGCTGTATATATTTTTTCATATATGAAAATATAACAAAATTGCAGATCATGGAAACCGTACCAAGCTGGTCTCTAAACTTAATGCTGCTTTATTCTTTCAGTACAGACTACCATTTCATACCGTTGACACTATTGTATGGTGCTTGAATAGCATTACTTCATTACTTACTATTAATAGATAATATTACCTAAACATGGTGATAGGAGCCAAAACTATTGCTTGTAAAGAGAGATATAACTCATTTTGATGCATCCAAGAAAGCAGCAAAGACAGTGGTGTTTGACACTAAATACAGCCGTTCTACAATACTTGATTTTTCCACCAGCTAAGAATGATTAATATCAAGAGGACAAGAAAGCAAAATTGCAAAACTGTTGTCTGTAACTACTCTGATCCCAATGAGTCAGCCATGTGTACATTCTCCAGTTGTATGACCAGTATGGCCACCCATAAAGAAATGGACTTGAGAGTAGTTTTTTTTTCTTTCAATTTTATTAAAATACTTTGTGGAAGTAACCATCACAAACATGATTGTTTCTATTAAAAAAGTAAACAAAACCAAAGTAAAGCTTAAGAGCCTAGTTACAGGAACTCTTTGCATTAAGATGAAAGGAAATGCTTTAAATCCACAACAAAAATGTGTAGGGAATAACAGAAACAACAAAGGGGAAAACCAACTTGTTTACATGTTGTGAAAATACACTTCAAAATGTCAACAGTTACCTCAGTTTATTTAAAATATTCTATATTTGTTATCTGGTATGAGCATAACATAAACAAAAAGAACATGGGGAAAATGGTCAACAACCTTAAGATTGAGTATGACTATAGAATTCGCTTGCATTTAGACCCTGAGAGAAAAGTGATTTTCCCAGTCCATATCTATCCTTGCCGTCCCTTTTTTCATTCATAAACCACTTTTACAACAGCTATACAGCTTTGGTAACTAATAATGTTTTGATGAAGTCCCGGAGGCGGCGCACATTAGTGATGACCAGGTAACCTCTGTGATATGTGTAACACTAGAGATATCTTTAGTCAAGAGTTTTCAAATGAGTATATATCTATATTGAGAGCCACCAAGACAATGTCAATTTGAGTTCTAAGGCAGTGATAAGCTACATGAATTTTCAAAAGGATCACAACAATGAAAAGGGGCTTATTGTTGAATTGACTAAGTGGGAGACTGCGATATAGACCTGGTTCGAAGGGAAATAAAGTTTGAAAATGGACATTTTATGAAATGTTTCCGTACAACATGTAGAACACCAACAACATAAAGAGACAGGGTTCAACAAACACGTAGTGTACAGATGATCACAAAGCCAAATCAGTTGAGAGAAAGACCACAATTATGCCCAAAATAATTAAAAATAAAAAAATGTAATGAGAAAATTAGGAAAATACACATAAATTGATCTACTAAACTGAAAGACATCTACAAAAAAACAATACATACACAGGGAGCCCAAAGACTCCATATAAGCTGTATGTAAATGACGAGTGAAAGTCATGACGTGGATAAGAGCAAGTATCCAAGTAGTCATATCTTGTAATATTCCCGCACACTATGGTTGATACAACTTCTTTAATAACTCTCATAGATACTTGAATAAGCATGAAGCTTCTCACAACAACTCACTTGAATCATGAATCTGGGAGGGCTATCATACATCAACCAACTCGTCCAAAGTCTTGGGCTGGTTTATAGCTGGTACAACTGCAAAGTCTTCAAAGCCAGCAGAGTCAAAGCATGGATCTCATAACTTTCCAAGAAAACCCTTTTTTTTGTTAGCATGCAATATTACATCTTGAAAAAGAATGAACGTTTTTTTTTCCATCATGTATAATAAAGAGCAAAAACCCTGAAGCCCAGTCAACTGTCAATCTATAAAATATATCACCACATCTCAATGATGCAATCGAGGAAATGAATAGGACAAAAGCATTGTGCTTTTGGTAATCCTACATGTAGGTTATTCAGTAAAAAAGATCAGAAAGAAGTCGAAAGACTGACAAGAAGCCTGAGACACGTAAGAGTGTTAAGATGTTCAAATCTTCTGGAGAAGAGCTCAATACTTCCACACACCATCTGGTCACACAGGAGAGATCTAGTTATGCCAAACCCTAAAACAGTATTCATACAAAAGAAAATATTTCAAGCATACATTCAATATCTGTTAATGAGGTACTAACAAGTTATTCCACTGACACAGAACAATTTTGAGAGTGCAGGTTCATAGATCATGAGGGAAAAATTCTCTTTTGGAAAGTGGAATTTGTCAGTGAGCAAAAAAAAATTGTTGTGCATACTGGGAAAGACATTATGAATGCCGTCCATTCAGGGTTACATAGCATGACCAGATGTGATGAGCTTTAACAGTTAATAAAACATAACAGAATCAAATATGCACAAAAAAAAATTGTGGCCTTTATGTTTTAGACTTCTAGCAGTCAGAGCTGGTATGGCCGTTCCATAAACCCCTTTAATTTACACAAATCGTACATATTGAAAATCTCAAGGAAAATGGATGGATATCGTCGACCTTAACATATTCAAAAGAGCACTTCTCATTGAAAACCCCGTTAAATCCCTACAGATTAACTTTAGCAGGTAGACAGCACTGACTATGACCATAAAGAGATGTCAGGATCAGAATGCTACTTCACTGTGATTACTTAATAAACTAAAACAAAAACAAAACAAAAAACAAACAAAAACACAGTTTAGAAAAAGGAACTAGGGTAACTGTCTATTGGCTGGACCATAATCCAGCACAATAGTCATGCTTGTCTTGAATTGAAGCACTAGGTTGACAGTTTAGAGGTACAGATGACACAGAATGGTGATTGAGGAGACGGGGCAGGGTAGGATGTCGCTGTGGCAACAAGAGAAGGCCTCATTGGAAGTGAAAAGACAAACAGAGAACATGAAATAAGAAGGGGGCACACAATTGCAGTAATAGGAAGGACAATTTGGCTTGGAAAAAGACAGTGTTGAAAGTAAATCAAAATCCAGCTTCAGAACTCCTTGTGGAGCCCCTGGGGGCCATCCTGCATTCATATTCTTCAGTAGTACTCCCATCCCAGATGGAGTTCACCACGTTTATAGCTTGCCTACTGTTGCATGCTTTGATAGAAGCATTGAGCTAAAGTTATAGACACTGTGAACCATCATGCTATCAACATGATTCAGGGCGGTTACACAGCTGGTGGCAGTCACAGTGATCATTAGCGGACTGACACTCTGACACAAGGTGTAAGGGTTTTTCTACTTCAATTCTTTGCTGAGTCTGAAACGTATTAATGGAAAAGAAAAAGTTCATAATTCGAGGCCTCTCAGACCCATTCCAAAGGATATGAAGTCATGAATTCAGTGAAACGGTTTTGCAACAAGTCTTCCTTGAACCTGAAGTTAACAGTTCTTTTGAGCATAAATGCAGTCTAAGAACTGAACTTCAGTAGGTGACAAAGGCACATATCACGCCACACACGCTACAAGGACCTGGAACATAATGTCAATGGCAGATCATTTCTGAAATACTGAGGATAGAAAAAAATCACTGAAATACACAAAGTTAACTCTGGTAGAGGGGTAGGAAAGACGACACCACCACCCTGAAATG
Organism: Sprattus sprattus; assembly: GCF_963457725.1. Taxonomy (NCBI): domain Eukaryota; kingdom Metazoa; phylum Chordata; class Actinopteri; order Clupeiformes; family Clupeidae; genus Sprattus; species Sprattus sprattus. The sequence continues at coordinate 33,147,574 of NC_137925.1, read as the reverse complement.
GATTCTTGGGGAGATATTCTGGATGGTCAAAACTGTTCAGGAACCAAAGATGGCAAAACAGGTCAAGAAACACTGTAAAAAAAACTACCAATGATTGAGTACGTTTTTGAGGGTAAGTGTTCATTAAAGCACACCAAGCTAATTGTCAATAAGATTAGTCTTAAAAAAAAGACTTATTGCTGAAGGTGAAGTTGGACATAAGGGGATACAATATGAAGGTGGTGAACGAACATGAGAAACCAAGACAAGGAGGATGGGGAAATTTATCTGAGTAGCATTCTGCATATTTTGCTGCCTATGCACCTGGAATAGGGTAAATAAGTGAGAACCAACCGATTTTGCCCGTTTGGGAGAGGGGAAGAAAGAGTGTCAGGGTGACAGACATTAAAAGGGTATTAATTGCCTTGGCTGATGGAATGTACTTAAAAGGTTGCTACTGGTCAGACGGGTTGTCTCTGTCAGACTCTGCTTTAGTGGGTTGCCCTGGTGACGGGGTGTGAGGGAGCTGGGTGACAGGGGTGATTCCATGGGCCATGGGTAGAGAGGCGGCCACTATACTCTCTACACCAGCGCCTGAGCCAGGCAGTCCTCCTGTGGCTACACTGATCAGACCAGCGGGAAACCTGAAGAGAAAACACAAGTCATATATATCTGCTTCTATACGCTTTGCACTGTTACAGCACATACTACACTACTAAGGCAGGAACTTCAGCGCCATTTCAAATATTGCATGAATTTGTACCTCAGTGAGTTCCTAGGAGCATAATTTAGAATTCCTAGGTCAGTCACATTTCAGAAGCAACAAAACAAGATGTTTTGCTCATTAGGGGTAGACAAGTTAATCCTATGGAGTTTGGGGCTTCAAGAGTGAAAATAAAAGCATTGATAATTAAAGCCTTTTCTTTCTAACAAATCCACTGACAAATTCAATTATTATTTACAAATGATCATAGTCAAAAGTACAGTTCCACATTTCTCAGTCACAGCACAAGTAGGCAGCATGAATATGCACACCTTCATTTCTTGCTCAATTCCCAGTAATATGGAACTTGGTCATTCATTTCTGTTTCAGGGAGGTGCAAAGCCATGCGGGAGGACATGCATCTTCAAATTCAACATTTATTTATTTTTTTTCCGTCAAGAGTGAAGTGTGGTAAGGGTGCCTGGGTAATTAAGTCCTATTTCTCTAGTGGTTTAGGGGTTTTCTTAATTCTGTTCTGTGTTTGAAAGTTAGTTCTTTCTTTCATGCTAAACTATGTTTTGCTGCTGTACCATGAGTATTTGCACAGTAAGCTGCCAACTGTCTCTTGGAACTGGAAGCATCAAATAAATCTTATGGCCACTTATGACAATTAAAATACTTTTTATATGACACTTTTGTCAAATGAGTTATTGGAAAGGAAAAGGTTAATGTAATCTCTTTATCACGAATGTAATACATATGGGTGTAGCTTTTCAAAGTGCAGTCCACAGTTCTAATCAAATACACTTTGTCAAATTCGGGCAAGTGCTCCTCACATTTTCCTTGCTGTCCATCTTGTGTGTACGCTCAAAAAAACTTCAGTGTTTGTCCAAGCCACCATGCTTCCCCATTTACAGAGCCAAGACTGTGAGCAGAGCCATAAACAATATCAGCTCATGAACACATAGCTTCAAGCACATGAAAGGGGGGAGGGGTGTCATTTGATTGGCAGTTGAGCTCAATAAACTACAACCTTTCGCAGACTGTACAACTTTAAATCAGTTCCTTAATAGTTTTATTGACTTTTGCGATCAAAATGACAGAATTTGTGGTCATGATTTGGTAAAAATGTGTGGAAAATTTTGCAATGCTTGTTTCTCAATAACCTCCACTCATACTCTTTCATTCAAACTATCAACAAATATATCGGAGATATAAATCCCATCAGTAAGAGTTGGATACCTATTTTATTTGCATATGTGCACTTATGTCCTCACTTCTTACACTTGTTTATCTGATTTTCACAAATTGGCGAAATTTCAATGATACTTGAATGCTATGTCGAGGTTGAGATAAAATGTCATGCACCGGTTGTCCAATAGAACTTTTGAACTTTTTGAAGTTAGCTTACATTTTCTGAACAGCCATCATTAGTAATCGTGTACTAATGTTTAAATAAACTTGAACAGAAAACATGATTATTCATAATTTGCTATCCGTTTGGATATTTTACACAAATAATCCTTTAATAGGCATGAACTTCGGAAGGGACTTATATTTTGAAATGCCATCTCCGTGCAAGATGAACAGCAGACTAAACAGTCGGATGCAACAATATGCTTGAAGTTAAATGCCATGTTGAAACACTATTTACAATTTTCACAACTGACCACAAGGCAGAATTACATAATGCACAAATAGTTTATTTAACATTCTTTAAGATAACTGTTAAAGAAGCTTCTATGACGTGAAATTCATTGTAAATTGAATGCTCTATATCAAGCCAACTTCACTCATGCACCTGACACCAAACGAATGGGACATGAAGCCGTGGCAGTGAGACAGACTGTGTGTAACCTTACCGCCATCAGGAGGCCAGAAGAAGTGAAATTAAGATGCAGTTTAACATCAAGGCTTATTTTCTGCCATTTTATTTGCAATTCATTTAATCAAGCAAAATATGCAGCATTGTGAAAAATACATCAAATTGCAAATTTTGCGCTGTATTCCATGATCATGGAATCGCAAAAAAAATGGAGGGACTGTTTAATCAAGATTCAATACTTGATCTCATTTGAGCTCAATAACTCACCTGTAAGCTGCAGCTCCATTCACTTCTGGATGCACAGCGGTGGCCTCCATGCCTGTCCATTGGGAGGCCGTCATCAGATATTCCTTGTTCACGCAGTTCTTCAGGCTGTCTGGGATGCGCCCTATGAACGCAGGGGAGAACTCAATTCCATGTCAAACAAAAGATACTATCCAGGGAAAATTTACTTTCCAAGGAAAAGCAACACACTTTATTTATTTTTTATGTAAGGGATAATATAAAGTCTGCCATTAAGTATTGGAAAAAAAATCTGAATAAATCCTAGGTCGAACAGGACCCCAACACCCCAAAACAATAATAAATTCCCTTCAAAACACCTCTTTGGAATGGTTTTGCTGCTGTTTCATGACTTCCACGGATAATAAAAATGTCTTCACTTTTTCATTTTCAGGTATTGCGTAGCAGTACTTGCTCACAATGGATTCCTGTTATGTAAAGTGAAAGAGCTACTTGCAGATTTATATTAAAGATGTGAATTAGAAGAAGCAGCCATTATAAATAAATATCAGACCTTAGAATATTTGGGTGGTCCCATCAAGTCAATGGAGCTTTCACATCATTCTGAAAAGCCGTATTATAAGCTGGGGGTTTTCATTGTAAAATAATTACAAAAGCAAAGACCAACTGGCTGGTAAGTACGGAAAAAAAATGTATTGTTGAAAAGCATACCATATGGCTGCTTTTATATTGCCATTTATATTAAGTGTGATGGGTCCAGGGCTGTTCAAGTGAGGGAGATAACTTGCCTTTTGTTTAAAAAATAACAGTCAGTCTTTTAATTCCTAAATAGCTGGGTAGAGAGCCCTAAGATTCTCTAGACGTGGAGGCCGATAACATGTGCACAGCTGCAACCCGGATGGATTGTAGAGGAAACGTTTACTACAAACAAGTTTGATTATTAAACCTTTATTTAAGCCTTTTATATTTATATGTTGCTACTAAAATATACATCTTGGACATATCATTTCTACAACTAAAGACACTGGGGAATAGTGAACACCTACCTGTGATGGCACGCCTCATCTCTCGGGCGGCTTCTTCTCGGCCCTCAATGGAGGCCTGCTCACTGTACCAGGATGTATGCGGAGTGCAGATGAGGTTAGGAGCATCCTTCAGTGGACCCTGTGAAAAGCTAAAAGGTGGCCAGGATAAAGGTCACATTTTTGTTAAACAAACTTTGTTTATTAATTGTTATTAACTGAGACAATTTGTATCTGAAATGACCTTTGCATGCTCTTGAAACCATACATGCCGATGTTCCACTGTACATTAACTATCGATTGTTTAACCTGAAAAGCAAGCTCTTTTCTCACCTGAAGGGCTCCGTCTCATGGACATCCAGGGCTGCTCCACGTATCCTCCCCTCCTTCAGGGCCTGTGCCAGGGCCTTCTCATCCACTAATCCCCCCCGTGCTGTGTTCACCAGGAAAGCTCCCTGACGCATCTAAATCATAGAGAATGAGTGTAATTACACTGATCATTAAGAAACTTGAGCATTGTCACAGTAGAACACACCCACTGCAGGCAAATGCACCCAGTATGAACCTGAGAAATGTTATGATGCTAGGCAGAACAGAAACATTAGGCACGGATACATGTGTCAATTTAACCCACCTATATCGCGTTTAAGCCATTTAAAGCTCGTAAATCGCTTCTAATTGCCTCATGTAGCTCACCCCTGAATTTAACCCTCTCATATTTACGGCATGTCTGAGCCTTTCGAGAGAGGTGGTCTACGCCGATCGGTGAGACACTCAAAAAAGGCCGATGTAACATGGGGCTAGTGGTGACAGGGAAGACACTCATATCGAAAAATCCTTTCTATCTTTCAGTATTAAGAAGATACGAAGATATACGGATGAATTAAGATAACTATTGAAATTGGATAAAAACGAAAGTTAAACTGTAACTGCTCCATGCTGGAAATAGCAACGTGATTCACCCCTAGCAAGAATCTACACTGATAGCCTGCCTTGAATCAGTCAATGTGGAGTTTTTAGCGATTTTTGAGAAGCTGCTTTGCACTCGTTTATAAAGAAAAGTTCTGTGTAAGGAAGAGCTTTTGAACTGTGGCATACAGCTTGAGCATTAACTCTGCAACGTGAACGATGTCTGATGGGGAAGAACAGAGAAGTGTAGAGGATATGATGGCGCAGGGAAGATCACGTAAGCTAACTGAGAAGGCATTAGAAGACAAGTTGCAGAAATACATTGCATTGAGGAGACGGAAATTAGGAACTCTGACGACCCATAAAAAGCTAGAGGAGGTGGCGTCATTGTTACATTTTACTATTTTGAGATCGTATAGGTGGCCTGCGCTCCTTGCTTGTGTAATCAGACAAGATTGTATAATTTTGCCTCACCATCACTTTTCGGCCTCCGATTCGGCCACTCATTTGGCTTTCGGCCGAAAGCCGAATGTGTCTTTTTTTTTGCGTTTTCGGCCGAATTTTTTCGGTTGCCGAATTTTCGGTGCACCTCTACTGTAAATGTGAATATCAGTAGTACATTTAATATCAGTACAGTTGATTAATTACTGCTGATAAATGTACTACTAACATGCCATTCTCAAATTAAAGCCAGTGACATGAGTATTTTGGTTGAGTTAACGATTAATACCAACAGTTAGCATACCTAGCTAGGTAGCATTACCATTGGATCTGAATGGCAGTTATGCTAAGCTAGCTGGCTACACCCAGGCGGAGGAGCACTTTTTACAGAACACTTTTCTGTTGACGAGCGGGGGCAATCAGTATCAGGCAATTCATCAGTAGGCTACGGGTCGTGTTTTCTTGTTGCAAAAACGTAGCCCAGTTCATTGTCAAACTCTAGAAAGAAAACGCTATACATGTATAATCAATGCTATGATGTCACCATGTAGTTTTCATTAATATTAATTAGCTGGAGGCTAATAATAATAAGAATGCCATTTGTTAAGTGTTTGTGACAACCCTAATACAACAACAGCAGATATCTTGCTTTTAAAAGCTGCCATCGTTCAGTGACAACAAGACCACTGAAAAGAGTTACTCATATTTTGTGTACAGAGATTTGTAGTCGGGTGTCAGTCGGGGATGCAAGTTTTTGATATTATGTTTGTTTATGTCTTTGTTAACATGAGAGGTGAAGGCTCGTAGGCTCGTCACTAACAGTAAACGAGCTGCAGATTGCAAAACGTCTCGGCACATCTGAGCGTGTGGAATATGAATGATTGACGCAGCGAACGGCTTCGGAAGGTGCCTGTTAGTGCCATTTTCATATTGTTGTTCAGATATAGACATTATATCATTTAGATTCATATTTAGTGATTGTAAATTATAGTGATAGCATATTTGCATTTATAGTTTATATATAGTTTAAAATATGTTTGAGTGCTCATGCATTGCATTGCTTGGAAGCTTGCGCATTAATGTATCAACTGTCACATTTGCTGCACTGGTCAGAATTCAGTAAAAGACGGAGCAAACACAGTTTTTCTACCATTGTTGAAACACATACACAAACTTTTAGCCACTACACTGCCTGTGCACGATGCGGATCCACTTTGATGTTGTTAGTAAACAAACAAGGTGGGAGCACAGCTCCGTCGTCTTTGCGCATGCCCAAGGCAAGGTAAGAGGCTTCAATTCCAGTCCATGTATACACTATACGCCGTTTCCCCTAAAATTGTTCACACCTACTTGCGAAGACGTTTCCGTCAGTGGCTTACGAAAAAGACACATGTACACGCAGCTATTGAGTAATGAAGTGGTCTTCTACCCTCATGAAAAGAAAGGCAAATGGTAAGAACTTCACATGCCAATAAAGGTCAGCATAGTAGAAATAGTGGCATCACCAACATGCTGACCCCAAATGTGCAGTAACCATCATTAGAGAGGCTAGGTCAAATTTTGAAGTGCTAAGGTCTAAACTTATCAAAAAAAAAAAAAAAAATTTAAATAAATAACACACAGTGTGTGTAGAGGGGAGCAGAATCAGTGGTTTAGGAGACATAGGAAAACATGGATATAATGCATTTAAGGTAAGCTCAGACGGACCCAAAAACAATAGCTTTTCAAGTGTTTGTTTTCGACAACAATAATTTTTAAGGGTCGTTTTAGGTAACTATTTTGACAGTAGAGCTGCAACGATTTGTCGTCATGGATTTTTAATATCGACGCATCATATTACAATGAGCTAAAGGAAGTGCTGGGCGCAGTATCGCTTTGATTGCCTACATGCACCAAGGCAAAGAAGATGGCGGAATTGAGAGTGGGAGAGCCGAAAAAGCGAGACCGAGGCTTTCAAAAGTCTGGGAATATTTCACCAGCAAACAAAACAGTACAATGCAGCATCTGCAAAACAGAATTGCCATTTCACAGCAGCACTCCAGCAATGCACGGACATTTAAAATGCAAGCATCCAGGAGCCAACACATCATCTTCTCCTCCTGTAAGTTTTAGGTAACTGCTTAAGTAACGTTACCCTTGTAAACTTATCGTAAGGTTTACGCTTACATGTGGGAAAACAGAACATCTCATGGAGGATGCTTGCTGCTAACGCTATTTCAGTTATGTTAATTGCAATGTAGTTAATCAGTGAGTTATCAGGGATGCCTGTCTTTTCATTCGTTCTGAATAGTTAACCTCCTCCACTTCTTCAAAAAAAGATTTCATATCAACACAATTACGAGAGATCTACTCTAGCATAACACAAAACTATAAATACTTTATTTGCGTTCTCTTTACTTTTAAAAGCATATTTGCACTTTAAGTTGTATTACTATTTAATGTATTTATTATGATGATTACATTTGTATTAACTTGTTACTCAAAAACATTTGAGGTTCAAATTCCAACTTTGAGTCATTATTTTTATTTGCTACGGGAAATAATTATTAGATTAGAAGACTAATCAAAAGAATAGTCGATAGATAAATCGATTACCAAAACATCGTTAGTTGCAGCCCTAATTGAAAGTCATGAAGTTTCATCACCGATTTCTAATATTTTGCAATGTTTGGAAACAGCAGCATAAGCTCTTTCTAGACTTAACAAACCTGTTATACAGCATATGCATACTCGCTGGGTTTTTCAGACTTGCAGAATTCAGAACTTTGAAATCCAATCCTTATAAAATCATTGTTTCTTCATCAAATAGGTTGGCAAAGTTGGAGAAAAAAAAAATGTCCTGTCTGTTGTTGCGTTGTCTTGGCATGCATACAAAACTTACTTGTTTGATGGTGAAGTCATTGATGAGGTGGTGGTTGTGCTCATTCAAGCTGCAATGCAGAGACACACAGTCTGAGTGAATGAGAAGATCCTGTAGGGTTGCCATACGCTGAAGACCCAGGGATCGTTCCACACCATCAGGAAGGTATGGGTCATAAAAGATTACCCCAAACCCAAAGGCCTTTGCCCGCAAGGCTACTGCTTGACCCACACGGCCTAGGAGAAAAAGAAAAGAAAAAAAAAAAAAAACATAACTTTTTAGTAACTAGGATTCTTTTGACTGATTATTTGGCAGCCCTTGAAACACAAGGTTAATCTTCCCATCAGCTTTGCTCTGCTTGGGCAAGGAAATGTGGAAATGGCAGCAACAAGATTGCCGTCCACGAGTAGTGCAAGGCAGAATAAAGTGGATTCAGCCCAGGCTTTTAGCCAGGCATGCGTCCATGCGTCTTTTGGACGCACTGTTCTAAAATAATAAGAAATTGGACACATTACTTTTAGGCAGACGCCCTTCAGACGCCTTAAGTTTTTCGTCCCGTTTTCAGCCAGTCAAACTTTTTTAAACGTGTTCACAATAACTCTCAACATTGTTCAAACGTTAATGAGCATATTCACGTTGAAACACGTAAAACAACAGTCTGTTACCACTGTCAGGGGAGCCGCATGCAGCTCTTTGCCGGCTGACGTGTGGCTCCGCTCCAGCTCGAGTGCTCGATGACTTTTCTCTTGGTGTACAGAATTTTCATATTGTAAAATAAACATCTAAAATGCATATTTTCCACGCAATATATTTGCAAATACAGACAAAAGGCTGTCCGATTTGAATGGGGTATTTATTCATGTATATTTTGTCATCACGCGACGTTAATGTTCTAAACATGAAACATTCTCATGTGTGCACCCAGTCTCAGAGAGTTTTAGCCAGACTATCAGTAGCTTCTGAAAGAATGCCATGGATCCAGCAAAGCGTAAAGCTAAACAAAAATATGAAGATGAACACCGCATGTTCTTCCCTGAATAGGAGGGAATATTTGCGGAGCGAAATGGAAAACCCCTCTGCTTAATATGCCAGACGTCACTGTCGCATTTTCAAGCCTCAAACTTGGAGCGCCTTCTCTCCACACACAATGCTAACATAGCCCAGAAGTTCCTAAAGGCACAGAGCTGTGCAAGCACAAGGTACATACTTTGAATTGTAACGTCAGTCAGAGAAACAGACTCGGCTTTTTTGGAAATTTACGAAGTACTCTGAAACGGTCACGTTGGCATCGTATCATTTGTCATGGAATATTGCTCGAGCAAAAAAAAAATCATATAGTGAGGGAGAGTTTGAAAATTGAACAGAGAATATCTGACATTAACTATAATTAGCACCGATCTCAGCAGATGTCTTCAATATGTTTATTTTTGTTTCATATTTTAAATCTACATGTTAATTTCTCTTCCTAAAACCCTCTAGAGGACACTATTTAAAAGGTTATTTTCAAAAAAAAGGAGGCAACTGCTGTGATTAGGCTCTCCTCCAGGCACAGTCTGTTTCTCTTTTTTTGTTTTGATCACAGTCATTGCAGAGAAGGAGTCCTCACATAAATATGTGGAGGCAAAGGGTAGTAGCTGCTCTCTACTGGTAGTCTTTGCTGGCAGTGCCGTCACACAGAGGAGTGCACTCCGTAAAATGGAGTTTCATGTTGGAATGAAGACACGCAGAGGGGTTGTTTTCATCTGGCATCTGGCACATACATTTTGATATGTTAGGTCCATGAGGCAATACGATCGCATTGTCAGAGAAGGCATCAACTGAACGTACTGTTTATTTCCACTGCTGCTATAGAAATAGCCACGCTGCAACATTTTGTGCATGTGCAGTGACCAAATCGACCTGAAAGTCTTATTTAGGCGTGGATTCACATAATGTACTTTTAATGTCTGTTTGACCACCCTATGTGGAGTTATGAATCACTCCCCACTCATTAAGATAGGAACCTGATCTTGGGTGCCAATTGATTAAAATATTCTACTGTTCTATTGATTGATTGTCACCAGTAAACGGCAACCCGGGCGGAACATTAAAGTTATTGGATGTTTAATAGTATCGTCATAATTGTGATACTTGGTATTTTTGTAATAATTTGATCATGCACTTTATGCTTTATTTGTTGCTTTTAGTATTCTTTTTAAAAGTCACTTTGGACAAAAGCATCTGCCAAATACCTCAACTATACCCATGATCTAAATGAGATTACTTTTCATTGCTTATATGGCTAGCAGAATGGTGCTCACGCAATGACGTGGATTTCATAAATAACTGACCTACTTTTTGGAGGAAGCCAGGGCTACTACAGAAGGATGGCATCCACCCCTCCAAAGTGGGTGCTAACCTCCTTTCTCAAAACTTAAAACACCACCTAGCCCAAACGTACTACTGACAACCAATAACTAGAACTGGAAGGCAGACCTATTACCCCACACTAACTTCTGCTGCACCAGTACACTCTCTGCCCATATTAAACCACATACAAACGGTATCTATACCCAGAATACATAAATCCAACGCGTACCACATTAGTAGAAGTATTAACCAGGAAAACCTAATAAAGATACAAACCTCATCAGCACAAAATGAGACTTGCACAATACTAAAACTGGGCCTTATTAACATTCGGTCCCTAACATCAAAAGGCGCACTTATAAATGAGCTGACAACAACATCCAAATATTTTTCCTAACTGAAACCTGGCTAAAACCAGATGAATTCATAGCCTTAAATGAATCTACCCCTCCAAGTCCAAGTGTTAACTGCCACATCCCCCGCAGCACTGGACGTGGAGGTGGAGTTGCTACAATTTCCCTCGCTAATCTAGGTATTTCCCCAAGACCTAAATTTAAATTTGCATCATTTGAAGTCCTCGTACTTCATCTTATGCATCCAAACTCAAAAGCCACTAACCCGGTCACTCTTGTGACAATATATAGACCACCAGGTCCCTATACTGAATTTTTATCCGAATTTTCCGATTTCCTATCCGCCCTGATTGTAAATTCTGATAAAATCCTGATAGTGGGAGATTTTAATATCCACATGGATAATGAAAATAATAGCCTTACAATTGCATTCCAATCACTGATAGACTCTATTGGGTTCTGACAACATGTAAATACACCAACTCACTACCATAATCACATCATTGACCTTGTATTAACGCATGGCCTCGAAATTGACCGCCCTATAGTTCTACCCCAAAATACTACCCTCTCAGATCACCACTTTATTACATTCAACATGAAATTAGAACTCCGTCCAACATCGGAAAAAACCCACTTCTACAGCCGTTGTCTATCCGACAGGACTACAGCTGAATTTATAGCAAAACTACCCTTCGCCCTCACCTCAGCTTCTACTGCTGGCAAAGTAAATGGCATATGCACTCCCCCACCTCATATCGACCTTCTAACTGAAGGCGTCATACATGCGCTGCACTCAACCCTTGACGCTGTTGCACCACTAAAAAAGAAAATAAGAAAACTGAAAAAACTGGCCCCATGGTACACTGATCAGACTCGTGCACTTAAACAAACTACACGAAAACTAGAAAAAAAAAATGGTACTCCACCAAACTTGAGGTATTCCTCCTGGCATGGAAGGATAGTCTTCTAAGCTATAAACGAGTACTCTCTGAGGCGAAATCAGCTTACTATTCTTCATTGATTTATAGTAATAAAAACAACCCAAAGTTCCTATTTAACACTATTTCTAGGCTAACAAAAAACCACAACACAATCGAACATTCGGTTCCCATAATATTTAGTGGTAATGATTTCATGACCTTTTTCAATGATAAAATCCTTAAAATAAGAGAACAAATTCATAGTTTCCTCCCCCTCTGTGATCCTGCACCCCTTCACAAATGCGCCATGGCAACACCCCCTCATCCAGGTGCTCTCCTTGAATTCTTCGAACCCATCGACCTCCCTGAACTAAACTCCTTGATCCTCCCATCTAAATCATCAACGTGCTTACTAGACACTATCCCCACAAAATTACTTAAACATGCACTTCCCTTATTAAGTGAGTTCTCTAATTCTCTAATTTCAGGATATGTCCCACAATCATTCAAAATAGCAGTGATAAAACCATCTCTTAAAAAACCTAACCTTGATCCCGATAATCTCGCTAACTATAGACCCATATCTAACCTCCCTTTCTTGTCAAAAATACTAGTAGCTAAGCAACTTACTTCCTTTCTACAACAAAATAAAATCGAAGAAACCTTCCAATCCGGTTTTAGGGCCCACCACAGCACTGAAACGGCCTTAGTCAAAGTCTTGAATGACCTACTAATCGCATCTGATCAAGGGTGCACCTCAATAGTAGTTCTCCTAGACCTTAGTGCTGCTTTCGACACTATAGATCATCATATCCTGTTACAGAGACTTGAACATCATGTTGGCATCAAAGGCTGTGCCCTATCTTGGTTTAGATCTTACCTCTCTGATCGCCATCAATTTGTTCATGTCCATGAGAAGTCGTCAAATCGCACCAGAGTAAGCTACGGTGTTCCACAAGGCTCTGTCCTTGGACCACTGCTCTTTTCCCTTTATATGCTACCCTTAGGTGCTGTCATAAGGAAACATGGCATTAACTTCTAGGGGTGCAACGGATCATCATTGATCCGTGATCCGTTCGGATCATCTATTTCGGTTCGGCACACGCATGATCCGCGGATTGATTTATGAAAAAAAAAAAAATTGCGATTGCTAACATAAAGAAAAACCTGCAACACAGCGTGGTCATGGCGAGCGGAGGAACAGAAGAACTTGAACGCCCCACATTTAAATCCCCTGTTTGGGAGCATTTTGGCTTCCCTGTCAAATTGAATGCAGAAGGAAAGAGGTTGGTGGATAAAACCGTGACGGTGTGTAGGCACTGTGGCACAAGAAAGCCATACAACAGTGGAAACACATCGAGCATGGCCATGCATTTACAGCGACATCACCCCGGTGTTTCACTGACAGGAGTTAAACCGAAAGCGGCTCAACAACCGCTCATCACCGCGGCATTAAAGCAGCCCCTTCCTCCACATGTTTATTTGTCTTGTTTTTTTTTTCTTGCTGATCCGAAAAATGATCCGATCCGTGACTCTGATCCGAGGAACGTTGCACCCCTATTAACTTCTATTGCTATGCTGATGACACCCAACTCTACCTATCCATGAAACCTGATGAAATCTTACATCTACCCAAGATAGAAGCTTGCCTCCATGATGTTAAATCTTGGATGGCTAACAACTTCCTGCTCCTCAACTCTGATAAAACTGAGGTTATGCTTGTAGGCCCCGATCAACTGAGAACCTCACTATCTACCCTTCTACCCACACTCAATGGCTTCCCAACACCCAACACTAACATCAAAAACCTTGGTGTAACTATCAACCAAGACCTCCTACTTGACTCACACATAAAACAGATCTCAAAGACGTCATTTTTTCATTTACGCAATATTGCCAACATTAGAAAGGTCCTATCCCTCCAAGATGCAGAAAAACTAATCGACGCATTTATTACTTCCCGCCTCGATTATTGTAATGCTCTCCTGTCCGGATGCAGCATCAACACAATAAGGAGCCTACAACTTATACAGAATGCTGTTGCTCGTACACTCACCAGAACTAAAAAATATGAACACATCTCACCGGTACTCGCTTCCTTGCATTGGCTCCCCGTCAAAAGTAGAAAGTACTCCCGCTAACATATAAAGCCCTAAACGACCTGGCTCCAAGCTACCTCAAGGAATTAGTCGTCCCCTATTGCCCTCCAAGGCTGCTCCGTTCCCAGAGTGCAGGCCTCCTGGTAATCCCAAGAATATCAAAAACCACAATAGGAGGCAGAGCCTTTAGCTACCGAGCCCCTCTCCTCTGGAACAATCTCCCTGCCTCCGTCAGAGATGCAGACACCGTGCCTATATTCAAATCAAGACTTAAGACATTCCTCTTTAGTGCAACCTATAGCCAAAAGTAATCGCGCCAACAAACCAATCACCTGCTGTACCAGCCACCCAGACATATCCGAACACAATTAATGTTCGAATAAAAATCAAAATTAAAATATTACTTGCAATTAAGTACCGCAACATCAAATGTGTTTCCTGTTTGCCGAGTGGATGCATGTACGGCCCCGGCAAACAGAACACAACAGAAAACAATATGCCCAATGCCAGCAAAACTAAACATATCTAAGTAACGCAACGTGCAACAGGCAAACCGACACACAGGTGACATGTCCCTGGTTGGTGAAATGTTTCATCTGTGTGTTTGTTTGTGCTGATTCCTGCCTGCAAACAGAACACAACAGAAAACAAAATGCTCAATGCCAGCAAAACTATACTTATCTAAGTACCGCAACAGGCAAAACGACACTCAGATGACATGTCCCTGGTTGGTGAAATGTTTCATCTGCAGATTGATTCGTGATTTCCTGTTTGTTAGATGATCAGGAGGAGCCTCCTGGGCCTGATGACTCCCCTCCTCAGCCCGCCCCGAAACGCCCCTGCAGACCGGCTCCAGAGCAACACCAGCATCGCCCACCCCGCCCTGCTCCCCATCCTGGGCCCTCAACACAGTCATCATCCCCTCAACGACTTCTCCCGCTGGATGTGACAACCACCACTCTGGTCATCGGCAGCTCCATGCTCCGAGATGTCCACATCCCCCCTTCAACAAGCGGGCCCTGCAAGGTCCACTGCCTCCCCGGAGCCAGGGTCCGTGACATTCAGCATAGACTCCCCAGCATCCTCGCTGGTTACACCAACCATGTCCCAATCGCTGATGGAAATGGAAATATTGCTCCTCACCCCCACCACTCCTCATCCACGCATATGGACAGCTGAACTCTACCCACCCACTTTCTTCCTTTTCTTTCCCTACTAATCAAGACCATCTCCCCATGGCACGCTGCTGTAGTCTCTCCACCTGGTCTACCTGGAGAAACCCTTGGCCAATTGCACCCACCGCCACTGCATTGCCGTACACTTACTCTACCCCATACCCTATGCTAGCATTTATATACTATACATTATTGCCACCACTGAAATGTTTCTCTGTCCCTACATCCCTTACCCCTGTAACAGTTACCCTATTAGTACAGTAAACCGGTCTTGCCTGCATCATGTATTTTACCACCGGATGTCTGTATACACTATGTCCCGCAACCAAATGCTGGCTGTGTACAACCCCTGTTGCCCCGGCCGACCTCAAGCAGATGGGTCCCCCCTTATGTGCCGTGGTTCTGCTTAAGGTTTCTTCCTGCCTAACGGAGTTTTTTCTTGCCCCTGTTGCCATTGTGCATGCACTAAGGGGGTCTAGGCTCTGGGCTCTGTTAAGCGCCTAGAGGCAATTGTATTGTTATGGCGCGATACAAATAAAATTGAATTTAATTGAATTATATGCAGTCAGGCCAGATTGAGCAGAGATACTTTCAAAATCATATCTTTCTAATTCAGGTTTGTGACGGGCCGAGTCTCGAGTTACTGTCGATATGTGGGTATGGCCAAAAAGCTCAGAGACAGAGTAAAAGTTATGCTTTCATTAACTCTTCAATAATGTCTAAAACCCTGCTAAGCCTCTCTATAAGCAGAGGACAACTATTAGCAGTCTCTAGAAACACCTGCTAAGCCTCTTAGTATGCAGGACAACATTCAGCAGTTCCAAGGTCAGCACACATGCACATACCTGACTCTGCCCAGAACAAGTGAACATATATAATAGGTGACCATCACCAATTATGAAAAGGGGGTAAACACAAAAGTAAAATAATTAGGGCTGTCAGCGTTAACGCGTTAATCTATGAGATTAATGTGACCGCGATTAAGGCGTTAAGATATTTTAACGCCGTTAACGCAACTTTGTTTACTTCCGGTGTGCGGAATTAATTTGCACGTCAAAGAGGAGTTTTATTTTGACACAGTTCCCTGGGTGGTCTGAGTTCGTGCCCCCCTCCTTCTCCTGCTCTAACGTTACTCTTCTCCCAGTCACCTCTTCTTCCCTGTTTCAAATCTTTTATGGAAGAGGTATGCTATCTATTTTCAACCCTTTTCAAATCTAATAACTATCCCATTTCTAAATTGTCATCCACCACTGATCAAAGTGATTTTCTGACTATAATTTTAAACTCTACACTTTGATGTCAGTATTATGGTGGTGTCCCGTTTGGTTTTATATTATATTTTGTAATGTATGCGTCACATGGTGTAAGATAAGCCTGTGACTGATTAGCTAATTA
Source organism: Sprattus sprattus (assembly GCF_963457725.1). Taxonomy (NCBI): domain Eukaryota; kingdom Metazoa; phylum Chordata; class Actinopteri; order Clupeiformes; family Clupeidae; genus Sprattus; species Sprattus sprattus. The sequence continues at coordinate 33,131,298 of NC_137925.1, read as the reverse complement.
AATTAAATTAGCATCGACATTTATTTTAGCATGATATTGATATGTATTGTACTAAGAGGTTCGAAAACACTGAAGTTAGAGCCCAGCAACTAATTGCTTTTGGTGTCGCTGCTACTTTGAAAGCCTGTGCTTGTTTTTACATTCTGATTTATTTGTACATTCATTTTGTACTGTGCTCCTTTGACATGCTAGGTCTCGCTAGCATTTATGCTAACATGTTAGCTGGGCTAACTAGCTACCTTTGTGGAGCATGACCGTGTTTCTAGCATTCTCTGGAGGGGGGAGGTTGGAAAACTCAGAAGCCAGAGCCAAACAGCTAATTCATTTTGGTGTCGTTGGTGTTTTACAGAAGTCACAACAAAGAACAACCGGCAGTCAGTTCAGTAGGAAGGTTGGAAGATGGAGAGAGAGGGATTGTTGGGGGGTCTTTAAGAGGCTAAATGACGGCACTATTGTCAAAAATAAAGTGATTTGCAAAATTTGTCAAGCTGAATTTAATTACCACCGAAGCAGCTCCTCTTTAAGTTACCATATAAAGGCAAAGCACCCGGCAGAACTTAATGCTACTGTAGATGTTCACCAAACCACAATGCACGACTACACTAGAAAAATAACTAAACCTGTCCATGACAGACTTACCAATGCATTAGCAGTTTGGGTTGCCGGTGACTGTCGGCCAATTAGTATAGTTGAGGACGGTGGCCTGGCAGAGGTCATCAGAACAGCTTCAGGGGATAATTCATATAATTTACCATCCAGGGGCACCATTGTGTCGCGAATTCATACCTTGTATGCTAGCGAGAAAGCACAAAAAAATCTGCTTCTTGAGCAGGCTGCCAGCGTTGCCCTAACTGGTGACCACTGGACGTCAGTCAGCAACGACAACTACCTGGGTGTCACTGCTCATTTTATCGACAATGCATGGAACTTAAAATCATTCGCATTGGAGGTAAAAAAAAACAGAGTTGAGACATACTGCAGAGAACTGTGCTGAGGAATTCCTCGATGTCTTTAACAGGTGGGAGATAAGGGGGAAACTGACCACTTTAGGGACTGATATTGCTCGTAATATGTTGGCAGCTGCTAGGCTACTTTCATTCCAGCATCTACCCTGCGCCGCTCACAGTCTTCAAAGGACCATCACCGTCTCCCTGAGAGACAGTGGGTTTGAAAATGTCTTGGCTAAGTGTCGCAAAATTGTAGGGCACTTCAAACACAGTCCGTCAAATAACCTGGAATTGAGAGCGCAGCAAACTGCACTAGGGCAGCAGGAGGAGTACCTGGTCCAAGATGTTGCCACCCGGTGGAACTCTGCCCTGGAGATGGTCAAACGGATCCAGCGAAACCAAGGTCCGATTGCTGCTACCCTGGCTCAGCACAAGACCAGCGTCCCGATGCTGACTGTGTCGGAGTTGGCCAAGTTGGAGAAGTTGGAGCACCTTCTCGAACCATGCAGGCAAGTGCTCTCATATCCTCATAATGACCTCTCGTGTGCATTTATATTTCATCCTCCAGCTGAGTGCGTGCGTGCGTGCGTGCGTTGTCAACAATAAACAACAAGAAGTCGCTATTGGCTTCCTGAAAAGACGCTAGATTACGCGAACATTAACAAAAGTTTTCCCATCCTGTGCGTGTGTGCATGTGTGTGAGCGATTGTTTTTAAGGCCCTTTTTAAAACCCACATGTACCTTTTATTGCAGATATGTGACTGAGCTTCTTGGAGGAGAGCACTACATCTCTTGTTCTGCGGTCCTACCAGCGTTGTGTCACCTGTCCAGAGTGATGCAACCCTCTGATGACGACCCAGCATACGTTACGAAATTCAAGGCCTCCTTCTCTTCAGACCTGGCCAATCGCAGGGAAAACGCAAATCTGAAAATCTTACAGGTTGCCACACTGTGTGATCCGCGATTCAAAGACTTGAAATGTCTTCCCAAGGAAGAGAGAGCCGAGGTTTGGGCCTCTCTCCGGAGTCTTATGGTGGAGGGGCAGGCATCTCTGAGGTGAGGCGTGTGTGATGGCCCTAAAAAGCCTAAATTGACGACCTTCTTAATGGCCTCCTCTGACACTGATTCGGAGGATGAAGAGGATGATTCTGTTGACAAGGCCCTGGACCGTTACAAAGCAGAGCCAAAGCTCCAGATGGGAGACTGTCCACTCAAGTGGTGGGCGGTGAGGCAGCACACTCACGACAAACTTGCAAGTATAGCAAAAGAATACTTATGCACCCCAGCTACTACAGTGCCCTGTGAACGCCTGTTCTCACTGTCTGGACACATTGTCCAGAAGAGAAGAGCCGCATTGGCTCCTGAAAATGTGAATATGCTGGTTTGTCTCAGCAATTGGCTGAGGGTAAAAGAAGAGTAAGAGTTAGCGTGCACTAGATCAGTTTAAGCACTTCAATCAGTCAATTCGGTTCACCAAGGCCACTTATTATCCTGTGTGTTATTGAATATGTACTAGTTTTTAATATTTTTTAATTGTTATTATCCTGTGTGTTATATTGAATATGTAATAGTTTTTGATATTTTTTAATTGTTTAAAATGTTTTCATTTATCAATGAGGTTGAGACGAGAGACAGATGGAATTGAGAGAGAGGTAGATTATTATTAAATAAATACCTGGAGTTATAGGCCTGAGCCTTTTTTGTGTTTTGTGTTTGAAAAAAAATACAATTAAACAACATTGTCTAAAATACACGCTGTCTGGAGTGATTACTACTTTAAAACAAATAATAATAATAATGTAATCGCGATTAATCTAGATTAATGAATTTCAAAATGTGAGATTAATTAGTTAATTTTTTTAATCTATTGACAGCCCTAAAAATAATACATAGATAACAAGACAGACCCTGAAACACAAATACGGTATATGCTAAACAACATCAAAAAAACAACCATCTTTTAAAATCATATTCCAAGGCCTCTTAAAAGACACCTCACCGAAGTGGTTTGGCCAAGGACATTTATATTGTCCCTAAAGCCATTACAGGGAATCAGCCAGTGTAATCAAAATCCGAACTAAATAAATGTTCTGCGTTCTCCGTTCTGCTTCTTTGCTTTGGACTGACCAGCTACCCGAAGACACAAACTCCAAACAAGTTGTTAATTCCATTTATCCATCTTCAATGAAACAAGGTTTGTGCACCAACTTGGTTCACTCAAATAAATGTTTCAATTTTGTTCACGTTTGTGCAATCAGGTGTGTATGTTTGTGTGTGTGCAAATCCATATGTGTGTGTGTGGAAGCAGTTGTAAATACGGGGCAGGAGGGTGCGGACATTTTTGTGTGTGCCGTTGCACAACGATCGTCACAAGTTTGTTTAATTGATTTTCTTTGAAACAACACGATGCAACAATTTTACACTTTTTGAGGTATGGTTTTATAGGCCACTAGTTTTGGTACCATTCTCAAATTAATTTTGTTTGCATATGGTCATGTGAAGGACAGACCTGTGTCTTTCTAGCCATCCAAAATATGCACTATGTAGTTCTGTGTTCTGGGCTGATAAACAAGTCAGGAATGGAAGAAAAGTTTACACAACATGACATTGCCAGCTATACAGCCAAAAGACTCCTAGCAAGCCAAAAGACTCCTAGCAAGCTTCTATCAGTGCCAACTGGGCTGTCCGTAGTGTTTGTAAGGTTTTTGCATGCCTTTTAGGTCGTAAGCTAGTTAGTTTTGGAACAGAACTCCTTATTGCTGCTATTGCTACGTCAAACTGTACCTTACACAAGTCAGATATATCCTTATCCTCAGCAGACGTGAATGCATTACCTAACTTCTTCAACCATGTTTTCACATTCCAGCACCTCCAGCAGTAAGAGCTGAGATCACATTCACTTATTCAATTCATTATTGATTAACTGGGGCTTGGATCAGAGACTGAAACTCTAAGCAGGAAAAAAATTGATTAGAGTAATTAAACATGTTTAACTACACAATCTGCTCACCCAGACCAATGATGCCTAATGTCTCCCCTCTGATGCGAGCAGCTCCACCAGCCACCTCTCTGATCTGCTCTACACTGGAAGCCCGAGTGCCCTCTCTCAGAGCCTGGTGCATCCAGGTCACACGTCGGTACAAGTTGAGGATTAAACACATGGATGTGTCTGCTGTCTCTTCCACAGAAGAGGCTGGAACATTGCATACCGCAATACCTTGTGGATGAAAGAAGAGAATACAAAAACAAAGATTAGTGTTGGTAATGGAGACAAGGAATTGGAAAAAGACTCACACGAACATGATGCAATTGAATCAAAAATATTTTGTCTCACCCAACTCAGCAGCTGCTTTGATGTCCACGTTGTCAAAACCACTCCCGATTCTTACAATAACCCGAAGGCCTTTGAATTTTTCAAGGTCATCTCGAGAGAGTGTAATTGTATGGTAGAGCAATGCGCCTACGGCCTCATTCAGGACCTGTTGGGTATATTCACATAAAAGTTTGCAAGCTCATCCATTTGCATGTGATAGTCCAATATCAGCCTTGGTAAATTTTAAAAGCGTTTAAAAACCTCACCTTTTAAAACATCATCTGTCTAATGAGTTCTTTAGTTTCAGGCTTCCATACATTTAATGATTGTTTTGATATTTGAAATTGTTGTTATCAATATCAGCATCATTATTATTATTATTATTCGTTGATTAGGTAAAATACAAATTTAAATCAGATACTTTTGTTGTGTGTCAAGTTCTATTGTTTTGTGACTTTTGACAAAAGCGTCTGCTAAATACCTTAACCGTGAGCATTTATTAAAGCTGCCAGCTGTAATCTGTGAGGGGATAGTAGTGTCAAACCATTCTTGCAAAGCATTTACTTCAATGTGGCATAGAATTCAATTATTGATTTACAGTCCTCTGATATTCAGGTGAAAACACACTTTTTTTTACGGATATGCATCTCTAGTTTCTAGTTCTTTGTCAGTGGATTTATTGAAAGGTTTATGTAAACGCTGTTGTCATTAGTACGATAATGGGGTAAAGACTGGAATTGAGATTCAAGACAAAATGTACCTAATTTATTCAATTTCTAAAGGGTTATTGGTTAATAATAACACTTTCAGTATCTTGAACATTCTTCCCTTTGTCCACTTTTCAGTCACTGCAAAGCTGTGCATTTGCAAGATAAATTGTGGCCAAATGCCAGTTATGTAAAGACTTCACTCACCTTTTCATGTATTTCTTGGGTAGACTGGGCATCACAGAACGCCACTGTGGCCACATCCTTCAAGATGGGCATCTCGATGGTACAATCTCGCCCATCTA